>NW_026585691.1:14322534-14380295 GCF_907164565.1 Psammomys obesus | reverse complement strand
TGTGTGTGTGTGTGTGTGTGTGTGTGTGTGTGTGTGTGTGTGTGTGTTTTGAACAGAGCAGGATAGCCATTAGTGGTTTGGGAGAAGAAAATAAGTTCCGGGAACTGCTCTGAATGGCCCATTATTCCAAGGACAACAGCTTAGGACTGGGTCGAGTTTGAGAATCTAGGCTAAGCGCATGGCCAGAGAAAGACAGCTCGATTGAACGCAAGGTCAAATTTTAGTCTGAGAGTGCTGAATCCAGCAGCACTTGTGGCCTTAGTATCTGCAGACACAGAAGACAGCGTCTGTCCTGGATAATGTCTAAACTGCTCTGCCATGGAGGCCTGCAGGAGCTGGCGCACTCCGGGTTTCTCTTCTAAAAGACACCAGGAGGAGACTTTGCCAGAGAGCCACACTTGCGCTGAGGACTCCTTTCTTCTCAACTCTTCTCCTGGGTTTGCAGAACTTTCCTCCAACTTAGGCAGACAGTGAAAAAGACTGTCTTTGAAAGAACAGACATGGTAAACGGTCAAGGAGACCTACTTCACAGAACAACTTGCTGCTCGTGTGATGAAAGGGAAGTGGAAAATGATGTTCCTTCGACGGGGAGGCCCCCACGGCAGAGGATGACCCATGACTCATGAGACTATTCTGACATGTCAGGTATCTCCTCCAACACAGCCACAAGCTGCTCTTCCCGGCTGATGCAGCTTGTTTTTATAAGGTTCAAAGGCAGACTGTCACCAAAGGTTTCCTCCCACCATTTGCACCCACAATGCCATGCTTCTGTCCACCACTAACCAATCCATACCATTCATTTTTTTTTTCATTTACACCTACGCTTACTGTCTACACGAGGTGCTGGGCCCTGAGACCATAAAACACTAGGAGATACAGTAGTTTAGAAAACAGAACTTAAGTCCGGGGAGAGGAAAAAAAAAAGACTATGAACAAAACCTAATCTAAATGGATGAACTGAAAAGAGTAAGAACAATTTCTGGTTTTAGACCGTACGACACTCTGAGGAGAGGGGCACCATTCAAAGCATCCTGCCTGGAGCACAAACTGCTTTGTCCAAGGTGTCCCTACCAACTACACGCTACCACTGGGACAAAACTTAGTGACATTTACCTATCAGACCGGCTGCTCACACAGCCCTTTACTTATTTATGACTCTAAAGAATACTGATGCTGGCAATTTGGAGATGTCAAATATAAGCCCTTTAAAGTGTGTCTTTATGTGAAAAGGTCAAAGTTTGTCATAATGTGTATATGTGTGTGTGAGAGAGAGAGAGAGAGAGAAACGGTATGTCTAGAGTTTCATATAGTCTGACTGTAGGCATTCAGTAGGGGTCTTGAAGTATATCGAAGTGGATAATGGGAACAACTGTATTAATGACAGATGGAACGTGATGTAACTTCACAAGAAGAATAAAGCAGGGTGGGAAAAGGAATGGAATGAGCCTCCAAGGAAGAGTTATTTTTAAAACCTGAGTTAGAGAGGGCTGCTCTGAGAAGCTGTCAGCAACAGTTTTTCTTTCTGTAAATATGAACAGTTTTATTTAACAAGTGACCCCCCCAAAGCAGTGCTGAAGTGGAAGTGAGGGAAGTCAGCGAGTGAGAGACTCAGGATCAACTGTGTTAACCATTGTGGCCCTCCAAGGATCAGCCCCGCTGGAAACACTAGGAGACAGTACATAGCACCGCTCAGGGTGCAACAGGGGGTCTTAATGTGAGAGCCAGCCCTATGTCCACCACGAGAAAGGATGCTGCGTTCTCTCCAGAGGAGCACAGTGGCTCCGAGGTTCGGGGGCACTGCCTGGGCTCAGCAGAGGGCAGTCACATGGCACACCTTGCAGAGAGCATGTGGAGAGTGGCTCGGAAAAGAAGAGGGGTGCCAATCCTTAGCTGCTCACACCACCTCCATCCTCCATGCTCCTGGCTGTGGACGGCCTGCCAGCACCATGCCCTTTCCATTCTCACCTCTCTCACTGAGCCTCATCCGTGTGTCACATGAACTGTACAAAAGGGCTTCACTGCCAGGCTGGACCGGCCCACTGATGAGTGGCCTTTGACACATACTAAGGCACTGGACCCTGAAGGACCCTTGACACCTCGCTTAGTCATCTAGAATTATGGGAATTCCATGACCCAATTTGTAATGATGTCCAATTCCCCTGCCAGGTCTGCGGCCCTGCCTGCCTGCTAGAGTTTCCAGCTTCCAAGCTGTGAAGCCCAGAGACTTCTCAAGTATGCTGGGCCAAGTGGGAACACAGCCACTCTGTACCATGGTGCTGGTAGGGACCAACCCAGGCCCTGGGACCCTCTAGAGGAGGGGCTTTGATCCTTTGTGTATCAAACAACAGGCCTTTCTTTGATCTGCCTGTCTCCCCACAAGCTGACAAAAGGAACATGGCAAGAATGGCTTACTATCCCCAGAAACCAGACCCTGCTGACAGCAAACCAAAGAGACAGCCTCTTCAAGCAAGTTCTGACTTCCATTCAACCCAGCCAGCCTCAAGGAAACTGCAGGCCACAGCTAGGCCGTATCAGAATCTACTTTCTGAAATTCTAATCATAACAGTACCCCAAAGCAATTCAGGAGTTCGAGGGCACACATAAAACACACGGAGAAACCAGGGAAAAGTAAGCGAGGGTTAGTAAGTTAGAACAGATCTTAGAGCATCTCCTTTTCTGTCTGTAACAGACCAAAAAAAAAAAAAAAAAAAAAAATACAGGTGTCCAACTGGAGACCTTCCTGACTCGGCCTCCTAAATGCTAGGATAACAGGTGAGTGCCACCTGGCGGCGCTAAGAACTTTCTTTTTATACGTAACATTTCCCAGGAGACAGTCTCAGTTGAATCATTTCCCACTGTAAAATTCTAGACCGCTTTTGGTAATCATGCAACGGCACTACTGTTTCATGTTTTAAAAAATCACACTATGGAAAACTGACTGATCCTGGCTTTCCCTTTATAAACTCCCCTCTATTTACTTGAGTTCCGTTCCCAGCCCCCACACGTCAGCTCACAGGGGATCCCCCCAGTTCCACAGAGACATATGTGCAGGCAAAACGGAAAGGAAAGAGGAAAGGGAAGGGAAGGGAAAGGGAAAGGGAAGGGGAAGGGGAAGGGGAAAGGAAAGAGGAAAGGGAAGGGAAGGAAAGAAAAAAGGAAGGAAAGGGAAAGGGAAAGGAAAGGAAAAAGTAAAGAGTTTGACATACCACCCAAATTACTTGCAAGTGCTTAGAATTTAAAATCCTTATGCCTGAATTCAAAAGAAGATCAGAACCACCACAGCATGAGATACTGTAACTCTGAACCCAAAGGGGCAAACCACATCCCCAAAGAGAGTCGAAGCTCTGCTCATGTGGAAAAGCCACCCCCAATCTTTGTCAGTAGCTCCCTTCAAATGCGGTGTAAGCCCAGGTGGACTGTATAGCAGAGTTACTAGAACCATGTTTGAAGATGAAAAAGGACACTACAACAGGTCTCAGGGCGAACCAGCCCCCTCTGCCTGCTTCCCACCGGGCTGCCAAGAAAGCGTGGCAATGGGGCTGGGGTGGCAGTAATGGCGGCAGAGACTGTTGAGGTTAATAAGAGAGTGGAGCCAAATCTGAAGTGTGTGTGTGCGATGTTCTGGGCAGAGCCTACCTGCTGGAGGAAGCAAGAAAGCTGCCATGCAAGAAAAGGGGCCGGGCCGTATGCAGGGCAGTCAGTCCAGATGGGCAAGACTTTAAAACGACATCAAAGAGTTGGAACACAGGCCACAGCGGATGCCCTGAACCTACAACCGGGATGCATGCCGACCCATCCATGCCAGGGACATCCTGGGAATCCTGGGTTTCTGGGTGCAAAGGTCACACGGACAGGTGAACCAGTCCACTCAAATTCCTTTCGGCTTAAAAGCGAAATCATGGAAGGTCAACTGTCCACCATGTCACCCCATCACATCGCGTTTTATTATTTATTTATTGAACTGTCAAAGTTCACCTAAAAACAGCCAACTAGAGCTTGGGCTAACAAACCTATGACCTCCGAGGTGCCAGGCTGGCACTGAACGACCTGCACTCAGGCTCATCCATCCCTTTTCATGGAGAGAGCAGGCATGGGACATGCTTTCTGTTGGCCGTCAACACCACAGCCACACACACACACACACACACACACACACACTCTCTCTCTCTCTCACACACACACACAAAGCCATAGCCATAGCACATATTCCCCCCTAAATTTTAGAGGTGTTCTACACTGAGAACATTAGTTCCCAAAGGGAGAGAATGAGCAGCAATTCCTTTCAAAAATGTAAATACAGCCTCGTGGCCTGGTGGTGCTCCTATGAGTTCCCAGCCAACCTACTCTTAAGGGAATCATCAGCAATCCTCCTCCCTACTCTGCTCTTTTCACTTCCAACCCTTCCTCCTTCCTCCCAGGCCCACATCCTGGGCCCTCCCCATAGCTTCTTGTCGCTCTGCTATCTGGACCATTCACTCGGCCCACAGCAGCCTCTACGTTGACAGGACCTGCTTATTTCAAGTTAGGCATTATGAAATGTAACAGAATGTTAATTCTCCCAACTTGTTCTGGGCAAGAGAGTCCACAGCTACAGAAAGTAAGACACACGTGGTTATTACAACACGAGGAGGGAGGAGGACCCACAGCGGCAGCGTCATAAATCCTAGTTATAGACATCTCTCAGGGAGCCCTTCTTCAGTGCTCTGCTCTCCTCTGGGCAACATGCTCAGCAGAAGCATTCGGTAAGGTATGAGTAACTTTAAAAAGACAAACACACAACACGTGCACGCACGCACACACACGGGCACACACGCATGCACATCCCTTCCAACATGGAAACTTCTTTTCCATTCAGGACAAAGAGATGTTTAAGGACAAGATGCTTTTCTGGTCCCTAAAAGCAATTTATATAATATATATAATCTAAGAAACACAGATGTAAGAAAAGCAGCAGTCTGAAAGGGAAAGTTAAATCCAATTCTACGGAAATGATTTTTTTAAAAAGATTTTATCTATTTATGTATGTGACTGTTCTATGTGCACGTGCACGCCACCAGAGGGCACCAGATCCCAGGGTAGATGGCCGTGAGCCACCACGTGCTTGCTGGGAATTGAACTCAGGACCTCTGGAAGAGCAGACAGTGCTCTTAACCACGAGGCAGCTCTCCGGCCCGTTGAGGGGAAATCTGAACAGGGATTTTTAGCTTTCACATCCTGTCGCATGGACTCCACAGAGCAGCTTACCTAACAGAGATGGGTTCGTGGCTATAGAAATTTACCCTGAACGGTACCAACTTCATTTCCACTTTAAACCCAAGAACTGGTGATGACTTTTGGTTTCACCAAAACCCGCTCTTGCTTGGACTAAGACAGTATCTGACGCACAGGATCCTCCCTGCTGGTAGGTGAACATCCGATTGCTGCAGGACTGGGGACTCACTCTCATGATAGCCAACGACCGCCCACAAAGCCACGGTGCAGCAATGTAACCCTTGCAGTCGGGTGGGAAGCCAGCCAAGCTGCTGGCTGTGCTTCTGGGCTTCGTGGCTGCCGTTCATGCTACCAGGCTTTCGAAATGTGGCCGACTCAAGCGAACATGTTTCTTGAGTTGCTGTGTGTAAAGCAGTACACTGCTTTATTAGCAGAAGGACAGGGGCAGCCAGGCTTCCACCCTTCTTACAACACGGAGCAGTAAGCCACACCCAAGGACACCTGCTGGCCATCAGGACAGTAAAGCTGAGGTGAAGCAAGCTAGCCAGGGTTCAAGGGTCACCTGAACCCTGCCAACAGGGTGACCTTAATCCTTTAGTGTCTTAGATCTGCATTCTGTGAAATGAGGACATTACATGTTCACGTGATCCAGCGAGTCAACACAGGTAAAATGCTTAAAATAACATATGTCACACTGTGCTGCAAAAATGTATATATATATATGTGTGTGTGTGTGTGTATATATATAAAATATAATATATATAATAATATAATATAACATAACATAATATAATATATATTACGACCACTGTTACAAAGCCTCAACACTGATCAACTGTACACTTGATGTTTATAAACTTGAGTAGGCCAGAAACTGGAATTCTCTATGAGGTCATGGGCAGTGAAACTTGCTTCGCCTTGGGGCTGTTATTCTCTACTGTAGATGGAATCTCGGGCAAAAATGATACTTAAATCATGTGACCGGCAAGAAAACTCTGGGCAAATTTCTCTGGAATGCTGGGGCGGGGGGGGGGGGGGGGGGGGGGGGTGGATGCTGGTCATGAATTTCGCTGTGAAGAATGCAGATCAGGGTCCATCTCATCCTTGCTAAAGAGCAGATATAAACCCGTGTGTGACCCGCCTCTTATTCTTCCCAGTCAGCAAATAGTAAATGCACAATGGATTTCTTAACTTTCTATACAGACGGTCCCTAATTTACTCTATTAATGAAGTTATTTTAATAATGATACGTTCATTAAATTCCAGCTGGCTCTGCTTTTGTATGACTGTGTATCTGGCCTGAGTTTATGTGCACTATATTTACAGAGATGCCCTCTCACACCAGAAGGTGTCAGAACTAGAGTTACAGGCAGCTGTCAGCCCCCTGATGTGGGTGCTGAGCCATGTGTGAACCATGGTCCTCCATAAAACAGTAAGCGCTTTTAACCAGACCCACCTCTCTGGCCAAGAGGATTCAAGTTCTTTGACACTGTGGTGGCATGAAAAAAAAAAATGATCCTCAGGAGAATTTATGTTTTCAATTTTAATCTTTTCCTGGCCGGGTGACAGGCTCTCCCTCTGATGCTGGGCATCAGCAGTGAGCCCCAGCTACCCCAGTCAGCCATGCAGTCATATGGGAAAATGCTGGCAGACTTGGTTGCTAAGCTGCAGTGGATTCTTCTGGGCATCACTGGCCCAAATCAAGACACGCTTTACCTAGAGAGGAGCTGAGCTGCCAGTGGTCATAGATGCTCTACAGCCTACTGCTCTTGCAGTACTTCAGACAGGGTTCCCAGGGAGCGCCTTCTTAAATGTACTAAGATGATGAAGACAACAGGTGCCGGCATTGCTTGAATACACATCCTTATGAGAATATGCATGATTAATGTAATTTCAATTATCACGTTATAATACACTCCATACGAACACTGTTCCCAAAACAGTTGTGTTCTCTTAAGATGGGTGGTGATAGAGGCCTCAGAAAGCTCTGCAATGCAGGACAAGATAGAGGAAAGAGGCCATGATCCTCCCTCGGTCTCACAAACTCCATAATCATTTCCGTATTTTTCTTTGTTTTGTTTGGTTTGGTTTTTTGGGAGACAGGATTTCTTTGTGTAGCCCTGGCCGTCCCAGAACTTGCTTTGTAGACCAGGCTGGCCTTGAACTCAGAGATGTGCCTGCCTCTGCCTCCTGAGTGCTGGAATTAACGTCATGTACCACCACCACGTGGCCATTTCCACTGTATTTCAGTGAGAAAGTGGTGGTTTTGTTTGTAAAATGTGATTCTGACTTAAAATAAAACTATCTGTCCATGTGTCTACAATTGCAACTAGGTCTAAGCTCTTCACGAGTGAAACCTCTGGTGGTCACCTCTGTATCTGTGTGTGCACGTGACTGCCCGTGTAAGCTAGACAACTGAGTACATGCACACGTACAGTTTCCTAGCAATAGCTTTTCAAAGCTGGCTGCACCTCACACTCACCCAGAAGCTTTAAAGCACAGATGTCTAGCATCCATCCCTAGAAGTTCAGGCTTGCTCTTCTGGAGGCTAAGAAAGCTCTGACCAGCTCCACAGGCAATTCTGAGGAGTGGTGTTCCTGCCATGGGTAACTGGCTGGCTCATGAGCGAACGCACCTCTGAACTGGAACAAATGTCCACGTCACAGGCACACTCAGGTTCTCTATAAAAGATACAGATGTGGACTCCAGAGAACTTCACTCTTGAAGAGCCTAGACCTGGCTGGAATCATGCACAAATGAACCTAGTTTATCCCCGACAGTTACAGCTGTTTATGCTTAGTCACCCACACCGCATCCGTATCTTGTATTACACCGACAAAACCTAGACAGTACGCTCAAGGACAAACTGGTTTTTTTATCCCAACAGATTCTGGCCCTGTAATGTTACCAGCTAAGAGGAAGGAGGACCACTTCTATTCAAGCCAGCTCTCCAAACGAGACAAAACTCTACCACCGTAGAAATTATTTCTCGTGTGTGATAATAATGCCGTGCCTTACACATGATGTAAACCCAGCATTCATTATACTGCCCAGCTATCGCCTGCACAGTCCCCAAACTGATGTGAAGGTCTGTGAGAAGCTTCTGGCTGTTAGCTTTTTAAACCACACAGGAGGGTCTGAACTATTCTGAAAACAGGTAACTTTCCATCTTAAATTCAGAAGTTTTTGACACTATTATGGATCATAATACCAATTCTGTAATTTTAACAGGGAAAAAACCCACAAGCTGTCCCCCACTTCTTTCACAGAAGCCCAGAGGCAGTCAACTGGGGTCACAGGGAACTTTCAGCATAAGCGGAGTCACTGTGGTGGTTGTCATGCCAAGGGGGCCCACAAAGCCTGGCTGCTGTAACAGTCCTGGCTCTCTCTCTTTAAAAAGATCCATGCAACAGCCACTATGATAAGCTGCACTAAAGGCAGATTGTAACAGGTGTCGGCAGAGATACGGGGAAACTGGGGGAGTTTGTGGGGGGGGTGCTGTTGTTCAGTTTGTTGTTTGAGACAGCATCTCACTGTGCAGCGCTGGGCCTGGAGCTCACTGCATAGACGAGGCTGGCTCAAACTTCCAGGGATCCACCTGCTGATGGAGGGCTCAGACACTCAAGCTCACCGCCAGTGCTTCTGTATAATGGTTTGTGTGTCATGGAAAACAGTTCAGCAGTTTGTCAGAACAAGAAAGGATTTCATGTTGCCCAGCAATTCTAGATATTCACTTGAGGGAACGAAAATCTGTGAGATACACCACTTCGATGAGCCCAAAGACAAAGGAGCTCAAGAGTTCCACCAACCCAATCAATGAGTCAACAAAATGTGGTATGACAAGATGGAAGAGAAAGGCATGATATACGTTACTTAGCACAACACACAAAAAGCTACCTACCTACCTACCACTTGGTTCCATTACATCCAAAGTCCAGAACAGTCAAATGACTAGAGAGACACAAAGTATATAGCTGCTGGTGGCGGGAGAGGAGGGGGGGTAGAAAGTGCCTACTGTGTGTGCGGAGTTTCTTTTTCAGGACGTTAAAGGCTCAAAAATTATATACACTTAAAATAATTTAAAAAGAAAACTTTAAAGGAAATACTTAGCTGCTTTAACTTTTTTGGTATTTACGTAAATGTCTAGAAATTAATAGTAAAGAAATAAAAGCAGGTGTGTATTACAATTTCTCTAAAGACCATCCTTTAGGTGATACTTAGAACTGCAGAAATATTGAGAAGAGCTGACTTAAAATTCTATCGGAAATTATGAGCTATAGAAACTAACATAGAGGCCCACGATTACATACTACTCTATCAACAAAATGAGTTTACTGAACATTTGGAAAAATGAAAACATATGATCACACAAATATGTACTTAGAGCTTTTATCACAGTAAGCCTTGAACTCAAATTATTGTGGTGTTCAATAATGGGTGGACAGTTAAACAGCAATATGTCCATTATATGGAACACTGCTCAGCAATTATTAAAAACAAAATAAAACACACACACACACACACACACACACACACACACACAAGGTGTGGGATACTTCCCATGAGTTGTTAATCAGATAGGCCTACAAACAATGTAAGCAAACCATTAGTATTGCTCTTGGTTGCCCAAGACCTAGACTGTAAGACTATTACTGTAGACACAGCAAACTTTGGTTGGACATTAGAGAAGTCAAGGTGGAACTGATCCAAAAATTTCACCCCTACTGACCGGCTTTCGTAATAGCAGAGAGTGCTTTGGTCCACTGGAGAGGAAACATTATCAATGGTTTTATCCGGCAGTGAACCTTGAATTGAGAACACCAACCAGCCTGACAAGGTATGTTGGAACAGGAGCTCATGAAGGTTACTGAGGCAACCAACCACTTTCTAAATGAATGAGGCCTGCTCCATGAGAGGAAAATCTGGTCAGACGCCCATGGATCTGGGCGGAGGGTGGGGGGAAATTAATTATGCTTATATCCATCTTGATAAGCGCCGCTTTCAACCCTGATCAGGGAAATTTCTTTCTGCAGTTAAGGCAGCAACTGGTTACGGTGCAGAGAATAAGTGGCTGTGAGTGCTCAGGAGGGAGGGGACTGTGAAACGATCTTCTGGACATGACAAACTCACTGTCACCGTGTGACCTGCTCAAGACCTGCACAGGATCAGGCCAACACTCTAGTCAACACTCCAGCGGGAAGTATTGACTAGACTTGCTGGCTTACAGAAGAAAGGAAAAGGACGATAGGAAGGAAGAGAGAGAGAAGGAGGGGGAAGAGGGAGGGAGGAGGGAAGAAAAGAATGTGGGAGAGGACATGAAGGTGGGAAGAGGACAGGTTGAAGGACATCCAGGGGTAGTGGGAAAGGGGAGTTGGGAGTGGAAAGAGTCAAGATATACTGTATTCATGTTTGAAACTGTCAAAGGCTAAAATATATTTTAAAAAAGTTTGATATACCAACAACCTACCTGAATCTCAAGTGACTTAAATTGAGCCAAAGAAGTCAATCCACTTACATAACATTTCTGTTATGACCAAATTACAGAGATGGAGAAGAGCCTAGTAGCTGCCAAGGGTTAGAGGTGAAGGGGAAAGATGTGGCAAGGGCACCATCCCACGCCAGACTGTACCAAGGTCACCGTCTGCATGGCTTTTCCCCTGAGAAAGCAGGTAAAGGGTATTTAGGATGTGTGCTATCTATTTATCCTACATTAAAATATAATTACATCATTTTCCCTCTTCCCTTCACACTCTCCCGTGTGCCCCTACCTGAGGCTCTGTGTATGTGTATATTTGCACACATATAAATTTACAACTCTCTCAAAAGGCTCAATTTTTTAAACTCTGTAACTATTAGAAGAAAAACTAACCAACAAGCAAGGCTAAGCATTTATTAAGAACAAATACACAGCCACATAATCTAATCTACATCGTGGTAACTTTGAGGGTGCAACTAAAAATAAACAAGGGTGGTTAAAAACGGGGGGGGGCTATGAACTTTGTCCAGGGCTTACACCATCACCCACATGCTGGTGTCTCCACTGTTCTCAGCTCCATGCAGTGTGACATAACTTCATTTAAGCCTGTGGCGTGGGGAGCTAGTTTCCATCAGCCTCTGCTTCGCTTCACTTGAGGGAGGCCCGCACTGCACGCAGGCTACTTTTCAAAGAGTGAGACACTCATGGAACAAGTAAAGCCCCTCCGAATAAAACGCCATCTTTGAGATTCAGAGACACACTGTGGTCTGAACTACCTCAGTCATAATGACAAGTGCAAAATCTCAGGGTCGTGGAGGAGTGGGCAAACAGCCCTGGCATTAATCTGTAATAGCCCCAGGGCTTTGGCTAACAGTGAGTGCGAGCTGGGAGTGTCCTCGACCCTGGCAAACTGGGATACCCTTCCCTCACCTCAGCCTCTCCCTCTACTGCTATTGACTCTGGAGTCTCACACAGTAATAAAGGGCTCTGATCCCAAGTTATAGCTCAGGCCCCTCTAACAAAAATCCTCAGGAGCTTTACATAGCAACATCTAGGTGTTTCTGATAATAAAATAGGAAAGCTTGTTGCATTATAAAAAATAAAAATTTTCTACTGTCTGGTTAAAATGACAAGGATTAAGAACTATTTCTTATATGATGCATGGTACCATATGCCCTTAATCCCAACACTCAGGGGAAGTGGAGGCAAGTGATAAATTCCAGGCAAGCCTGATCTACATAGTGAGTTCCCGGCCAGCCACAGGCTACATAGAGACCCTGTCTCAAAAGAAAAAGAAAAGCAATTTTACATGTGGCGGGATTCCTGTCACGATGTGACCCACCATACTGATGCTACCTGGAGCTGCACAGGGCTTTCTGTAATGGAGGAGGCAGTCCATCCATCGGCGCCGCCTCCACAGCAGACTGAGAAGGCTTCCGGAGCCGCCTCTGGAAACTCTAGCCTCTTCCTCTGCACCTGGCGTGCATGCTGCTTAAGTCCTGACAAGTGTTAATGGGGAATGCTGACATCAGGCTGCATGGAACTGCTGAGGTTTTCCCAGGCCACAGCAAGATGGGCCAGTGTTCTCATAAGTCCCTTCCCACCAGCTCTCCCAAGAGGCAACCTTCGGTTCTGAATTATCAGAAAAACCACTTAACTGTAACGAAGCAAAGGAAAGCCAGTGGCGACGTCAACACAAAGTCCTGTAAGCCTTAACCCACAGGTCCTCACAGGAAAATTAAGGAGATTTAATGGGAGGGAACCTTATCAGAAGTTGCCTTTCCCAGAGAAGTAAATTGGGAAAATTTTAATAAAAGAAACTGTGAAATGGTCTCAAAAGATGCCTTTCCTGAGCAACAGATTATTTTAGGGAGTACAGCAACCAGACGCTGATCAAAAGTGAGTTTCTGTCCCTGAAGCTCAAAGACCAAATGGGACTCCTTATCTTTATTAAAAACATCCGTACTCATAAAACCCAACACAATATATACACCGAGAGAGAGAGAGACAGACAGACAGACAGTTAGACACAGACAAGCCTGACTACCTGGCAGGTGACAGAAATAAAATGGTACATAATATCCTACTTAATTTGGAAAAGCTATCACACATTTCCTTGTGCGCATAAATCTGAAGAGAGCTGAAACTGTTAAAACAGCAGCATGTCTAAAAAACTTGTCATTTCCTCCAGTGATTTCTGTCATACACACAAACAATGTAATAATATATTCCACCAGGCTGGAAATAGCCAGCCTGGGCTGCTGTAACAGACACTGAAGACTAGATGGCTTGTTAAACCATTTCTTTCTTGTACTTCTGGAGGCTGCAATGTCCAGACCCTTGTGTATTTCTTTTTTGTTGTTATTTTGTTGAGAATGCATCTTGCTACATAACTCTGGCTGGCCTGGAACTCACTCTGTAGACTGAGCTGGCCTTGAACTGAGAGGTCTGTGTGCCTCTAGCCTCTGGAGTGCTGGGATTGAAACTGTGCTCCATCAGAGCCAGTTCCTTTTTTTTTTTTTTAGCATTTATTTTTAGTTATGTGCATGTGTGTATGCTTGTGTGTGGGTAAACACACATGCGTGCAGGTACCCACTAAAACCAGAGGCACGAGACTGGAGCTAGAGTCAGAGATTGTGAAGCACCCGGAATGGGCGATGGGAACTGAATCTGGGTCCTCCAGAAGAGCAACATGGGCTTTTCACAACTGAACCATAGCTAAACCCCCAATGATATATATATATATATATATATATATATATATATATATATATATATATTAGATACAATCTCCCTTTTTTGTAAAGGCGTGTTACAGATACTCGCTTGTTAGCTGGCTTTTGGAAATGTGGACTATTGTTTTTTAAAAAATCTTCAGAGAGAGAGGAGTCCTCTGAAACAATAGTAAATTTGGTCTGTGAGAGAGGGTCATAGGTCCATTTTTCAGCCAAATGTTTTAAGAGGACACCACTCTCCTGGTTGGTTTCCTAACTGTGTACACAGGTTCCTGCAGGAGCGGGGCCTTGGTGACCAACAGCTGAGTCAGCCAAATTCCGTTTATGTCGTTCTTTCTCACAGGAACTGAGGCAGTATAAAACAGCTTGATTTTTCCAATCCTTGGGCAGGTGCTGACAAACAGGAAAACATTTTGACTTGATCATAGAGGAATTGTATAACTCATGTCAGAAGATACACCCTGAAGCGTCCTCTACCTGATACATATAGAATAACGAAGTGGCTTGGAACACACAGCTTTAATTCATAACCAAGTAACTTCTACCCAGGTCAAAATAGCCTCAACAGTGACAACTGGTCCTCTGTCTGAGAATGATCTCACCGTAAGAAACTGTCTAGCAGGTAGAGAGACGCATCAAGCACAGCCTGCAACCTTGTGGGCTGTAGTGCTTTGCTAACGGGTCAAGATGGTTTCATTACGAAGCCTGATGCTCCTCCTTTGGTAGCTCCGGCTTCAGGACGGAACTATCAGTAACAGAAACACACCAGTCACTATCCCAGCAGTAGCTACCACTGAGCACTTAGGACCAAGCACGATACCGCATGAACTGCCCTCAATAATCCTATGATTTTTTTTTTTTTTCTTATTTACAGAAGTGGAGGCTCACACATTAGAAACTGCAGAGCCTGTACTGGGTGGAAAACAGATCCAACCCTAGCTGCTGAGAGAATGGACCACTCTTGGAGTGGACCTGGGTCCCATTCCCAGCACCCACAACTGTCCATAACTCCAGTCCAGGGGAATCAACACCCTCTTCTAGCTTCTGTGGGCACTGTGTACACATGGTGCACAAATACACATGGAGACAAAACACCCTTTCACACAAAATAAATACAGTGTAATATGAAGGATGTAACAACCAGTCATAATTCTATGGTCCTAATGGTGCTGTCTCCCAAGAACTTTGTAAAACCCAAGTATTCCCACCTGTATTATCACACAGGGAGGCCACTTTCTTTCCTTTTTTTGAGAGAGACAAGACTTTACTATATTCCCCTTTGCTGTACAACAGGCTAGCCTTTACCTCCCAAGTGCTAAGACGGGGACTGGGAACTCCTCTGGAAAGTCCCAACCTAGGTTAGGTCCCACTATCTAATCATACTTCAGAAACAAACTAGTGAACACAAAGGCAAACCCTGTGGCTATCTGATCCACCATGAGCATACAAAGGATGCCCACTACACTTCCATTGGGTTACACGGTAAGCTGAGTAGTAACACTAGAAAGCAGACTGGGAACACAACAGGGTTGACCAGTTGGCCAAAGGGGCCAGCAGCTACGGCTGACTCAGTTTCCCTTGCCTTAATCAGAGTGGGCAGGAAATAACTCAGGTTTACTGTCCACTGCTTCAACTGAACCCCTCAAAGCAGGAGGTCACCTCACCAAGCCTCTCACCTTGCTGCCTTTAAACCTTGGGGTTCTCATCTGTGCACTGCAGACAGCTGGGGTGATTTCATTTAGGTGAGCTTATGGTTCCACAGGCATTCTAACACAGGGTCCCACTAGTCATCCTGAAACTGGACACCCCTCTCTCTCTCTTTAAGCATAAGTTCCTGCCAGTCCTTCCCCTCCTGAGCCCTTCAGGGATTCAGTCTGCTTTGGAGGAATGTCTCCAAAAGATCCATACCTTTGGTTCCACCCTTGCAGCTTTGCTTTTCTAGTCGGGCTGGATCCCAGCTAGCCATTCCAGCAATACTCCTGATGCCACACCCAGGGAGGCTTACTCCCAGCAAAAATAATTAGCAGAACCACACTTCTGCAGAGCTCAGTGTCCATACGAATAGCAGTCTGTCTTCAAACATCTCTCTGCACAACAGAGTAGATGAGCCACAGAAACACTGCCCATGCCCTGTATGAAAGCCTCAGCAGGCAAGTCTGTGGAGGTACGAATGGGGTAAGTGAGGTGAGCGCCGAGAGGGGAAGAGCCATGCTACAGGGTCTCCTCTGGGAAGAAGGAATGTTTTGCAGTAAGACAGTATAGTCTATGGAACACTGCGGACACAGCAAACCCCACCGTACTAATACTCTAAAACCATTCACTGTATACTAGGAAAACTTCAGCAGAAAATCATGCATTGAAAAAATTCCCTCTCCCCCCACTCAAAGCGTCCATGCCAAGACAACCTTTTTCTTTTTAACTGGCAGAATAACTATACACTTACGAGGCAGAGTGTGGCATTCTGCACGTATACACAGCATGTGATGCCAGTCACGGTAACCACCTGCATCACCTCAGACATACCACTCTGAAGACACTCAAGAGCTTCTCTAGTGGCTGTTACGTTATACACTTCACCGCTGTCAACCATGGCTATTCTGTGCTACAGAACATGACACATTATTCCTCCTGCCCAACTGCACCTGTGAACATTCTCTTCATGTCTCTCTCCCACCCTCATTCCTAGCCCTTGATAACCCCACCAGCACTTTATCCTATGAGATTTGCTTTTTAGCTTCCTTGTCTACACGAGGGCACGTGGCAACTGTCTTTCTGTGTGTGACTTATTCCTCTGAGCATAATGTTCTACAGTTCAATCCATGTTATAAAGAGGCTAAATAGAATTAGGCCATGGGAATATATCCTGTCCCCTTTATTCAGCTCAGCTGATGGACAGGTTGGGTATTTCTACTTCCTGGCTTTTATGGATAGTGCAGGAATAAACTACCAAGTACAGGGTCTCCTCAACATACTATTTTCTTTATTATGCATACCAGCAGGTTGCTGACCTGTTTTATCAGTGTTTTTTCATCCCTCTACTTTTGCCTACATGCCTCTCCTTTCAAGAACTCCTTCATATCCCATTTCCCACGATACCTTTACCACCTCTCCAAAAGCTGTGTAAACCCTACCCAACCTTGAAAAATCACCCCACAAACTGTTTGTTGACCAAGGCTCAATTTCAATGTTCACAGTCAGACTTGCTTTTCATTTCCTGTCTCTCCAGTTCCATTCTCATCAATAAAGCAAACTAGACAGTAAAATATACCTACTACGGTACATCTGATGTTGACAGATGAACAAGATAAGCCTTCAAGAAACTGAGGTCAGTAATGAGGCTAGGATATGTCATAAAGAGCTGTTGTTAAGGAGAACCATTCAAACTGAAGAAAACACTTCTCAAGGGACTGTCCCGGGTACAGAGAGCTCAACCCCTCAACAACAAGAGCAAGATTTCTCAATTTAAAACACTGGAAATGCTCACTTCTGCACATGCGCTACAACTGGAATGAAACAAAGATCAGCCAGGCCCCTGTGCAAGGCCAACACTCATCTGTAAAACATTCCTTATTTACGTTAGTCCTTTTTTCCAAAGGTGGGCAAACAACCAGACAGTTCTCAAAAGTAAGTGGCAAAGTACACGAATAAAACCTTGGTGACACCAAGGGAGCTGAGAAATCACTTCCCGTCAATCAGAACGGCAGTGATTAAAAAGATAAAAGCAAACACTGGTGTGGAAGGAAAAAGGGAATGCTAAAAACACTCTTGGAAGGAAGCTAGCAAACGCCGTCACTAATAGAGAACAGCAAGAAAGAAGTTCCTCAAAAGACCAAACTCAGAACTACCAATATGAGCTGGCAAGTCCACTCCTGGGCGTGTCTCCAAAGGTAATGAGTTAATGATGCCACAGAGCTGAGAATTGAGCTGGTCATGGAGCGCTGACACTCTGCATGCAGGATGGGTTGGACGGCCTAGGCTGCATCCTCAGACACAGGCATGCACGCATGCAGGATTACAAGACAGGAAACCAGGAAACCCAAGAGATATAACTGCACATGCATGCTCGCAAGAACAGAATCCACAAGAGCTAATGCAGGGAATCAACTGAACAAGTCAGGCACAGCAAGAAGACAGCTACTCGGTGTTTTCACTCACAGGGTTTTAAATGTTGATCTCACAGAAAAAGAAAGGCAGAAAGGTAGAGGGTGGGAAGTCGATGGATCCCTGAGGCTGCACTGTTGACACAAGCTCGCTATGTCAAGGAGGCCAATGTCTCACACCCCCGGGAATGGGTCCTAGAGTAAGGCTGCTGAATGTGCGGAAAGTATGCACCACAGCTTCTTCTCTGGGATGACTGCAGCCTGCCGACTACTGCCCAGTTGAGACCTGCCAAGTTTCGGGACTGCTGCTGGTCTCCATTATCATGCATGTCCTGTCTGATCCCAGATTCTCTCTCTCTCTCTCTCTCTCTCTCTGTGTGTGTGTGTGTGTGTGTGTGTGTGCGCCTGCCATTTATTGAGTCCCTAGTTTCACTCCCTGGTGCTCCCATCAGGTCAACTGAGTAGCAGCAGGTGGCAGAGGGGACAGAAGCAGACTGGATTCTAGGTACCAAAGTACAGTTAGGTGGAGAGAATACCTTCAGGGTGGCTGTAAATTCACAATAATCTATATGCACTTTAAAGTAACCAGAAGAATTTGAAGGTTTCCAACACCATTTGATCATAATATATTTATTCGCATGCATATAGAGAATAGATACAATATTCTCTCTAAATATGTACAATAATTAGGCATTAATTAAAACTTTAGAAAATAACCAGGTACTCTTCAGCTACTAAAATTCATTTAAAAACAACAACAACAACAAAACGGACTTGGCTGGTATCGGGGGTCCCTGAGGAGAAGTCTTAAACAGCAGTTTCCTTGATACTGAAACATTCCCTCCTACAAGAAAGCTTAAGCCAGAAAATAACTCAAAGCCACTTCAGGAAGTCCCCGAAAATGACAGGGATTCACTAGACCCCTCCGCCTCCAAGGAGACAAGTTCCCAGGAGACAGGCTCCAAAGGAGACTTTAAGACAAGCCTAACCACTTGGAGGAAGTGGGAATAAGGGTGCTGCCTGGAAGGGCTGATGGAATTGGCACGGCCACCTGGAAAGCCACACAACCTGGAGAGCTGTCCAAAGGGTTTGCAGTGTGCTTCGCATTTCCAGCGCTTTTTTGCTTTTTGAGCTGCCGACATTCTGGGATGGGCTTTGGCGATGGAGCTGTCTCTGAGTCATCTCTGCCCCTGTAAGTAATTACAGTGAAACTCTCTCACCAAGAGAGAGTTCACCAAGTTGGACTTTGTTGGTAACTGTACTTTGATCTGTCCTGGGCTTCCTAAGTAGGGTGAGTAGACTGTGTGTGTGTGTGCGTGCAAGAGAGAGAGAGAGAGAGAGAGAGAGAAGACAGACAGACAGAACATCTCAGGAAAAGTTTGTGTCACAAGAAGCAGGCAGATCTCTGTCTCAAAAATGAACACACACACACACAAAAAAAATCATTAAAAAAAAAAGGTCATTCAGTTCCTCAGTTACCTTAGTCCCTTTCCAAGTCTTGGTGACAACGTGTAGCTGGTGACTACTAGACTGTAACACAGAGAATTAACGGTTAACCATTTACACAAAATAAGATCAAATAAGATCAAAATATTTACACAAAATATAAAACTGCTGCGGCAGTTTTATATCACACCATATGCATTCTCCAACATCAACAGTAAGAGACACCAGGCCTGAATAAGAAATAAGATTATGTATTTTTAAGCAATTTTCAGCCAACTTTAAAGTCCAAAGATTATAAAAGTCCAACTATAAAGTCCAAAGATATCCCACAGGAAGGTAATAAAATAAAAAATAAAAATGAGATGAAGACTGAAAAACAAAAACCATTACTACTATAATGACATTAATCTTTTTGTTTGTATTAGGAGCTGTGCTGACTCCTTCCCCCAAGGTTTTATTTCCAAATGATACTGAAAATTTAGTTTCTAAACTTAAATATCCATCCCCCCCTAAAAAGAATGAGGGTTCTTTTAAGGTTTATTTTATTATTTGTGAGGTGTGTGTGTGTGCGCACGCACGCTCACGCCTACAGAGGCCAGAAGGTTTGAGATCCCCTGCAGCTGATCTTGGAGGTGGTTATGAGCTTCCTGACACAGAGGCTGGATGCGCTGGAAACCAAACTCTACTCCCCTGCGCAAATAGCAAGTGGCCGTAACTGCTCAGCTATCCTTTAAGCCCCAAGAATGATTTTTAATACCTTACCTAAATCACTTTCCCCTGGCGAGACTGCCTTGACAGGCCACAGGGGAAGAGAACTTGTTCTGCCCTGATGCAACTTGAAGAGCTGGGGTAGGTTTGAAAGGAAAAAGGGGTTGGGGGAGGGGAAGAGAGGGTGTGCCTGGGAAGGGAGGAGGGAAGGGGCTACAAGGATGTAAAGTGAATAAAATAAATAAATGAGGGGGGAAATGCAGTTTAAAAACTGAACACTTGAATACTTTAAATTCACTAATCACTTTGAAAAAAGCTAGCAATGATAGAACTTGAATATGTTATAATTAAAGGTACTTGTGAGAGAATCACATTCTTACCAGTTCCCTACTGACTCAAGTTGCATATATACGATTATGAAAAATTCAACTTTGAAGTGGGCTGATCTTCACATTACTGTGTGGGCCTAAGACCTGAAAATCCTTTTTAGTAAAAAGCACAATTAACTCTTGTGGGTTAGGACACTCTTGGGTAGTTCCTTGAGCTGAGTCACATTAGCAAATGCATTCTTACTGCAAAAAGAGTACATTCAAAGGAGGAGGAGGAAGAAGGCAATTACATGCATGCAAGAAAATACTCTATTGCCAGGCATGGCGGTGCACACCTATGATCCCAGCACTCAGGAGTCAGAGGCAGGTGGATCTCTTGAGTTTGAGGACAGCCTGGTCTACAGAGCTAGTTCCAGGAGAGCTAGGGTTATACAGGGCTGTCTGGAAAAACCAAAAAGAAAAAAGAAAAGAAGGTGCTTTAATAAAGTTAGTTACTTTGCATGCTAACTTAATAAAATTTTCAATTTAAAAAGAATCTATTCAATTACTAAGCACTGCATACTTAAAATTCTCATATTCAAACATATATATGTACTCTTTTGCAAGATGGCAGCGTCATGAGCGCATCCGAATGCACACTCCCTGCTGTGCCGGGCATTGCACATGCCTTGCTATGAACAAGAGCTTGGAATGTTTGCCACCAGGGCACAGGCACAGAAAAGTCAGCTGCGTGGTTCTCAACACAAGATGCTTTCTTAGTTTGGAAAATGTTACAGTGTGATGCCTATGAGCCAGGTACATTATCATATTAAGGGAAAACAATGATTTGAAGACAGAAATCTTGACTGTTCGCAGAAAACAATACAGCTGACATATTGGCAGTGAAAAGCAGGCCCTCTCCGTGTCCTAGCTCAGCCTGCCTGTGCTCAGCCTAAGCTTGCAGCATGACCGGGGTTGGGGGAGGTGGGGGATACGTTGTGGGGGGGGGGTTCTGGCTCATGGAAGTTCTAATCACTGTAAATGACAGCTCACTGTCTGCAACATAGAAATCCTATTTAAACAAACCAAAAGGCCAAATAAAGAGAGAACAGAAAATCTGGCTCATCACCTAAGAGTGAACTGGCTCTCGTTTCAAACCTATTTCCCTTTCTGGAGATGAAAGGGAAAGAAAGATGATTGTAATTAAAGTCATTTTCATGTGTGGCACATGCAACTACTTTATTAATAACATCTCCAGACAGATAGAAAGGCCATGTGGTGCCAGAGAAAATAAGTTCTAATGCCAAAAACACTACGGTCGCTCTAAAACAGCTTCCTCTCCCGTTCCTTGCCAATCACTGGTTCTAATCACTACATCAATTTAATTATGGAGAAACAAAAGGATTTAGAAACCAAGAATTTAAAAACAGATGTAAAAATGTAGCAAGCAGCACCCGTCTCCCTCCGCCCACAAGTCGTCAAGCTCTGAGTTCTTCCCTCCCTCACTCGATCTGTAAGGTTAGACGACAACGAACCCAGAGAGCAGAACCTGTGACCTTGGAGCTGCTCAGAGAGGGGAGGCACAGAGTCAGAGAGGCTGCTGGGAAAACCTCACAGCACACTGAACAAAAGCAGCAAAGAGCCACAGAACTGCCATTTGCCATTAGAACCTTACTAATTAAATTTCATTTACTTACTTTCGAATTAAAAAGAAAAAAAGAAATTAGGGGTACTGACATCAGAAGTGAGGCTGCAGATGTGGCCCGGTATCTAAGCAATACAGGCTTTTGCCTCTGACCCCCAGTGGCCTTGGCTGGCCCACCGCAGCAGCTGCATTCTCTGGCTCAAGATGTGGAAATCAGAAGGAAGGGCTGCAGGACCAAGGTCTTCTAGCACGTGGGGGAAGCATCCAAACCAGAACAGAGTCAGCTCCTTCTGCCGGCAAGGACACATTTTTCTTACATCATTTGACAAGGATGAGTTTGAGCAAGAACCATCACTGACAGGGGTGTGAGGCCAGCCTTTAAAGGTAGGCATCAGATTTCACAGACTTCCGACAAAGCCATGCAGCCTGCAAAGCCACTGACTAAATGGCTCAGAATGTTAGTAATAAAGTCTGTCTACAGACAGTATGTTCACCACAAATGCTACGCTGTAATCTTATTCTAGTGGTTTCTGATCACTGTGAAGGGAACAGAGAGCTTCCCCCGGTTGGAGGTAGTGCAATAGGGCAAGATCCACATCAGAGGTTGGGTAGCACCCAGTTCTCAGCCCCTGGGGGTGAGAGTCACATGTCAGATACCCCGTATATCCGATATTTATATTATAATTCATAACAGTAGTACAATTAGTTCTGAAGTAGCAATGAAACAATCTTACGGTTGGGGGTCGGCGCACCATGAGGAATTGTATTAAAGGGTCGCAGCGTCAGGAAGGTTGAGAGCCTCTGGTCTGGATGGTCGTAAGAATGAATGAGCCAGAGGGAAGAGAAAGTAGCGCGGCTCTGCTCTTGTGGGACCTGCTGTCCATATGAGTTTAGCTAACTCAAAATTCTAACAGTGTGTTGGACTGAGGGTGGGTATCCTATATAGCAACACATAGACACTTAGATTGGAGGCGGCTTCCTGGGGTAAGTGACATCCCGAACTGAGAGCTTAGGCAGGCTGGACTGCTGGCAGAAAGGGGAAAGAGTGTTTCAGGCACAGGCTAAAGGCATAACTAACTGAGAAACCAGGAAGTGAGAGTCCAGGCTGACTCAAAATGTAAGAGAAGCCCATTGTAAAGAGAGAGAAGACTCCGGCCAGGCGTGGCTAAACATACCTTTAACCCCAGCAGCTAGGAGGCATAGGCAAGGAGATCTCTGTGAGTTCAAGGCCAGCCTCTTCTAGAGTTCCAAGAAAGCCAGCAGGGCTACAGAGTGAGACTCTGTAGGAGGAGAGAGGGAAGGAGACAAGGAGGGAGGAATTAAGACTCACATATCGGGGCTGGAGAGATGGCTCAGTGGTTAAGAGCACTGTCTGCTCTTCCAAAAAACCTGGGTTTAATTCCCAGTACCCATATGCAGCTCACAAATGTCTGTAACACAAGTTCCAAGGGATCTGACACCTTCACACTAATGCACATAAAATAAAAATTAAAAAAAAAAAAAGACTCATATATCCCTGCCCATGCAGGACAGCCAAGGCCTCTGAGATAGGTGAGCCAGTGTACACATTTCTCCTAGAAAAACTGCGCTCGAGGCCGAGACGATGGCGAGAGGCCAGTGTGGCAGAAGTGGACAAAGACTGGAGCTCACCCAGGGCACAGACCTTCAGTGCTCGCAAGCTTCCGCCCTCGAGATTCATGGGCCACAGAGAAGCTGACAGACTGACGGACAGGGCAAAGCTTTGTATCAAGACGGAGCCAAACTACTCCACACTTGGCGAAACTCAAGCCAGAGGCTCCTGCTTCCACTCCCTAGAGCGGCCAGAGGCTGCAGCTGCGGCAGGAGACAGAAAAGGGACAGCACTCCATCTGAGTCAGGAGGCTTGATAAGTTCTTCAAATGTATCTGAAAGCAATCACCTTGGAGGTCTAATGATAAAAGACTTCAGCACCATGAGCTTGATATTATTCTCACTTTCAGTTTAGTTTGGCCCAAAGTTTGCGCTTTGGTTTTAATAGGGAACCAATAAAACATTGGTTTAAAGATTTAAAAAAAAAAAAAAAAAAAAAGAGGGAGACTATAATGTATAATGTAAATTACAAAAAAACTAATTTAGGCTAAACATAGGAAGAAACGGAAGGGGGGTTATCACAACAGGCAATCACTCCTATAAACATTTCTAAAAACATTTACTCTGAATGGCAGCTGCTCCACACATCTGTTAAACACACCTCTTTCCTGCATTCAGGCTTGAGTCATGCAGACTGACGGACATACAGCAGGCAGATTCAAGTTTTCTCTATGACCCACCTTCTTAAACTAGAGGTCACATAATTGAACACTAAAGTCATGAAAACAAAAAAACAAAAACTGGTAACCGTAAAACGTTTCTGAATGCAGAGTCACCAAGCCTTAATCCCACATCAAAAGTGTAATAAATCCAAGGCGATTCTGCCTGAGCCCCACCCCCTGCTCCATACCCCTTCACTGCAGCCTTGGTTCTGAACACGCGTGAACTTGGCAATGCCCGCACCATGATGCCTCCCAATCCCAACCAATGCTGCCTCAAACACCTCAGAGCTCAGACTCAAGACTACCGCACATCTCTGCCGTACACACAGTCTCCTCCTCTTACAGTACTTTACTTGCGGAGAACAAAGATGTTTACTACTTTCCTACTGTCACTCCTCAGCACGTAAATACCAAACCAGCCTGTCCTTGGATTCTACGGTTTTAGTGTATCCAATTTTAAAAACTGCTGTTGAAGCTACTGACTTGGGTTTCATTAACACAAAAACAAACAAACAAAAATCACTGAATGAATTTTGGCTTGGGAGGAGGACAGATTTCCAATAATTTCCAAGTTGTCTTACATTAACTTCTGCCTCTTTGTACTACATACTTATGCAAAGCAGACTTCTCAGGCCTGCTGATTACATAATCAAATCAATCAACTGAAAACACCGAGGTTGCTCTACAGCTGGTGCTCTTACAGCTCTTCACGGTTTCCAAGTACAACTCACACTTGCTGGAGGTACCCAGTTTTACTCACACCACAGAACTAAGGTCATGATCTCACATGCTGCTCTCCACAGTAGGCCCTTCACACAGTAGGCCCTCCACAGAGCAGGCTCTCCACACAGTAGGGCCTGCACACAGTAGGTGTGCCACACAGTGGGCCCTGCACAGCAGGCCCTCCATACAGTAGGCCCTTACTACTCTTCTCTCCAAGCTATTCTCAGGTTGGAAGAGTCAGATCAAGAGCCACCCACCTCCTTCATCTAACCCTCCACAACGGCAACAGAGTCTGCGTCTCCCAACCCCCACAGAAGTTACAAGTAGTGGCTCACTCCTATAAATCCCAGGTTGAGGCAGGAGGATTGTAGTTCCAGGCCAGCCTGGTCTATACAGAGACCCAGTTTCAACCAGAGAATAGTTCCTCAGGTGAAGTGAAGCCTGAGATCAAGCCACAAAACTTCCTCCCCCCCCCATGTAATAAATAAATAAGTTAATTAATTAACTAATTAATTAAACAAAATAGCCTGAGACCCCACTCTAGTAGCTGGTATAACTTCTGGCCAACTACGATTAACTCAGTCCTCACCCCTCACTGCAGAAGTCTCTTTTAGTAATGAATGGAGGTTAAATAACAGAGATCAAAGTACAGAGAGTAAGTGACTGTGTTGTGATTGGCTCTAAACTGGACTTCTAAATCACCTCTCCCTCAGAGGGTCAGAGTCCATCCCGGAAAAAACAGAGGGGAAGGTTCGAAGAGTCGGTGGTTGGGCTGCGGTAAAACAGTATCTTCTGGACATAGGCTGTTGTAGTCATGAGCTCACACAGCTGCGGCTGGCCTGCACACAATCAAGCTAGTCAGCATTCCAGGTGTGTGTGTGTGTGTGTGTGTGTGTGTGTGCGTGCGCGCGCGCGCATGTGTGAAGGGGGTTGGAGAGAGCATGAGGACCCACCCGGGCTGAGAGCTACTTCAGTAGATGGCTGCTGGGAAGGCAGAATCGGTTTTCAGAGATGTGGCCCTGGCGGGGAGCCTATGCTCCACTGCATGCCTTCCACACATGTGCGCACCGTGGGCACTAAGTGGACCCGGGGATGCGGTGAGGGTGGTCTGGGAAGAGGTGGAGGTATGAGCAGCCTATTCTGTATATACGTACGAAAACGTCAAGGAATAAAAGTAAACAAAATAAAAACACTAATGTCCACAGTGCCTTGTTCTTCAAATTAGCACTTCAGACACAGACATAAAGATCTGAGAAACAGTTTGTGGTATTGCTCTATTTTAATTTCTGTGCGAACCCCAGGAAGCCATTTAGGCTTCCAGCGCTGGTAGGAGAACAGACCAGGTTACTTCTAAATTCTTCCCCAGTCCCTAAGTTCTACTGATTGGTACGAGGCCATCTCCCCCTAGCAAAGCCACTGTCTGACAGACGTTGGCACCACGCCTCCACTGTACTCAGCAGGCCCTCTCAAGTGAGCTGCTCCTCCTTCAAGTCTTGCGCTATCTTGCACGGCTCAAAACCAGTTGAAATCTTAGAAAAATGCTCAGACCACTCAGAGTGGCCCCAGGGCCCACAGGGGTAGGAAGAGCCCTCCCTCACGGTTTCCTGATTCCCATTCCTCATTCCCATTCCTCTCAACCTCTCCATCCCCAGACGGCATGTCTACTTCCTCTTTCCCCCACACTGACTGCTGCTTCACCCCGGTTCTCCAATCTGATACTACCTTACCAGAGGCCTCACCCCTGAGTTCATCTGTTCATTCTGTCGGTGTCCTCCGTCAAGAGTCTGGCTGGCCTAGAATTCACTATGTGGACCAGGCTGGCCTCCCAGTGCTGGGATTAAAAATGTGTACCACCAAACCCAGCTAGGACCCATATTCCTCAGAATCTGCATCATCAATGAATTGGGTACCCTTGTGGCTACTTAGCTCAGCTCTGTCCACCCTTACCCTGGGCTAACCAATAAGGTTAAGAAGAGCGGCAAGCCTACAGTTATTCTAACAATGGGTCAGTACTTATACACCAATGTTGAGTTTATTTCTTCTTTGGGAATAGTGCCACCAGACTGTCCTACCCAGGCATGTTCAACCTCAAAACATACAAGGCTGTATGTATATATATAAACAACATCTTTAAAATGACACCCATCACCCCTGGTCCTAGGCAGATGGGATGAATGTCTAGTGATCCATACGGTCTTCGAGCCGCTGGTGTTCTACCGTCTTGGGCTAAAGACTTGGCTCAGTTCCTTCATCAGATGTGCTCCTCATCTGAAGCATGGTGTAGCTCAGTGTCCTTAGGGATCCCGGTGACTTCACACAGCCGCGTGCAGAATAAAGCACACTTGAGAAATGTTTATGCAAATATTTGCCAGATAATCGTACACTACTGCCAGAAAGCCCACGGGTTCTGAAATACAAAGAAAGTCTTGCCGGGTAGAATCTGAACAACTGTGAGAAGAAAAATACTGGCCATTCTCGTTTTAAAAGAAAACTGAGACACGCAGAGGTTCACATGTTGGGCCAAACGACCAAGGAGTCAGAACACACAGTCAGCTAGAAGAATCAAAGACAAAGTAAGGGGTTTGCTTTGGCTTTTCCGTTCTCGGTCTGCTTTGCTTTTTAAATAGTGAGAATAGATAACAGATATAAATGAGAAAACTAAATAAAACATGAAACAGAGACAGGAGCAAGAGAACATACTGGGAAAATCCATATTAAGAGGTACATGCAAGGCTAGGGAGTCAAAGAACGGACCTGAGGAGGCCTTTAGGCTGGACTAAAATGATCCTACTATCATGTCAGAATGCAACAGAACACAGGGAGACAGAAAGGAGTCATCTAACTAAACATTCTGAGAGAGTCCAAGAAGCTGACAGGGGCAAAACAGGCCTGGGTGGACCAGACCTGATGACCGACAGGGGTAAGGTAGAGTGAGTGTGGCTGATGTGAGGGGTTGCTTCCAGCTTAGTGGTTTAGGCAAACTGGTACAGACGATCCTTGCCACTAGGCTTCACAGTAAGTAGCAGAATCTGTGGTGACAGCCCACATGAGACTTAGACACGAGCACGAGAAGTTAGGAGCTGGGCGCTCAGAAGAAACAGGTGGACTAGATAGAAATAAAAAAGCTGGGAGAGGCAACCAGAGGGTGAGCAGAAACTCTGAAATCCCACCAGCAGATCAGCCGTGAGCTATGAGAGAGTATCTACAAACATTTACCTCAGTCTTATATTCGGGGGGGAGGGGGCTTTAAATTATGTCAGCCCATTCCTCAAAACCACGAGAAATTCAATTTCTGTTCTGCAGCTCAATGAAAAGCAAGTATCTGGGCCAGGGCACAGTGGTACATACATAGCTGTAACCTCAGCTGTAACTGGGAAAGTGGAAGCAGGATAAAGGTGCCCTCCACCAAACTGAGCTATCTAATGAGTTCCAGGCCAGCTTGGGCTATGCATGTCACTGTCTCAAAAGTACAACACAACAGCAGCCACCTTACCCAGAGACTGTAGCTCGGGAGCGGAGCGCTTGCATACATGACTTAGGTCCTGGGTTCAAGTCCTCGTACCACCAAAAGGGAAGGAGGGAGGGAGAGGAAGAAAGGGCCTCAGGCTTCTCCAGTCAAGGCCAACCTCCTTTGGGGTCACTATGCCCATTCCAAACCCTATTTCCTGTCTTGAAAATGAAGCCACTGTAGCATTCACAGCAGTCTGGGGACATGGAGGTCCTGATCTATCTTAGGAGTCTCATTGGAGAAGCTCCCGCCCACTCAGAGCCAACTACCTTCTTGTATGAAGAGCACTTGTAAAGAAAACAACAGCCAAAATAGTCAACTGGCATCAAGGTAACTCCAGTTGCCTCCTTTCAACAGCTGGCTTAAGAGGCTGGTCTAGGTGGGACTGAACTCTACCTCAGACATGCTGTAGACAGCTAAAACAACAGGCTGCAAAATGCAAATAGCTAGAAGACAAAATTATTCAAGACGCTTTGAAGCAGTATTTTCTTCTTTGGGTAGCTACTTAAAATTCCTATCTGATTGCTGTCTCATGGCTGATGTGATTCACTTGAATATTCAAAATAAATTCTAATGTTCTCCTCCAAGCTAATGTGTTCAAAGCGTACAAAGGCCATATTACAGTCCAAATTAAAATAAAAGAGAGGAGGGGCGTATGATCCCTCAACAGAAAATGACTCAAAAGGTTCCATTTGGGCCTAAGGCATGCAATATGAAAAATGCATTTCGTTGTTAAAATTCAACTGAACATCTCTATCTTACAGCTATGACTAGTGAGCGGAGATGAGCGCAGTACACGCAGAACTGAAATGTGCAGGATATTTTTCTGCGATGTGGTACGTTTGTAAAGCAAACATAATAGTATCCATCTCTTTTACAGATTGTGGCCCACGGTTACAATGGTTTTATTACCAGATTCCTTGTCAATACATAAGCTATCATATGACGTGTGCTTTCATTTTAGGAAGTCATCTCAGTCCTGTCAGACAAACCTACTGACTCAATGCTCACCCAGAAAGAAGATTCAGTGCTGAGAAGCCAGAGGGAATCCCAAGAAAACTGAAGGGTCAGAAAGATGCCCACGCCTGGAACACTGGCCCAGCACAGCAGCCCTTCACGGTAATGGCCCCAGAATGACCTAGTGTTCTCAAAAAAAAAAAAAAAAAAAAACCGCTCGTGACTTACACGTCCACACAAGGTACGGAAAGGACACTCTCTAGGGAATCTGAGTGTCTCTCCTAGCCAATGCAGCACACACCTTGTAAAGAATACCTAATGGGGACCAATGGCCACATCAGGACATCAACGCTGGTTCCCTAGGCCACCGTAGGATGCTAGGCTTAACACAGGCTTCTTACAGCAGCAGGGTCCTGTGTCAGCACTCTTTTTGTTTTCTTCTTCCCTTGGTACTGAGGACAGAATCAGGACGCCGGGCAAGTTTAAGCAAGCGTTCCACCACTGAGGCACTCCTCCGGTGCTGTGTTCTGACTACCCCAACTGAGGAGCCTTAAGTTTGGACTATCTAAAAAAGGAGTAAGGGAAAAAGTGAGAAGTCCCCCTCTCGAGCCCTGACCACAAGCGCTATTATTCCCTCTCCACTTCTTTGTCTAAAGCTTTGCTTGGTTACTGTCAACAGAAGCGGTATGTTGTCACTAGCCTCCTGGAATGGGAAGAGTCTCAACTCCACTTGCGTCCTCTGCCTTCTCAAGCAGGGCTGCCCATGCAGGTGACTGGCCCTTAGAGGCTACAGCATCGCAAAAACCCAGGGGACTTTGCAGCACCCGCCCGGGTTGGGGAGCTGGCTCTTCTAGCTCTGAAGCTTTGAACAGTGAGGTAACATTCCCAAACCCTATTTCTCTTGTGTGAAACTCAGGCTCTTACCTTATCAGGTCCAGTGAGTTGGAAAGGAATTCATTTATGCTAAGTACTTAACAAAAGTAGTTTATTGTTAAAACAAACAACAACAAAACACCTCCAATTGATGTGTGCCTCTGCCAGACTATGACATAATTTATTCTGCTGCACGACATCGTTTCTAATCTGCTGCTGTTATAAGCAATGCTTCAAGGCCCAAGACCTCTGTATCCTGTACAGAGGGAATTCTTTCCTGCAATAGCCGGTCAATACACCACTCAACTTTCACACAGAATACTGATGGTTCCAGGGCCATTCAATTCAAAATGGGTGAAGTCAGTATCCGAGCTCTCTACACAAGCTGGGATTCTTGGGGAGGTGGTGTAACTTACCTGCCGCAGTGTACAGACACGTGTGGCTAACTTGGAAGGCTCTGACTCTAACATGCTTCTTCCCACAGCCTTCCTTACCAGGAGGCAAAAAAAAGTGTTCTTGTAAGTATGCCTCGGATCATAAGGTGTACTTGAATTCCCAAGTTCGGTCAGAAGCAAATACTAATTTTTCAATTGTGCAAATCAACTAACAAAACAGCTGACTAGGGCATCAGCAACCTCGCTAAATATTAATTTGTTTCTTCTCCAACGAAGCAGGTGTGCTTTGAACGCCAGCCCTGGGGACGCACCATACTGCTGAAACCCCAGAGAAACACATGAGCAATTACTGAATTTGGTGTCCTCAGAGTATTCTTTAAGGAAGGAGAATTCATAACAATCACTGTGTCGCAGCATTTACTGTGCCAAGACAAAAGGAGAACAGTTCTCTTGGCTTCAGAAACTCAAAACACATCCCCGACGGGCAAATTCTCCAGGATGGTTCCCATGAAGTCGATTCAATATGGCTTCCTAGAAGTCAGTAACAAGAAATAACTGTTGACCAGGAGAAATGGAAAGGGCAATGGTGGAAATCTGCCAGTAAAAACCATAACTAGCGTGTGTGGGGATCTCTAGCCTCATTCAGTAACTAAGAATATACTAAAAAAAATTTTAAATGTTTTTCAAGAAAATGGTTGCTCTTGCTAGAAGCAAGACAGATTCAGCACTGAAAATCTTACAAGAATAACAACAAACAATAGCCTAAACCTCAAACAATGGAAGATATAGAGCCAAAAGCACTGAAGTCTAGCTTGAGGATACAGGGTATCTCTTATTGCCTGAATATAATTGCAATTGAACTCCATACACAGTAGGTGGGGAAGGAAGGAGCAGGAAAGGTAGGAATTCAGTCTCTGTATTTGTGCACCTGTGAGCTTGCGGAAGCCAGAGGATATCATTATACCATTATTCCGCTGGTGCTGTGAGCACGGATGGGTGCCATCACTCCCAGCTCCCTCCCCCAACCCCATCCCCAGCCATGAGTCTCTGAGTCTCTAAGAGAGAGAGAGTCTCTAAGATAGAGAGAGTCATCTCTCTATCCTGGAATTTAAATCTCTAAAAACTCACCAAGTAGGGTTTTAAACCCAGGGACCATACAATGCTTAAAGTGCATGACCTCAAGTCAACTAAAAATGTCCCCAGGGGAAGAACATGCCAATGGGGACCAAAAAGTTTGGTGACAGTAACATTTATCGATTGAAATCAGGGCCTGGGAGGGAGGGTCCTATCACAGAAACTCAGTATTTGCTCATATGTGTTTCCTTAGAAATTTGCTTCATGAGGCTGACACATCTCCTAGATCAATGCTTCAAGCTCCGAAAGACAAAAACAGCAGCAGTTTGCTTTCACTGCTGCAATTTCTACCACCAGTTGTCACGCCTTTCTGAGACCTAAAAGATCTCAGTTTTCATTCTCTGGCTACTGCCAAACAGAAACAAAGGGTTTATTCTTGCAAAAATGAAACTAAGAAACGTTAACCTTTCATTTTTAAAGGAAGAATGAGAGACCAGTGCTCGAAGCTAATTTCTCCTGTTTGGAGGAATATGAAGATGAGGAGCCATGCAGTCACTTCTACACAGCAATGCCTTTCCAAACTTTAACCAACCCTGACTAGCACGTGTGCTCTACTCAAACCCTGCATTTCCAGCCTGTGTTGTTTTTCCCAGTCTGTTGCATGTACTATAATGTGAGGTTGGCCAGACTGTTACCTCTTAGCATTCTCAGGACCTCCCCACATTCCAAGCCTCCGTCCTCGTCAACCCATCCTATATACACTGACAAGACTCCTATTTCTTACGCACGGCACTCCACATACTTCTTCTGGCTAAAACACCTTGTAGTGTTCTGTTACCGAACATCTCGGGAGAGAAAACAGGACCTGGCATCAGAAACATCTAAGGCTGCATGAGTTGTGTGACCTTGGGCAAGAATCTCAGCTGAGCGTCTTATAAAGTGAGAATGCTCTGGTATCGATTAATAGGGCCTGAGGTCCGCCCTCAGGAAGTGATCTAGAGGTACGCCACAACAACCCAATAACTAAGCTATTAGTTATGATGGCAGTGGCGGACTAATGCCGTACTTCTGCTGTCTCTAACAGCCTCGGTCACCTGCACTTCCTTCTTGCCCAATGACTCCACACTTGTCCGCTCTCCAAACCTCCTCTAACTAATTTTCGACATCCGGGTGTTAATGCAAGCTCTTCCTAAAGGCGCAGCAGCCAAATAGGTGAGATAAGAGCCAACCCACTGTTGGGATAGATACCAGAGATCCTTCCGTCTCAGTTGTTGCTTAAAGGGGCCAAAGCTTAATTATCTATATCTTAATAATTGTTAGAGGACTGAAATGAAATAGAGCAAAGGTCTTGCTTTCAAGGCCTTTAGAGAGGTGTGAGGTTAAGCTTATTGGAACTGGGTTGTGCTTCCTGCATCAACAGCATCCTGAGCAATTCAGTGTTGCTAGGCACTGCACTATCTGACAGGTAACTGTGTCACGAAGCTTTCCCAATACATGTAGGTACCTGTCTCAAAAACCTACCTCACTGCTTCACTCATCTTTGGATCCAAACACCCCATCCATGCACACATGTAATACAAACCAGCTTACGGAAGTCAGTGAGTTAATAAAAGTGAATCACGGACTGGGGGCATACCTCAACCGGTAGAACGTTTGCCTAGCATACTGAAGCCCTGGACTCCATGCCCAGCACAGCCCAAACCAGATGTGCTGCCGTGCACCTACAGGATCAGAAACTGAAGGCTCAGAAACCTCAGAAATCCTTACACTGCGGCCATGATATGAGATCCTGTCTTAAAACAAATGAATCGAGTAGAAGATAAATAAAAGAACGTATTTCAGGCAGATTTGAGAAACAACAAATATGACTCCTGGATGGCTTTAGACAGCGCTTTAAGTACACGGTTGGAATTTTTCTAAGTTACCAAACAGCACGATTACATAAATGACATGTAGCTGTCCAGACAAACAATCCAACAACACAAGGATGCAGTGAGGATGGGGATGCAGCTGAGGATGGAGCTGCGTGAGTTTGGAAAAGCCAGCATCTCTAGGCCTTCGCTCCAGGTTTTTGTTTCGGTTTAGTTTGGTTGGTTTTTTGAGACAGCGCTTCTCCGTGCAGCCCTGGCTGTCCTCGAACTAGCTCTGTAGACCAGACTGGCCTTGAACTCACAGAGATCCACCTGCCTCTGCCTCCCTAGTGCTGGGATTAAAACAAGAGCACCACCACGGCTACTGCTGCCACCACCACCCAGCTGCTGGTTCCAGGGTTTGTTTGTTTAACAAACAAAAAGGTGCATGATGAGACTCCCATGTATGTGGAAACAAACACTGAGCAAATCGGTTCTCTTACAGCTAAGTTCAGGAAACAGGGTTGAAGGGGTAGCTCAGAGGCAGTGTTTACTGGGCATGTGTGAAATTCTGGGTTCAACTCTCAGCATCAGGAAAGGCAGGGCCAAGAGGCATGAGACGGAGACAGACAAGTGAATGGGTATGAAAGGGAATGCATGCAGGGAAAGACAGGTAACTACGGGGAGGTGGTAGATGTTATTGTGAGCTGGGGAAGGTTAGTGGTGGAGAAACAGGCAACACATCTACTCTGCTACAGTTCCTGAAAGACATGGCAGGCAATTCTGCCTTGATCTGTCTGTATATTTCAAGTTAGAAATAAGGCACAAAGGTGAGAGCTTCCCCTCTAACAGCAGCACAAGCAGTAATTATGGCTAAGGCGGAGCAGGAAGTGCTGGAGGAAAGACTTCTGCAAACAAGAGACATCCAAAGGCCAAGGTCCTGGCCAAGAGAAACACTGTTAATCCCAGGAAAGGAAAAGGAAACATTTATCAAACCACTATTTAGCAGACCCCCTCTTGAGTTCTTTCATTTATATTCTCTTGAAACCGAGTAATAAATCAGGAACATGGAAGCAGGTTGATTGACAAGGAAACTGAGCCAAGTAAGTACAATGTTTGAACTTACTAGATATCTACTTTGAAAAAGCCAACAGTCATGCATCTCCTCATTTTTTTTTTTTAAGTTCACATTCTGTGAAAGTATATAACATTCCCCCTTTTGTCTTCAGTTCGAAACTGAAAGACGAAAAGAAAATGCAAAATGAGAGGGCGCGCTGTACAAGCTCCTGGCATCAACGTTATCACCAGGAGGGGAAAAAAAAAATCTCAAAAGTAGCATTTCTTTCAAGGTCAGGGCTGACTAGATAGACGATCCACTCGTGCCCAACCACAGATGGAAATCTAAGGTGTACATTCACCTAAGACAAACCAGCTGTATCTCTACAGACTCCGATTCAATGCTGTGGCCTGAGACTTGCAACACAAGCACAAACCAACAGGTTATAAATGCCAAGCGGCCAGGGGAACAAATTACAAAACCAACAGGCAACACTGGCCTCCCGCACAAGTGCACGAAACGTTTCCTGCCACCAGCCCTGACATTAAGAAACAGAAACACGGTCAGGGTTAACGGGGCTGGGGGTTGGGGTGGGGGACACGGACGGGATGCTGCTCGCTCCCCACAATTTTTTATCAGACACCTTTCGGGTATCCAGCTAATGAGTCACGCATTGCATTCTTTCAAACGCTCCCCAACCCCCCCCCCCCCCCCCGAGAAAATTCAGCCAATGCATCCTTCAAATTTGCCATCAAGGCGCCCGGAGACGAGCGTAACTCATCCTCTTGAGCGGGGACGCTAAGTTCAAAGGTGCCCCGGGGCTTCAAGATCATTCAAAAAGAACTCTTGCTCCGGGCGTTATTATCTCCTCCACCCCCCAGGAAAAGGGAAGGGGAAGCCTTCCTGGCAGGGAAACAATAAACGGCACTTTTCCTAAAACTCCGAGCAGCGTACTGTCCGGATCGGCAGACTCCAGGCCGCTAACCCGCAGCGCCTGCACGCGTCCCCACCCTCCCAGGGCGGGCAGGGCTCCCGATACCCACCCGGAGTGCTCGCGGGCTAGCGGGCGTCCCCGGCAGCAGCAAAGGAATGGAAAGCAGGGAGAGGCCGACGCCCGGGGCCGCCCGGACCCGCGCGGGCTCCTCCTCTGCAGCCCTCGCCGGCGCTCGGAGAAAGCCCTGCGGAAGGTCCAAGCACGCCGCCCTCCCTCCCTGCGATCCCCGCGCCTGTCAGCGCTCCAAAGCGGCTGCCACCCACGAACAGGTGCGACAGCATCCCGGCGGGGCTCCGCTTGGCCCGCGCCCCGCGCCCTCCGGGTCACGGTGCCTTGCCGCCCCCCGCCCGACTCGGACCTCTCGGCGCCGGCAGCCCGGCCGCGCCCCGGTTGGAGTTCCCGAAGCTGGAGGCTCACCCACCTTTCGGCCCGAGCGGCGCCGGGGAGCACCGAGCGGCAGCGGGACCGCGCGAGCGGAGGGAGGATGTGCAAAGCGGGCGCGGGAACAGGAGCGAGCGGCAGCCGAGATGCAAGAGGAAGGCGCCCGGCAGCTTCAACCCCGGCGTGGGCTGACCGTGACGTCACAATGGCGCGGCCAGCCAATCCCAGCCCGGAGGCTGGATCAAGCGCTATGATGTCATGCGGCCCCGGAGCCAATCCCCGGACGATAGAACTTTCGTGATTGTAAATTCCAGAATCCGATGTGGTGCGCAGCTGAGGCCGGGGTTGGTCCCCTGTGGTTCACGTGTCTCGGGGTAGTTTTTCTTGCTTCTTCCTAATAAGCCTGCGTGGGACGCAGAGCCTGCGCAATAGCCACCGTGAAGTTCTGGATGCCCTGAAATCCTTCCAGCAGCAGCTGTGGACCGCAGGGTCTGGTGGGGCGGTTTTTGGCAGGTGCCCACCCACCACTCTGAAAGGGACCCAGTCCACTGTTCTAGCGATGGACAAACTTTAAACACTTAAGAAGGACTCGGGCACAGACACAAAGCGTTTCTGGATTTCGCTGCTGTTTGACAGTTCAAGGCCTCCCTCCGAGTTTCATACAACTCCTATTTCAAGCAGAGAAATTTAACTTTTTGTGTGTGCCCCCTTTGCCATATATCCATTGACACGACACAGTCAAACAACGATGCAATGCAGGCTCATTCTTTTATTAACTTACGGTAAAATGTTTATCGTGTACCAGCAATGTTCCAGAACCCCGGCCACTGTAATACGAATAGATGTACAAACTACATACAGGTTAGATAACTTAAACATACACAAATTGCTGTGGCAAGTTACCTCCCATTCACTTCTACAAACGCTGAGTAAGGGCACCCCTCCCTGCAACAGCACAGAGCACTAACCGTTCCTAAAGTGGGTCTCTATACATGAACTGTGGTTCGAGAGGCGTGTGGACGGTCATCTGTGTATCACAGGCTCCTAGCATTCACTGTAGTTGTTTCGTAGCTGTCACTTACCAGGGACTGCTACAATCTGTAGGCAAGGAAGGCACCAAATCTAGCATGTTTCTCCTCTCAGTGGCATTTGCAAGATTTGGTGTATTCTTTGCCTACAGATCTTAGCAGTGTCTGGTGTGATGATAAGAAGTTTTCTTGTTTGTTTTTGTTTGAACGGGTGAATCGAGTACTCACAAGTGCCATGTTTCCACTCCAGTTCCCTGCCTTGTCCCCCAAGATTCTAAACTCTGCTCAAGGCCATTAGCAAGGCTATACTCTCATCTTCTTCAGGTCAGAGCCTTAGGATTCCCAGTATGTAATTACACAAGCAATCAGTGGCAATCAGTGGCGGGCAGTGCCTTCCCTGCCACCGCAGCTAAATTTATACCACAGAATGTGAGATGACCACCCTCAGAACTACCCCTATTTTAGGATCTTTGAATTCAAGTGTAAATCTGTGAGAAAGGCGCAGAATTTCCTATCTTAACTATTTTTTTCCCAAATAAATACCTTTGATCCAGTGCCAGACTTACTAAGTAATGGAGTTCAAGGGAAATGTTTCAGATACAATAAGAGTTGGTTTCTTGGCCATCAGAAATATGATACTATGAGACACTATCCTTGCCCTTTGGATTATCATATGTGATCCAAGATAGTTCCTTAGAAGCACTCATGTGGTAATATAAAAAATTATTGCATTTCTCCATTAAATAATAGTTTACGCTTATTTACTTTTAAATTATGGTTGCATTCCCTAAACACTTTGCTCTTAGTTTTTATCAGTGGGTCTAAATCTCCTTTAATACACTTCCAAGTATTTAGGAAGACTGCTTCAGTATTATTTTGGGGGAAGAAATTATTTAATATCCTGGACAATTTTCTATTATTTCGATGCAGTTGCAGCTGAATTACAATTAACAGTTTCATTATAATACAAGTCTAATTACTGAAACTGCTACTGTCCCATTAGGTTTTTGCATAATATAATAAAGCCTATCCTTGAAGTGACATGCAAGTCTATGTTAGTCTCTGGACATTTCAAAGTTCACTAGAATCTTGGACGACTATTGCTTTATACTAAAGGAAGACTTGTTTTATACTAATCTATGGAGCTTGCTCTCTTGCTTCCCTTTTTTCTTTCCTTCTATTTTCTTCCTCTTTTTTCTTTTCTCCTCCGTTTTCCAGTCCTGTCTGGCACTATCTATGAACGTCATATCTTAACAGAGAATTAAAGCCCAAATCCTAACGGTAGCCTTTAGACTTTAAATATTTAGCATGTTGCTAATTTTTCTAATCTTCTAAACTTATCAGCCTTCCGTGGGGAGCCCTAAGCGAATGTGTAAGGAGTAGATTAATTCCTGTGTGAATGTGCACTACTGACAAGGACCCTGACCCAAGGGAACTGGCAATGCCTTCCTCTGCACGAGACTCGGAGACACGCTGAAGCCTTCCTCTGGTCCAAATGGAGTACATACGACCAACTGACCAGGGCGTGCAAAAGCCAGCAACTGCAGTGTCCTCCTCTAAGATACCTGCAGCCTGAGACTGCTCCCTACCCTTCTACTAAGGCCTGCTAGCCTCTCCTTCTTGAGCTGTGCATAATAAACAGGACAAGGAAGGCTCCCAGGTGTTGGGTAGCTGGTGCTGTCCCATCGAAGTGACATGTTCGCAGCTTTTCTGTATCTGTGTCTGTCTCAGACTTCCTTCCCTCACCACGACAGTCAGGTTTCCCGGACCATGCTAGACATAGTGGTCTTTCCCAAACGACGGCCTCCTCGAGCATAGCAAGCACTGGACCACCTCAGAACCCTTGCTCTTAAATTCCCCTAAGCCTGAAAGGAGTTAACCTAGAAATCGCTAAGGCTTGCCACTTTGTTTCATTTTTCTGTCCCTCCATACTCCCTTCTTCTTCGCCTCCTGCTTTCTGGAGCCCTTTTTCTTTACTCCGTTTTCCTCCTTGGCATTCATCACTATCTGACACACCACATTTGCTTTTTAACAATTATTATCCTGTCCCCTAATAAGCTTACTAAAAGTACAGACTCTGCTCTGTTTAGGACTGTATCCCAGCTCTGTCTGCAAAACAATGAGAGTGAAGGCAAGATTGACAGAGAACTGGCTCGGCACTTAGATCCCAGCACTCACACCAGGCAACTCACAAACATCTGTAATTCTAGTCCCAAGGAACCTGACACTCTCTGGCCTTCTCACATGCATGCACACGTGTGGCACATATAAACTCATATGTATATATGTAAAAATATATTTTAAAGAACTTAAATTTGTATTAGTTTGAATACCAAGCACTTTCCCATGATACAGAGACTATTTCATTTATTGCAACAATTAGTCAAATGCTGAGGGCCAGAGAGACGGCTCAGCAGTTAAAGGTACCCATGTGGTAGTTCACAACTATCCGTACGTCCAGTTCTAGGAGACTGAAGGCTTCTCCTATAGCCTCTGCAGACTCCAGGCATGCACATGGTACAAACACAGACAAAACAGTCATATACATTTTTAAATTAAAATAGGTTGAAAATTGGTACCAGCTTTTTCTAGGACCCTTTTCAGTAAAGTTTGATTGCAATCTTTTTTTTTTTTTTTTTTTTTTTACTATTTTATTGTATGTGTTTTGCTTACATGTATGTCCGTATGCCACATGTGTGCTGGATGCCCCAAGAGGTCAGACAAGGGCACTGAATACTGTTGGGAGTCACCATGTCGGTGCTGGAGATTGATAAGAACAAGTGGTTTCACTGAGCCATTGCTCCAGCACCTCGGTTTAATCCTCTCAACAGCAGAATGATGAAAAAATAAATCAAGCCATAGAATACTAAAGTAGCATAGCCATGGTTGCAAAGCCAGCTAAAAATTAAGTCTTGAGCTGGCCACAGTTTTCTACTGCTTCATATGCTTGAATTATATACTTTACTTGGCCTAATTTTGTGATTTGTAAATCCTATCTCCATAAAGCCGTTACCTAAATGAAAATAAAGCTTTTCAACCAGGTCAGGATTATTGTTGAGTCTTTTACTCTGTGGGTTATCAAGATAAATTTTAGAACTAATTTATTTAATTCAGTAACCAATTAGAGAGCTGAAGATTAGATAAAAGCGGGTGATAAGCTTACTGTTCGCCAAACATTAGCTCTGTAAACTGGCAGAGTAGAGTGACGTGGATTCTGGTGTTAGGGAGCAAACCCTGACTAAGTATGCTTTCAAAGGGATTTCTATTCTGTTAGAGCTGGCAATATATACTTGATATTCTTTGCCTCGGTTCTACCATTTATAGAAACAAGTTCTCTAAAACTTAGCCTTAAAAGATGTAGTCTTTCTAGGTCATCAGGTCTTTTAGTTACCTGGAAGGGTGTGCCGCTGAAAGCCTTTCTTTGGTGCGGTCTGTACTATTATTCTCTTCCATGTCAAAAGATAGTAGTACAAGATTCTTCTCACAGCCTCAAGTTCACTTTTTGCCACTTCAGACTCAAATGAAAATTTACAAGTTTGTGTAGCAGCTAACTTGTTTTTTCAAATGAGTTATTTTTATTTTATATGGTTAAGTGTTTTACCTGAATGTATGTATATGCTCCATTGTGGGTACCTGGTGCCCTCAGAGTTCAGAAGAGGGTATCAGATCCCCCCGAAACTCGAGTGAGGGATGGTTTTGAGCCACCAAAAGAGTGTTGGAGACCAAACCTAGGTCCTCTCCAAGGTCCGTAAATGCTGCTAACCACTGAACCATTTCTTAAGCACCAGCTTAATTATTAATTATTATTATTATTATTATTATTATTATTATTATCGATTAGTGCTTGCCATTTGATAGGATAGAATCTTTTCTTCCAAATGCACATATTCCTTTGTGTCAAAGAGCTGTATTGTCTTCTAACCTAAATAACAACATAGCATGCTGTCCTTTATCGGGTCATTTCAACAAATCTAGAAGCTGTTAAACAAATACCCTCTGAGCATAAATTGGAGGCAATTGTAAAGTGTTTAAAACTGGGAAACACAGAACACGTTATTACCACGCAGCTGATCGATATATAAGATTAACTTCTTCAGAGTCTCAATGTGCACAATCTTTTCATTTTTATCTTCTTCTCTTACTAGGCTTTGCTTCACAGAACGTAAAAACAGAACAAAATATTTCTTTCTCATCTTCGTATTACTTACTGTTTCTAAAAGCTCTCTTCCTCAAGTCAAGGGCAGAAACTTCTAGTAAGTTGCTGGGCCAGGTACATAAAAAGCAGAAAGAAATGGATATTTATTGAAGTAGACTTATAGAAAAGGCCATCTACTTAAAACACACAGCATCCCAAGATGACCATTTACTTTCTCCATGATTGTAAGAGCAAATTAGATTCAGTCAGCTGTTTCAGCTGCATTAAGACTTTGTGAGTCTCAAATTCATGCTATGAGTTTATTTGCTGGTTGTTTTCTTCACTTATTACCACGGATGACTTGTTGCAGGTAACTATGGTAACACAAAAACTCGAACACAAACATCCTATGTGCTTTCATCTCACTGAGACAATAGCTTATGGGTCAAAGCAGGCTTGAAGGTCTGAATGCCTAGGAAGGTGTGTTGTGGTTAAATATTCAAGAAAATCTTCCCAAGAGCAGGGCCGAAGGGTGCCACTCTGGGTGTAGGCATAAAAAAGGCAGAACTGATGTTCAGCAAACATTCACAAATATGCTACTCGTTTTAAAAATCATCCTCTGCACCCAGCCAGAAACCTAGACAGCGGTAAACACCATGTATATATTTACTGACTGGTCTTTGGGAAATGCTATATTCCAGGAACTGAGGTAATAAGCAATACATTATGAAAAGTGATTCCCTTTTGGCAAATAAAAATAAAATGCTGAGAGAACGGGGAAAGAACAACACGGACGCCAGCCTTTTTCAAAACCGGTATACTCTCCTCCTCTTCAGCTCCTTTTCTATCTCCATCACACCCCCGATTCTGTAACGGTATTGCTTATAGATTTTCACCCTCTACACTGCATCACGGCAGAGGCCTCCTTTACTGAGGTCTGCATGGCAAAAAACAAAACAAACAAACAAAACCTCACGCGTCTGGCACGCTGAAACGGACGAGTCCAAATGCTACATTCAACAAGGCACTAGTCTACACAGCGAGCTGCAGGCCCAGCCAGCCCAGGCTCAGGAGCCAGCCTCAGCGAGGCCCTGCCCAGGCTCCAAGGTGGGCGACCGTTGCGGCTGGCCGGAGGGACCCTCGGGGCCTGGATGCTCTCGGTCCCAGCGACCCATCCCCCGCATCCTCGCGGACCCTCTCAGCCTCACTTCCGGCCAGCGTCGGGGAGCCGATCGGTGGGTGGGCCGGGGAAAGCGGGGTCACCCCACTCACCCGCGGCTGCGCCGGCCAATCACCGCGCCGCGCCGAGCAGCCTGCGCGGAGGGGCGGGCCCGCGGGGTTACTCCGGGGCACTGGCCTCGCGGCCCCGCGCTGACCCCCCGGGACCTGGCGAACCGGGCTCACTAAGCGGGGCGTGGAAAGCGCAGGCCCGGCGGGCTCGGGGCGCGGGGACCGCACCCGGACCGCAGCTCCAGGTCTGCGGAGGGTGCCCGCGTGCTCCGTGGCATCCAGGTCTTGTTAACGCCGGTGCAGGCTTTGGGCCCGGCTGGGAACCAGTTAAAAAAAAACAAAAACAAAAACAAAAAACGCTCTCCCCGAAGCTGAAATTCACATGCTTTCTGTAAACTGCAAAAATGGGACTGTGAAAATGCCCTTGGCATATTTCAAAGACGTTCTCCCTTGATTATCTGCTAAGAAATCAAACCGTCCTGCGGAGGAAGAGGAAACAGTGACATTTTCTTTGTCAACCAAGGGTCACTCCCTTCCTCCCCTCTCTTCATGGGGGAAACCTTAAAGGCACAGAGAGCAGTTTCATCATGAAATTACTGCTAAATGTTTTCGCTTCTCGGCGAATCATAATCAGTTTAGATGTAGAAACTGGCTCAAAATTTTAACCTGCCAATGCCACAGTTGGAAAGTAATTGAGTGTGGGACCCTTCCATGCCTGATTTTGCAGATGATGAGCTGACAGTCCACTAGGGAAGCCATTCAGAAAAGCTTTTGGTATGTAGGTCAGCAGGGTCGAAATTGTGTTTATCTTAAGAATTCTTTCAAGTACAGTTTCCAAGCCAGTACTTTGAAGGGTCAGGTAAGTTCAAATCTCTTAATGATGAGATCACAAATCGGATGGTGATGCCACTTGTCACCTACCTTAGTTAGGGTCACTATTCCAAACACCATGACCAAAAGCAACTTGGGGAGGAACTCAGGAACTTGTCGTTCCCTCCAACAAAAGAACTAAAGGCTAGAACTCAAGCAGGGCAAGGACCGGAGGAGGTCCGCTTACTGTCTTGCTTCACTTGGCTGCTTTCTTACAGCCCAGGGGTGCCTCAGCTCACAAAGGTCCGTGCCCTCCCACGCGGATCGTTAATTAAGAAAGTGCCCTACCAGCTGCCCACAGCCTGATCTCCCGGAGGCATTTTCTTAATTGAGGTGCCCTGCTCTCCCATGGATCTAGCTTGTGTCAGGTTGACATAAACTAGCCAGCACATAATGCCAACCTCCCGAGCTGACATAACCGGACATCCTGCTTTGTTGTAAAGTATTGGTAGACTGGGTGCTGGGGAGTAGCGGCAAGGCTTGTTCAGAGGCTTAAATCTTTGTGGCAGGTTACTATCCCCTGTTTTGTAAAAGGAAAACTGTGATGGGACTTTAAATAATCTAGTTTAGCAGATGACGTATGTATGCCCTGGCTGCTCTATGCTTGGTCCCATGAAGGAGTTAGGAAAGAAGCCTCTGGTGTCACTGGAAAAGCTTGGTAGTAAGATCTGTCGATGACTCCAGTGTGTGTATAACTAGTAAATTATGACCATGGTACAAGCATTGTAAGTACAGAGCAAGAGGTATGGGGGCACAAGAAACTTTGACAGAGCATCAAAAGTTAAAATTCAGGGGAAAGAAAGGCCCTTGAGGGCTTCAAGCTTTAATAGAAACACTCACCATTTAAAAAGAAATGCAGGCTAGGCGTGGTGGGGTTCTCCTGCAATCCCAGTGCTCAGGAGATAAAAGGGTCACAAGTCCCAGGTCAGCATGGGCTGCCCCAGTGAGTTTCAGGCTATCCTTAGAGATCCTCTTTTCATAAATGAATGGAACGAAGGTAAAAATCAAATAAAATAGGGTTAACCCAACGTCTTTTTAAATATATTTGTATTCGCTCATTATGTATTTTAACATACTCACTCTCACTCCTCCCCCTAACTCCTCCCAAACTCACACCTCCATTCCCGTGCACATCTCCCAACTTTGTGTCCTTGTTTTTTGGGTTTTGTCCTTTTAAACAATCCAGAGTCCCTGCTGACCATGTACTTCTGGATATGGGAGCATGGTTGACGCTCAGGAAGGTGAGACCCCTCCATAAATCTGATAAGGAAGCTGAGTTTTCCTCTCTTGGAATCCATCGAAAGCTAATTGCTACTCAGTTCCAGGTGGGGCCAGAATGTTGGCCATCTGGATCCTCTGCAGGCAACCACAGCTGCTATTAAGTTCGTGAGTACAGTGCGGTGGTCCTGTCGTGTTCGAGAGCTACTATTTGCTGCAGACCTCTGGCTCATGTGATCTTTCTGCTTCCTCTGCCATGATGGTCTCTGGGCCTTGGGAAGAGAGTTGTATGTGACAGATGTCACATTTGTGGTTGAGCACTTCATAAACGAGTCTGTTCCTTAACATCTGTGAGTTTACAAACGGTCACAAACTTTAACCATGTGTGGATTTCCACATTAACTACTGTTTACTACACACAGAAAGTTTTCTGTTGAGGTCTGCAAGCTGCACTTGCAGACCTCTATGAGTAAAGAGGTATGGACTTAGAAGACGCTTTTAGGTCCACTTAGCGAAATAATAGAAGTCGGTTCATCCCTGGAGCCCGTGAGCTCCCCATCCATTGGTTCTTGTCCAGATTTGCATTACTAGGCTTGAGTTTCCTCATGTGGCAGGGCCTTAAACCTCATCAGAAAGTGGTTGGAAACTCCCAGACTATTTGTGCCAGTACTGCACTTATGAGCATATCTGGCCACACCAGTCATTATTGTAGCTCATGGCATCCACAGCTGGGCAAGACTGTTGGTGGCTCCACCCAGCCTCCAGCAGCCTACATAAGCACTCCCTGCTACTCTAAAGGCTAGCCAGTAGGAGGACGCTTCCCGCTCAGTACCAACTTGATTTCTCCCTCTCCTGTGACCAAAGGGCCTGGTGTCTTCAGCAATATGACCTTACCATCCTGGTTCCAGTGAGCAACCAAAAGAAATGACAATAGCTTGTATTATTTTGGGCATCTCTGGGACACCCCAACAACTCAAGAGAGGGGTATCCTGCACCTGGCACTGGGACTTTTTATTTGACAACCTATGGATTTCTGGAGAAGCATTATCCTGAGTAGGGTAACTCCAACTAAACAGGGAAATTATAAAATAGCAGGTTAGGTTTCCATATGGCTTCCCCAACATTCTTAGTGTTGGTTTTCCCCTTTGCCCTGCCCTCCCAGTCCTCTCCCCACTTAATCCTCCCCCCCATTTTTCCACTCTCCCCTTCATATCACTCGTGTTCTACTATCCATTCTCCTTTGAGATCTTTGTTCCACTCCCCCTCCCCAAAGGTGGCCCCTTTCTATGTTCTTGGAATCTACAGGTACTCCGAGCTAACCACACAAGTCAAAAGATTCAACACCAAGATACACATATGAGCAAGAACACACATTTGTCTCTCTGGGTCTGGGTTAGCTCCCTCAGTATAATGCTTCCCAGTCTCATCCAACCCAACATTTTTAAGTCACTGTAAAGCAGGTTTCCCATGCCATTTGGTACACATGGCAGGTCTAGCCTATGGTATGAAGGCCTGCATGGGCTGGGTATGGCTTTCCTACCCTCTTCCGCAGGCACCATTTTCTCTTTGTTTCTCACTTCAGGCCTGTTATACACGTTGCCTTGGCTCCTTCACCACCTTGGATCCTTCACCACCCTGACCCACAGCTGATCTGTCTTTCATTTTAGCTTCCGTTGAGCAGCTTCCCTTATTCCTAAGATGTACTGTTATTATACATGTCATCAAATCCTTCCCTTCTCCCCAACATAGTCAAAATTGGGATGATGCCGTTATTTTGTGTTATAATGGCGTCTGTTTTGTGTGTCTCCCATCAGATCCTTTCCCCTTAGGCTTATAACAATTTATGACAGGCTTGATATTCATTGTGCATCAAGAGTGTTGCAATCTACTGGTCTTACCTGTTTTTATGCCCCTTTCAGACATGGTTTTGCGTCCTAGTACACCTGCTGCTTGGCAGAATGCTTGCATGTGGGCAAATGTGCAATGCAGATTTTGTCAAATTAATGTTTAGGATCAGATGGTTTGCTCTAGGATGTATGCTGTGGAGTAGAGGGAGACAGGCGAAGTGGAGCCAGACTGTGATTGGGCAGTTTGCCCCATCAGCTAGATCTGCTCTGCCCCATACAGACGTCATTGGCCACTTATAGCTCTGAGCACTTAGACTGTAGTCAGGTTCAGCAAGGAACTGAATTTTAAGTTTCATTTAAATCAACCTACGTGCTGTAAAGTGTGTTTGGAACAATTCATGTCATGAATATTAATTTATTCTTCTAATGATAAATTTTATGAAATGTAAATATAAAAAGAAACTGCACCTCTAAATTGAGTAGCACTGTAAATGTACTGGATTTTGAGACCTTAACCCAAGTCTCCCCTCCTGCAATTCATTTTTCTATTGATTGCGTGGTGAAATGGAAATGTTTATATCTGTTCAGTAAAAAGACATGGTTAGAATTAATTTCGCAATAGTAGAACTGAAAGCAAGGGCACAGATACTCAGACACCAAATACCAGTAGCAATATCCTTTTCCTTTTTTAAGATTAAAATGATTTTTTTTTATTTTATTATCATGTGCACATGTGTGATGGGAAAAATGTGAATGTGCTATAATGCATGTTTGGGAGTCAGCGTTGTTTTTTCTTCTTCCACAGTGGATTTGAAGATCTGATCAAATTCAGATCATCAGGCTTGCATGACAAGCTCTTTTACCCGGTGAACCATTTTACCAGCCCTCATGGCAGCATTCTTAAAAATAGCTCCAGATGAGCTGGCCCCTTGCTACAACTTGCAGGCCCACAGCCCTGTGGTGTAGGCAGTGGTGTGAGTGCAGAGAGCTGGCCCTGTCCCTCCCTGGCCCCTGCACTGCTCTCCTTAGTCAATAGCTTCTGAGGATGATGTGCATCGAGAAAGACTCATCCTCCTTGGGGTGGGGGAGGGACACTGGCCACTAGGAACTTGACCATGCTCCAGTGAGTACATGAACAACACAAAATGAACTTGCTTTTTCCTTTTTTAGGGGGAGGACATGGGAAGCCTGGGAGGTGAGCATGGTCAGGGCGCATGCTGTGAAATCCCCAAATTATCAATTAAAAATAAATAAATAAAAGTAGTCCCAAATGTAGCACCCTAGTGTCTACCTGCTGGCAAACAGATAATCAAGATGTGGCCTAAGTAGTCAATTTTATGTTGCGTACATTTTACAATAAGAAAACTTAACATTAACATCACTTCTCTCTACTTACTTTTCTACTAGGAAGTTTTAAATGACAGACATGGCTTTCTTCCGGGGCCGGAAGACTCACTGGAAATGTCATCTTGCCGTCACAATGAAGTGGTGACCAGAGAGCGTGCCTTTGGCTCTCTGGTGGAATGCATTCGTGGAATAGGCTTCAGGAGACCTGCCTATCTGGCGCTCACTGAGACCTGAATGTTTGCTAGGAATGCCATCAGGACTCTAGATGTGCATTAATACAAAGCTAACATGGTTTCTGAGCCAAAGGAATAAGAACATCTGGGATCGTGTTCGTATGCAGCTGCTGAGGAACAAAGACGATTTTCCAGATTCTAAACATTTGTTAATTGTGTATTTGTTGACACTGGAAGAACAAACAAACAAAAAACCCAACTGTTAATATGGATGAGAATAAACCACAGTCATCGAATAATTTATGAACTCACAAAAATAAAGTAAATAAATTAAACCTGGCACCGTGGCACATGCCTATAATCCTAGCCAGCACTCAGGGAGGCAGAGGCAGAGGCAGGCAGAACTTTGTAATCTGGTCTGCAAGGCTAGAGAAACCCTGTCTCCAAAAACTGAAAACCAAACCCCAAAATCAAACAAACAAAAAAAGTAAATAAATTAAAACAGTACCCCTGTCTTATATTTCTCTTGGACAGAACTAGGCAGAACTAGGTTAGACAACTGGTAGGTAATAGGTAAATTCTTGTGGTAGAGGAATTTGTCAACATTGTCAACTTTCCAAGCAACTTTGGAAAGAGTGAGAGAGAGAGCAGAGATAATGCTGAACCCATGGACTCAGCATTTTGTAAAAATATCGTGAGTGATTCCACAGTGTGTGTGGAAAGCTTGGGGGTGGGGAACACCGTGGGGTGAAATCCTTGTGTCTTAACTGGGGATATGTTAGGTGTGCCCTTCTGCATAATGCAATAACTTGGCAGCACCCCCAGTTCGGTGCTCCTCATTGTTGTGGGATCAGGTGAGTTAATGAGTGTGTGAAAGGTCCCTCTAATCTAAGCCAGGCAGCCCAGGTAGGGTGTCAGCGAGGTTAATCACGGTGTGAGATCTCTTCAGTGTGTTCTGACACAAACACACCTGCCTCCGTATGGCTCAGGAAGCAGCCCAGGCTTGGAGGCCTGCCCCGTGAAGAATGGCCACTGCTGGGGTTCTGATTTCTACCATGGCCAAAATTATTTACGTTCCAGAATTAAAATTTCACTTGTGTTAGGTGAAAAAGTTGCTCTGACACACACGCAAACACACACACACCACTGAGGTTTTTTGTTTTTGTTTTTGTTGTTGTTGTTGTTTTTGTTTTTTCAGCCTGAACAAAATTAGAAGCATAATAACAAAAGTTTGTACTAAATAGGGTTTTTGAAGTTTTCATATATCAGCCTTTCATAGTGGCACACGCACTTAAATCCAAGCAGAGGCAGAGGCAGGCGTATCGCTGTGAGTTTGAGGAGTCAGTCTGGGACAGCCAAGGCTACACAGAGAAACCCTGCCTCGAAAAGCCAAACCAAAACAAAACAACAAAAATCTCCAAAGAAACAAAAACACATTTTTCATATATCTGTCTTCCTATTTGTAAACCTTTTTTGCTTTAAACTTTAGCTCAGTTACATATAGCATCATTCTGTTTAAAGACCCCCATGTGACTTAAAACAGTGTCTCAGTCTGATCATTTTATTAGTTATCAAAATCTATTTCTTGCAGCCATCTAGCTACAGCACTGCCACTGGCCTGGGATGAGGGAATAGCTATTAGATAGCATATACATTCTTACATCTCATCCTTGGATGTTTGGGTGGCATTTTTAATGTCTGTGCCTGTATATGCAGGCTGGTGTGTTTGCACGTAAAAGCCAAAAGAAAACTTTTGATTCTTGTTCCTCAGAAACCCTCTGACATTTTCCTGAAAACAACCACTCTCCCTGGCCTGAAGTGCTCCAGTTGGTTTAGCTTAGCTGCCTAGCCAGACCCAGGGTTCCTCCTGTCTCCACCTCTACAGTGCTAAGATTATAATTTTGCTTCACTGTGCCTAGCTTTTAAAGACTGGGTTCTGGGATCGAACTCATGTCCTCATATTTGCAAGGCAAAGCACTTTGCCAGCTGAGCCATCTCTCTAGGCCTTGACTGGAGTCTGTGATGGAATTTCACTTCTACCTCTTATCACGAACACAGGAATTAGTTGCACCAGGAGAGCAGGGCACCCCTGCAGATCCTCCAGGAGCTTTTATTTGAGAAGAGTAAACAGGATATTTTCAGTAACAGGATCAGGATCAGGACCAGGACTGTGGAGCTAAGATTTTAACCTTTCTTCCTTTCTGGGAGGAAGCTCAGCCTGGTGTGGCAGATTCCTCAGCCATGTTACTATGACAATTTTGATGTTTCTCTTGTAGTTTCTCAGAAGCCAAGCTGCACTATGCCTACAGACGTCCCCAGTGTGCAAGAATGGCCAGTGATGTAGTTGTATTACAGTAAAGACATTAAAGGCATTTTGACTTTCATTTTTTTCTACATGAAAAAAAAAAGCCTTGATAATTTTCATCATACAACAGGATTTCTATTTTGTTTCTAGTATGTGACAGCCGCTTGGAAGATGAGAGGACAAAAGAGATAAAACCCTTGACAATTTCAGAATTCAAAACATATAGTCACTGTATGGCTTTTCAGAGGTTTTGATGGCTGTGTGGTATATTTCATGGGGATGATCTGACTTCTACTCACCAAAGCAATTTTAGTTGTTTTCCCTTTTCATTTCTGTTAATGTCCAGTCTCCATAAATCTGGGTGTAACGTTGTAATTTTGAAATGCTGGAGAACTGTCTAACAGAGTCGCAGAGTGACATAAGCGTCTAAAGTGACAGGAGTTGCAGGGTCCTATGTCTGAGTGTGGTGCTTGCAGAACCATAAGCTGAAAAGGTATTAAAGGACGGATTTGAATGCAGAACAGAAGGCCTGGGAGAGGCCAGTTAGGGCTTTGGTAACTGAGAGTGTTTGGGGGTTTTTAAATAAATTATTAATGCTTCGGAAGATAAGATAAGAAAGACTCCATAGATAGGGCAAGATAATTTAGACTCACATCTCACACACAGCCTACAATGAAACAATGAATTTTTAAAGCAAGAGAGCAGGGAGGGGAGGGAAGGCCTGGTGGAAAGGAGAAGCCACGGAACTTGGTAGGGCTTGAGAGGAAGAACCAGCAAACTCTGGAAAGCGATAAGGAAATATGTGGGAGCTTGTTAGTGACTCGACTCATTAAAAATACAGGGCAAGAAAGGCACTTTACAGCAGCGAGTGTGAATGATACAGTGAGTGCAATTTGTACCAGCTCTCAGCGAGGTTAAAGTCCTTACTAATTAAATAAGTATATTCAGTTCAGCTCAGAACGTGTTTTTAATCTCCCCACACTGCTAAGAGATTATACAAAGATGAGCAAGACTAACCCAGCATCTCAGCACGATGAAGGAAGTCAGTACAAGCACAGAAAGCCAACTGCAACGCTGCACAGGAGCCGTGGAACAGGAGACAGCAGGACCCGGAGGAGGGAAGCACTGTAGGGACACCGGCTCGCAGGTTGCCCTGATTCAAGAGTGTGTGATCAGAGACAAAACTCTTCAAGCTGGAAAACACGGTCTTTTCTTCAAAACGCTATCCACTTCAGTAATCAAACTTAGACACATCTAATAAAAGTTGGCCTGGTGTGTACCCAAATGGAGCAATGCTGTAAAAAATATTGGTGAATTCCTTCAAAGGGAGCGGATGACACAGATGTGTAGCTGAAAATTCACACCTACGAACAGTGAAGAGACTGTAAAGACGTGGTCTGTCGGAACAGACTGTAGACTCTAATTACAGACGCCAGCTTTGATCACACACTGGCATTCTCTTGATTCTATTCTTGGAAACTTTGAAGTACCACAGCTTAGACAGAATGAATTGGTTAGCTTCGAGAAACATGGCCAGTGAAAGGGGCTTCTTTCAATACTGTGGCAGGATTGCACACAAACAAACCTCCTTTGGGTTTTTCCATCCTACTTCCCGAGTTTGATAAGGATATATAAGCTTTTTTTTTTTTTTTTTTTTTTTTTTTTTTTTTTTTTTTTTTTTTTTAACCATCATTAGTAATTTCTTCCAATATGTGATATGGGACAGCCAGGTCATGCCTTAAACTGGCATAGGTATCTTTGGTAGTTTCTGCCTGCTTTGGTTCCACACAGCGTAATTTTAATTTTGTGGTGAAAATATCAGTCACTGACTGAAGAAAATTCTCCAGCCTGAATGTTGTGTCATATCCACTTCTGTTCTTACTGAAAACAAGTTTCCATCCAATGGGCTTTTTTTCCCTGTTCCTCAGTATTTTATCTATCTATCTATCTATCTATCTATCTATCTATCTATCTATCTATGTCTGCTTTTCTTGCTTTTTATCTTTTGAAAATATCAAGTTGGTTCCTGACCTTTAGCTGGGCAATCTTTTATTCATATCTCTGCTACTCTTAGAAATCTTGTTCATGAGCTGACTCTCTCTTCTTTATTACAGACAGAACGTTCTTCTTACTTTAAAAGCAGGAGGCCCCTTCCAACACTACATAGCTCATGAGCTGCAGAGTTATGGATCAAGGTGCTATCTGTTTCTCAGCTTTTCAAATTAATTTCTAAGATGTATTTATTTTTATGTGTATGACTGTTTTGCCTTCACGTATGTATGTGTGCCACCTATGTGCCTGGTGTCCTCAGAGGTCAGAGGAAAGGGTTGATTCTTTTATAACTGGAGTCACTGATGGTTCTGAGCCACCATGTGGGTGCTAAGAATGGAACCCAGGCCTTCATCAAGAACAAGTCCCTTAATTTCTGAGTCATCTATCCTACCCCTGATGGTACTCTCTTACTTGAGTTGACAAGCAAGTAATTGCTTCTTATTCAAATGTCATCTGACCATCAAAGAAGAATGTTTGCTTGGGTTGCTGGAACCATCCATTGAAGCTGATTTTTTTTTTCATTATCTTTTAGTGGGCAACTACTACAATTCCTACCCCAGCAGGCTGCCAGAGACAAATTTGATCAAGAATTTCCGTTAGCAGGAAGTGTTGATCTATTTCCATTGAAAGGTTTTTGTTTGTTTGTTTGTTTAATCCTGTCTTATTTTTTCTCTAATGAAAGTAATAAAGATTCATCATAGAAAGTTTGGGGCTGGAGAGACAGCTCAGGGGTTAAGGACCCTGGCTGTCCTTCCAAAGGTCCTGAGTTCAATTTCCATCAACCACATGGTAGCTCACAACCATCTATAATGAGGTCTGCTGCCCTCTTCTGGCCTGCCTGCAGGCACATATGCAGTTAATACACTGTATAAATAAATCTAAAAAAAAAACAAAAACAAAAACATCATAGAAAGTTTGAAAATATGATGTTTGAAGAAAATCACCACACCGTTCATCTCTCAGCCCATTGCTAATGTTTTATCATACTGTCTTCCCTGTCTCTTTTGCTTATGAAGTATAATTCACAGATACACATCTCAGCTATAATGCATATAATATTTAAACATTTAAACATGTACACTCCTAGCTTTTCAGTTTAGTGTTGGTTAGCAAGTTTTGCATATTTAAGCTTGAACAGCAGCCCTTTGCACTCTTACCTCCTGAACATCCGTTTCCCTCTGTTGAACATTAACTGGACACAGGGTCTTCGCATCCAGTCAGTATAGGACCTTTGGTCATATCCCATTAATCCAGCAAATGCTTTGGAGGGAAGGGAAATGACACCACTTCTCTAGTTCTGAACATCTCCCTGCATTTGCTTTCATTTTACAAGTCTAATGTATAATTTGACTTCTTTTTCTGCAAGACAGGATAGAGAGTAGCAATCATAGTTTGCATCAAGAGCTGTGGGTGTCATAGAACACTGGGCCAGACTACAAGCTCTTCCATGAAACATACAAGCACAGTGGGCTACACAGTCTTTAAACATACTCCCCCCACCACCGTCTGAGACAAGTTTTCTCTGCGTAGCCCTTGCTGTAGACCAGACTGGCCTTAAATTTGGAGACCCACCTGCTTCTGTCTCCACGGTGCTGGGATTAAGGGCATGTGGCAGGTAATGGCCGTATTTAAATAACCTAATGACTTGGTGTTTTCTCTAGGATCCTTGATTGGCAGCGGCTACGGGCTAAGTGTCTTCCAGGAGCTGCTCATTAGGAAAAAAGTAAATTAGCCTCACACAATTCTGTTCCTCTCTTCTCTTTCTCTCCAGAATGAGTAACTCGGTGTTTCTCTAGTACAGCCAAGGCCCTGATGTAGCTCTCCATTTCCACAAAGACATTTCAATGGCCACTTCAGTGGGCCCAGATAAGGGAACATCAATTTTGTAAGTTTTATTTCTAGAATTTGTACTTAAGCGCTAGACAGACACTTGTCAGGGTCATCCAGAGAGGGGGTTGAAAAAGAGAGAGAGAGAGAGAGAGAGAGAGAGAGACTCTAACTTCTGAGTTACACTGATGTCAATGAGGTTTACTAAGGTGAATCAATCACGAAAGCAACGGCCCAAAAACCCAGAAGACTCCCTTTAGTCTCATCTGTTAAATAACAGACTGGTGGAAGGGACTATGATACCAGCTCTCCATTGCTACCAAACATATACCTCCTGTCCTGTCAATTGCATGTTGTATTTAGTAGGCATTTAAGTTTTAATTTAAGCAGGAAGAGTTTGTTTAAGCCAATGGGTCTCAACCTTCCTAATGCTGTGACCCTTTTAATACAGTTCTTCACATTGTGGGGACCCCCCCTACCCACCATAAAATTATTTTGTTGCTACTACATGACTGTGATTTTGATACTGTTATGAATCCTAATGTAAATATCCGATATGCAGGATATAAGACATACAACCTCCAAGGGGTTCATGCCCCAAGTGTTGGGAACTGGTGGCTTAAACCTTCTAGCTGCCTGTTGTATTTATGAGTGGTTGGCAAAAAAACAAAACAAAACAACAACAACAAACCCTTCAACAAAGGCAGAGCTACAAGGCCAGGCGTGGCAAGCAGCCATGTTCTGAGAGACAGAGAGAGAGAGAGAGAGGCAACAGAACACTGCCAAACAGTAGTTACTTAGGTTGATAAACTGATGAGACACACTTAGCACGGCAATCTTGCATAGCCTTCATTAGTGTGTTCCTTGGGCTATAGGCATTACCACAGCTTTAGCGTGCTCTCGTAGGTGTTTTAGTCTGCTCTCTCTGTCCATCTATATCACCTCAGAAATGCAGAATTTGTTTGCAGAAATTGTTTTAAAATGGGGCTTATAGCACAGAATCAGCCAAAAGGGTAGATTTATGTTGTCATATATGAATAAAAATCCCAACTTTTCTATTTTGCCAGTGAAGACTCGGGAGTCAGGTACTGGGATGAAAACCTGCACCTTTTCAGCTTACATCCCAGTGGAAAACAACAACAACAACAACAAAAAACCAAAAGGCTTACTAGCTCAACTGAGAGCCTTGGAGGAAAAGGCCAAAGGCTTGCTAACTCAAAGCTCAAAAGCCCAAAAGCCAGAGAGCTAAAGCTCTACAGCTAGAGAGCTAAAAACCCCCTTCTGCTTCTACTCTCTGTCTTAAATACCCCAACTCAAAGTCTCTCCTCTTCTTTAATCTCTGTCAGTTGGTTTCTTGCTCCTTCTCTTGACCTAGGGCCCTGATGCTTCATCGCAGCAAAAGAAACCTCAACTAAAACAGCCACGTAATGAGATCTTGCTTCAAATGACCACCCACTCCAAAATTAAACATTATTATTTCTAATATATATACATATATAATTTTATTTTAAATTTTGTGTTTGTGGGTGGCTATATGCGTGTGAGTGCAGGTGCATGTGGAGGCCGGAGACATTCAGTCCCACAGAGCTGGAGTTAGAGATGGTTGTGAGCAGCAGACGCTCTGAACCACTGAGCCTTCTCTCCAGTCCCAGATTCTCTCTCTCTTTCTTTTTTTTTTTTTTTAATTTTTGACTCGGTCTTACTATATAGTCCTGGAACTCACTCCCTTTGAGACCTCACAGAGCTTTGTCTGTTTCTGCCTTCTAGGTTCTGACATTAAAGCCAGGCACCACCATGCACAGCCCCCACACCTGTTTTCAATAAACATTTTTTTTTTTAAACAAAGTAGGCATACATGAGTATTATTTACTTGAAAATTCTGTGGCACATCACATTTAATGAGAAAAGATTTAATTTTCCTATAAAAGTTGGATGAAAAGGCAGGATGAACGTGATCTAAACGAACAGTTCTTAGGTTTGCCCTGTGCTGGGGACATGATAGAGAGTTTCTAGGATGTACAGGCCAGGCAGCTCAATGTATTGTTCACTTTCACAACTAAGATGGCCGACTTCCTGAAAGTTTGGGCTTTTTCCTGCCAAAGGGAACTGCTCCCTGGGGCTTTCAGATCTCCAGTTTAGAGTGGAGGGTGGGTGTGGCATGTGGGCCTCTGGTGGTAACCAATAGGTTTTCCTTTCTTTGTCTGGATTATCCAATCCCCTGCAACAGCCCAAACCTGCCAATTCTGAGAAATAAAGAGAACGCCTCCCACCCCAAACATTTTGGCTCAGGCAGGCAAAGTCGGATTCCAGTGGGGCTGGCAAGATGTTTCTTCTTTGCTTTCTCTTCTTTCTCCCCTCTCTCTCCTCCCGTCCCCAACTCTTTCAATATAAATTGGCTGAGCGCTGAAACCTTTGGTTTTCCTGACTTCTCATTCTTTAAATCAGTGGAGAGCAAAAATCTGTTCCAGCAATCCTAGACCAACTTCACCATGATGTTCAAAATCATTATGACTTGCAGGCAGGATCATCTAACTCCAGGAGAACCTACTTAAAAAAATCATCACAAGTAACGGAAGCAATTACCACAGTAGCTTAAAAATGAGTATCTACAAATACGAACTATTTACAAAGTATAATAGTAGGAATGGTTAAACACAAAACTAATAACAGTGACAAAAAAAAAAACCCTGCTTTACAGAAAGAACACTTAAAAACTGCTGAACATATTAAAATAAACTTCATTTGTTCTTAGCCATCGTTATAGCTTTAACCTGTGCCTGCGCAGCATGCTAATAAAAAATGGCAATACAAAAATTTCAAAACCATCCAACCGATGAAAGTTTTTGTTAGGTGTTTATGTGGCAAGGGATTTTGAAACAGTGAAAGGTTAAGGCTGTACAATTTTGAAAGAACAACTTGGTAATAGCTATAAACTTAAATTAACCCAATAATTTCAGTATTAAAAATTGATCCTTTAGATAGTTCAGTACAAAACTAAATCAAGCATATAACTACATATTTGCTGTCATAAAAAAACATATTTATGGAAGTTTTAAATCTGATCTTTTAAAAATTTTTTATTTTTAGTTTGTTTTATATGTTTTTATTTTGTTTATATTTTATTTATTTTATTTTTATTTTATGGTATTTTATCTGCATGTATTCTGTGTAAAGGTGTTGGATCTTGGAGTTATAGATAGTTGTGAGCTGCCATGTGGGTGACGGGAATTGAACCAGGGTCCTCTGGAAGAACAGTCAATGCTCTTAACCACTGAGCCATCTCTCCAGCCCCTAAATTTTATTTTCTTATAATGACTTTTTATAATTTATTATTATGTACATTGGTGTTTTGCCTGCTTGTATGTCTGTGTAGATGTATCAGATTTTGGAATTACAGACAGTTGTGAGCTGCCATGTAGGTACTCGGAATTGAACCCCTGTCCCCTGGAAGACCAGTTTGTACCTCAACCATTGAGCCATTTCTCCAGCCTCGTATATTGACTTTTTATATTGTTTAAATTGTTATGACCAGCATTTACTTAAAAAGGTATTAAGATTTTTATCTTAAATTCTCTCTCTCATACACACACACACCAAACACACAAGCAGAGAGAGAGTATCTTATCTGTATTTGTGCTGTTGTTTTGTCAGTACAACAGCTTAAGGGTGATCAATGATGAGAAATGCAGGACAGCTGGGGACAATGCCATGGCTTCTTGATAGCTGCTGTTTCACTATGAGGAAGGAGACTTAGCAGGTGGCTCTGAGGCCAGTTAGCTCTGAGGAACTTCACCCCAGGGGCAATGCTTCTCTGAAGGAATTACCAGGAAGATATGAGTGAGTGAGTGCTTGGAGAGGTGCCCCATTTTCTTCCAACTTTCTCGGAACTTTAGAAACAGGAACTGGGTCACCTGGGCCTTCAGTGGGTGCTTCTTCACCTTCATCTTCATTTCTTCTTCTTCTTCTTCTTCTTCTTCTTCTTCTTCTTCTTCTTCTT
>NW_026585691.1:14222440-14322524 GCF_907164565.1 Psammomys obesus | reverse complement strand
TTCTTCTTCTTCTTCTTCTTCTTCTTCTTCTTCTTCTTCTTCTTCTTCTTCTTCTTCTTTTTCTTCTTCTTCGTCTTCATCTTCCTTCTTTTTTTCTTTTTCTCTTTTTCTTTTTTGGTTCTTCAAGACAAAGTTTCTCTGTGTAGCCTTGGCTATCCTGGACTCACTCTGTAGACCAGGCTGGCCTCAAACTCACAGAGATCCACCTGCCTCTGCCTCCTTGAGTGCCAGGATCACAGGTGTGCACCCCTGCACCCAGCCCTTCAGTGGCTTCTTTTTAATTTTAATTTTTATTTATTCATTTTACATCTTAGTCATAGCCCCCTCCCTCCTCTCTTCCCAGTCCCTCCCTGTTTCCCCTGTACCCCTATATTTCGGGGAAAGGGAGCCTCCCTATCAAGTCACCATATCAAGTTGCATCAGGACTGAGTGTGTCCTTTCTCCCCGTGGCCTGGTGAGGGAAAAGTGATCTAAAAGCAGGCAACAGGGTCCATGTCAGAGTCAGCCCCCATTCCTCTTACTTTGGAACCTATATGAGGACCAAGCTGCTCATTGGCTACATCTGTGTAAGGGTATGGCTTCTTAAAAAGCCAAATTCTGAACCACAGACTATGGTGCTTCTAATCTGAAAGTGGAAGCTGACCTAGTGATGGATTTCAACCCCAAGAAAGGAGTACGGAGGCAATTTGAAGCTTTGGCAAGGCTGTAGAAGACTTCTGCAATGAAAATGCTAAGACACTGAAGGAAGGAATTGAAAAAGGTGTTAAAAGGTGGAAAAAAACTCCCATGTTCATGCAAAATATTGTAAAAATGGCCTTATTACCGGAAGCAATCTACAGATTCAGTGCAATCCACATCCTAATGATATTCTTCACAGATCTAGGAAAAAAAATATTAAAATTAACATCAAAGCATGAAAGGCCCAGAATAGCTAGAGCAATTATTAGAAAGAGTAATGCTGGAGGTATCATAATACCCCCATCTAAAATTATATTAGAGCCATGATTACAGAAACAGTATTGTACTGGCACAAAACAAAACCAGACATGTAGATTAACCAAATAGAAGACCAAGAAATCTATAGTTACAGTCACCTGATCTTTGACAAAAGCACTGAAACCTGTATTGGTGAAAAGACAGCCTCTTTAACAAATGGCCCTAAGGAACCCAGACATCCACAGGTAGAGGAGTTAAACAAGATTCATATCTTTTATCCTATATAAAAACCGACTCCAAATGGATCAAGATCCTCAGTATAAGATGTGAAACTTTGAAACTACTAAAGTGAAAGATGGGTAAAACAGTTGCCAGGCTTGGTGGCAAACACCTTTAATCCCAGCACTCAGTGGAAGTGGAAGGCAGATCTCTGCGAATTTAAGGCCAGCCTGGTTTTCACAGTGAGTTCTAGGACATCCAGAGCTACCTAGTGACATCCTGTCTCAAAACAAACATACAAACCAACCACTCCAAATGCATAGGCAAAGATTTTCCAAACATAACTCCCAATAGCCCAGGAAATAACTCTAAAAACCAACAGACAGAATTGCATAAAATAAAGGAGCTTCTGGCCAGCAAAGTAATCAGTCACCAGGGGAAAGATACAGATACAGAACAGAAAATTTTTTTGTTAGGTACAAAGGGCATTAACATCCAGGATCTGTAAAGAACTCCAAAATTTAAATATTTAAATACTCCAAAACCAAATCATTCAATTGATAAATATGGACTCAACAAACATTCTGAAAGAAAGAAAGAAAAAAAAAATACAAACGTCCAATAAATAGTTTAAACATGTTCAATATGCCTAACCATCAGGGACACATAAATTGAAGCTGTTTTTAGACTCCGTCTCACCCCAGCCAGAATGTTTGTCATCAAGAAAACAAATGGCAACAAACCTGGGGAGGACGTGGGAGGAAGAGGATGCTTTATTCACAATGAGCGAGAATGCAAACTTCTGTAGGGATTATAGAAATAACTGTGTAATTCTTTCAAAAACCTGAACATAGAACAAACGTATGACCCAGCTACCCCTTCCGGGTTTATACGGACAGGACTCTTATGTCAGCACTCTGCAGAACTGCTTTCACATCAGTGTTTACAGAGGCTCTGTCCAATACATATGCCCATCAACACGTAAATGAACAAAAAGATGTGGCACATATGCTCAATGGGATTTTAGGCAGCCTTAAGGAAAAAGGAAACCATGGCATGTAGGGGAGCACACATACAATTAGAAATCATTATATTAGTTGAGATAAGCCAGACTTGGACAAATGCCTCACTCATGTTTTCTCACCTACGTGGAACTTAGATTTAAAAGTGTATATGTGTGTGCGCATGTGGCTGTGTGCTAAAAGTAGAAAGGGGATTCTGAGAAGGAAGGAGGAGACTCTCAGGTTGGAAGGAGAAAGCAAGGGAACACGTATGATGGAAAAGCAGAAGGAGGATTAACTAGGGTAGAAGAAAGGTAACCAACTAGATAAGGGAAGGAACACGGGAGGGCAGTGAAAGGGAAGAACCAATGAGAACAAGGTAAAATGAGAGATGTGTATGAAACGCCATGATGAAACACTTTACTCTACACTCTGAAAAAAAATTTTTCTTTTTTCAAAAAAGTGTGAGGAACAAAAGTTTCACCTATGAGTCTCCAACCAGAGGTAACAGGTATTAATATTGTGTGACAGTCCCCAAAAGAGACAGAAAATGTCCAGTGGCCATGTGAACATTGATCATAGGGAAATGCAAATCTCTGCCTCTTAGAACTATTGCCTCAAACCTCTTACGGTGACTGTTATCACAAACAAAAGATAAACATTGGTAAAATTGTGGAGAAGTGGGGACAATTATCAAATATAGTAGTATTGTTGGGAACATAAAATGGTATCACAGCCATGGAAAAGTAGTATACAGTTTCCTTAAAACACTAAAAATCAAATTAGCATCTGATCTAAAATAATTAAAAGCTGGAAACCCAAGAAATTCTTGCTCCCATGTTCAGTGCAGCCAAGGTTTGGAAATACACATCCACCAGAAAAAGAAGGAGGAGGAGGAGGAGGAGGAGGAGGAGGAGGAGGAGGAGGAGGAGGAGGAGGAATCATAAGCATTTAATGAGTATTTTTAGGCTTAGATTTGTCACTAAACCTATTTATTTAGAGTACTTAAGCACCTTTATCTCCCTTCCAACTCCCTGACCCCCCACCTCCTTAGGTAGGAGATTAGTAGGGAAAAGGTCTGTGGACCTCTTTTATCTACTTCCTGCCAACCTTTAACCTACTTTAATCTAGATTAAAGATTAGACCTCTTTATTCTACTTCCTATTAGGGTCGATGGGTTTTTAGTGAATTTCTAAACTCAGTCATCAGGATACTAGCAGACCAGTTCAAAGGCCAACACCAAGCAGCAACACAAAGACAAGGAAAGACCCAAGACCCAGTTGAATTGCCCCAAGAAGTTCTCTAAAATATTTCTCTCTTCGAAGAAAAGTGTCAAAGCACGAATATCAGCGGTGATGCTGATCCAAAAAAGTGATGTCTCACTGTTTGTGGGCCGCTATAGGTCTCCTCTCCTCAGAGTCCACCCTTGGATGTTCTCAACTGACCAAAGTCGTGTCCCTCGAATGAGGGAGCTCAAGACAAAACACCATGGCCCTCTCACAAGCCAACCTCTAGCAAAACATCACGTGCCTATCTTGTAGCAAAATATCACATAAATAAACTGAGTCTTCATGGAAACCAGAAACTTCCATTTCAAGTACTATTCAGCCTAAAAGAAAGAAAAGAAAGGAATGAAATCTTAACATTTGTTACCTGCGTGTCCCTGGAAGCCATTATGCTTCATGAAATAACTCAGCCACAAAAGGACAAACACGCTTCTCATGAAGGTGGCTAGAATAGTCAACTCTCTGACTGGGCAGGAGAGGAGGGCTGACTCTGTGAAACCTGATGTGTCTCAGCCTCGTGTCCACTCACCCTGAGTCTTGGGGGCTGTCTTTGCGTGTTGGCTGGTATAAACAGCACTTTCTTTTGTTGATTTGAGTTTTCTCAAGGCAGGCACTTTAGTGAGCTGTGTGGTCCCTGGGTACAGTCTTGTGCTGTTCTGTTTATGCTCTTTCTTCTGTGAAAAGCTGCAGTTTAGAGAATTAAAAAGAGGGTTCAGAGGAGCCTATCTGTTATGGTTTATTTTCCTTTTCTCCTTTTTTGGTTTTTCGAGACAGAGTTTCTGTATAGTCTTGGCTGTCCTGGCACTCACTCTGTAGACCAGGCTGGCCTCAAACTCAGAGATCCTCCTGCCTCTGCCTTCCAAGTGCTGGGATTAAAGGCGTGCACCACAACACTGGGTTCTGTTATGGTTTATGATCAATAACATAGTGAACATATTGTTTTCATTATGATGCTCATGTTACCACAAAGCTAAAAACTGAGATAAATGTACATAGGGATAGACTTCAAAACATAGCGTATTCCTCACTGCAAATGTAAAATTAAAAGGGCTGGAGACAGAGTTATGGTTTAAAAGAAATAAATTTCTTTGTAAATTAAGATATTTAAAGAGTTCGATTAGTTCTAGCAAATGTGAACATCCATGTGACTCACATCTCGTCAGACACAGACACTTTTTGCATCCCTCCCTCTCTAATGCTGACACCTTCTGTAGCTCCTGGTTAGCCAAATGAGAGACCTGTGCAGGGAGATGTTACATTTATGCACTGTGAATGATTACTAACGCGGCTGCCAAGGCAGCAGCTTCTACCAGAAGAGCCGGAAACCTCATGGGGACTGGGAGTGTGGGTGAAACTAGCTGCCACAGACTTCTGAGTTGTTAGTCTCCCTTTCAAGGTGATCTTAGAGCCTTAACCTATGGTCTTTCTGAATCTACAGCTGTGCACCATTCCTGGACAGCTGGCCTCTCTGAGGGCACTACCCTGTGCACCACTCATGACAAATGTGAAAAAATTATGACAAGACATCTTTCCAGCAATCCTCGTCTATCGGGGCATGTTTAGGAATCACCGTGACAGAGAAAAAAACCCTCCATTCTAAAAAGAATTCTTTTGTTCCAGTTGTTGGTAGTTCTGAACACTGGCTAACATTCCCCCCCCACAGGATCAAAGATGCTTGAATATATGTGACTGCAAACAGAAAAGAGAGACAGACGCAAATGCTGGGAGCGTTTCCATGTTGACTTGTCTGTGACTTTAACATTAATGTGAGGGTGTGAGTACTAACCCAAGCCAGAGTGTGTCAGTGACACACTCCATCAGTTCAGCCCTACACAACGATAAACACAACTATTACAAGCTGGCTGCGGCGGTGCACGCCTTTAACCCCAGCGTTCGGGGAGGCAGAGGCAGGCAGATCTCTGAGTTCGAAGCCAGCCTGGTCTACTAAGTGAGTCCCAGACAGCCAAGGCTACGCAGAGAAACCCTGTCTCAAAAAACAAAAAATCTCAGACTGGTCTCTGCAGCATTTTTTTTTTTTAAAGCCACACAGTAGATCCTGTGCATTCCTTAAGTTCTGAGCGGCCCAGCATGCAAGAACATGTTGGTGGCTCTCTTCCCTCCAGTTCCAGCGAGGTGGCTCCTAAAGGCTTTGAACTCTGTATTTTAAAAGATGTAGGCATATTTTCATCAACCGGGAAACCTACTCATGTTTGGTCCCTTCTAGAAGCAGACATTGCTCTACTCCCAACAGTTTGAATCTCTCCTGCAGAACTTCGCATACACAGAACTGAATTCTACACATTCTTGTAACCGACCTGCTTCCCTCAGTGTAGACTTTGCGGATCTATTCATGTTTCTGCGTGCGTGAGTGGCTTGTCTCTCTTTCTTATTTAATTGCATCCCACTGTCTGAGTTCATCAGTTTATTTTTCTGCTCTACTGATGGGCACCTGGGTTGTTTCCAGTTTGGGGGTTATTAGGAATAAAGCTGCTATAAGCGTTCTTACACAAGGCCTTTTGTGGGCGAATGTTTTCATTTATTTTGTGTAAACACTAAAATTGCTATTACTGAGTCATACAACAGATGTGTGTTTAACTCTTTAAAAAAAACCTGCTAGATTGCCAAAGTGGTTCCATTCTTACCACTATGGCTGAAAGTTCTGCTTCCTTTATATTATTGCTAACATTGTGTGGGTGTCGGTCATTTAAACATTAACTGTATGAATGAGTTCTCAGTAATATGTTATTGTAGTTTTAATTTGCATTTCTCTAACAACCAAAGATCCCGGGCCATTTTAAATGTACATATTGGGCATTAATGTAATTTCTTGTGAAGTTTCTGTTTTTAAAAATTTTTATTTTTAAAAATTCACAAATGGGACCTCATGAAACTAAAGAACTTCAGTACATACAGCTAATGAAACCACAAGTAAAGGGGATAGCCACAGAGTGATAGAGAATCTTTGCCAGCTATGCTGATAGAAGACTAATATCCACAATATATGAGGAACCCAAAGAAAAACAGAGACTAAAGAAATAAATGATCTAATTAAAAATGGCCTGTGGGTATGAACAGAGAGTTCTCCAAAGAAGAAATAAAAACGGCTAAGAAATAGTTCAAAAATGTTCATCATCCTTAGCAACTAGGGAAGTGTCAGGCGAAACAGCTTTGACAACAAATGCTGATGGGGACGTGGAAAACAGAACTTGCTCACTGCTGTTGGGAATGCACACTGATGCAGCCATTCGGGAAGTCAGTGTGGAACATTCTCAAAGTGCTAAAAACGAATCTCCCGTATGACCTACCTATGCCATCTCTAAAGGACTTGATATCCTACACCACAAATACATTTCTGCAATGTTTATTGCTATTGTAGTCACAGCAGCTAGCTAGCTAAATGGCCCTCAACAGATTAATGGAGAATGAAAGTGTAGTACATACACACACACACACACACACACACACACACACACACACACACACATATTGAAAAACTATTTGGCTATGAAAAAAATAAAATCATGAAATTTGCAGGTAAATCGTTGGAACTAGAAAATATTGTGCTGGGTGGGGTAACTCAGACCCAGAGAGACAAATGTGTGTTCTCTCTATCTGTGATTCCTAGTTTAAATCTTCAGGTGTGAGCACATAGCCTAAAGACACCAAAAGACCAGGAACATAGAAAGGTTCTCACTGAAGGGGCAGTAGAGAGGGAAGAGAAGAGTAGAAGTGATATGAAGGGAGAAATGGGAAAAGCAGAGGAAGGTCTTTAAATGATAAGGGGGAAGGGAGGGCAATGTGGAGGAGAGGGGAAGAGGAAGAAATAAAACCATGGATGTTTGAAAATCCATGGAATCATTTCATATTTACCTAAAATTACATATAATACACATAAGTGTATGTAAACCATACATACATAGTTTAAATGAAGTTATGTCAATTGTGGTGAAAATGCTTCCTCCAAGATATATAAACCATCTAACAAAATTCTTCGTACCAGGCATGAGAAGCCTCCTTTCAAGTTGTTGGTCAGGAAAATTCAAGAGACTTCCAAGAGAGTATAGGCTATTGCTCTTTGTTGCCTCCCAGAAGCTGAACTCAAGTCCTTACTGTTGAAGGCACCGTGTATTTTGGCTTAGAAGAATTGAGCTGGATCTCACCTGAGAGTCTCTTCCCCGTGGACTAGCATTCAGAGTGCTGGAAGGTGCTAAACCAGCTGCCAAAATAGGAAATCAATCCTATTCAGTGGTGACGCCTGTGAACCACAGCAATGACCAGCATGGAAAGATATCCCTAAGTGTGGAATAGTGGCGTTTATATCTTGGCAGTTACCAAGAGCTGTCCAATTGGACTTAAGGCCCACTCACATAGAGGGAAATAATTTCTGGTACTGAAAACTTAGCTTACTATGCAGAGCTAGTGAGACCGTAGGTCTTAGAGGAGAAACTAATGCCGTCGTTTTGCTAAACCATTATAATTTCTAGCTACGTTCTGAATACTTATCATTACACCCACAGGTAAGTGTAGCTCTCACCCCTCTTCAAACAAGTGTCTCTTTGCAGGAGATGGAAACCATTACAGAGAACTGCAAGTGATGGAAATGCAGAAAACAACTGGTCGCGGGGTTTTTCAGCCTCACTTGATATGTCTTCAACACAATCCTTATACCTAAGGTCCAGGGGACTCTGCGTAAGAGGGGAACAGAAATACTGTAAGAGCTGAGACTAAAGTCTGTTGAGGTTGTGTCTCCTAGAAATGACACAGCAGCTACCCTCATGAAACCTCAACAATATGGCTGCCTAAACAATCCTGAAACAAAGACAAAAGCAATAGACCTACTAACATGAATGGGAGAAGTCTCACTGAGCCCCACTCCTAGATGCCACACTACAGGCAATCTATGTCTTTGGAAAAAAGGAGAAAGTTTTCCCCAGGCATGAGCCCCCCTCCCCCCCAATTGGTTATGCGGTCATCCCTGAACACATATACACAGGAGCAACACTAAATGGTCTCAGAAGGTTGCAGTTATGCACCAAAGTGTTTGTATACATGTAACAATAATAATAATAAAACCCACAAAAGACAGGCTCTCTCTCTCTCTCCTTGTTATTACTCCCGTGACACACATAATGTACCTCCAGAATGCTAATTGATCACACCAGGACAATCATCTAGAAAACTGTTTCTATTATCTCAAGAATTCCATTTAACAATGAATTTTCATACCTATAATCACAACCGTATTTGCTAAAAACTGAAGCACAGTTGGTCATTTTGTGAAACACTCCCCTCACAAATTTCTTTTTGTGAATATTAGTTATTTTAAGTTAAAACAATTGATACCTAGGCCATGCCATTCTATCTAAGATCCCTGAAGATTCAGCAGAAATTTTACTTTTTCGTTATTTTATTTTTAGAATGTGTTTGTTTGTTTGTTTACATGGCATCTGTCACCACATGCATGCAGCACTCATTGAGTTCAAAAGATGGCATCGGATTCCTTGGGATTGGAGTTCTGGATTGTTGTGAGCCACTATGTAGGTGCTGGGAACTGAACCCAGGTCTTCTGGGAGAAGAGCCAGTGCTCTTAACTGCTGAGCTACCGCTCTAGCCTTCAACAGAGATTTTAAAGAGCAATTTAGATCGTTTCAAAGTTTGGTAACTCTGTATAAGCAATAATTCTAAACATGGGTAATGCAATTAGGTGATGAGTCTCTTGCAGATGTCTTACAAAATGTGGGCAGGTGCATATTTTAAAACTAAATTGAACTTCAAGACTTTAAAACTAAATGTGAACTTCAAAACCAGAATAATCTCTGATAATGGATTGAGAAAAAAAGAAACAAAAAAAAAAAGAAAAAGAAAAAATATTTCTAGGTAGTAAATAGATCTGTAGGAATAAAAAAAATACTCTGTCTGATCCCCTCCGGACAGGAGAATGTCCAGAAGGCCACCTTATGTTGGAGACTTTAAAGCCCTGTCCTTGCATTGCTAATCCAGCAGTGCCTTTTCTGATTCCAGTTTATCTGGTCCTTCCTTGCTCCTCACCCTTCTTGCTCCTTCTCCTACCTGACTTCTCATTCCCCTAGCTTCTATCCTACATACCACATTGCTTTCCCAGCTGACTATGTACTTTGTGAGGGAAGAATCTATGTCCATAAGACCAGGCTGAAGTAAGGACCCGACAAAGCACTGGATTCCGAGTATACAGAGACAGACCTCCATTTCTTCCCTACACTATCTCTTGGAATTTAAATAACACCTCATAAATTTTTATTGTGTCTGGACCAGGTTGGGGACAGAGACAACTTTATTCAAACCTAGTACTTTACTGTCTAGCACAGCCCTTCATAAAAGTGATTACATGTTTTTCTTGGCTTATAATAGTGATTGAAGGATGGAAAATAGTTCGAGATTATGTATATAAATAATTTAAAGAGGTACTTTTAAAAGCAGAGCAAAACAGAGAGATGAACAATTATTTCTTCAAAATCTTTTTTTCATTGCATACATTTATGGTACATGGTACTGCTTTACACAAGGACATTCTTACAAGTGTATACATTGAACATAATGTACCACACACGTTCCTGCCTCTCTCTTCCTCACCACTGTCCTTAGTCTCTTTTGGCCCCTGAGACAGTCTTTCTTCTACTTCCATTTATGCGTGCATGGCTTTACATACTTATATAAAATTTAAGAACTATAGGTGAGAGAAAAAAGATACTCGTATTTCTGAGATTGATTTCTTTGGTTTGGTAATTATGAGTATACCTGGTTGCACTCATTTTCTATGAAGTAGCATAACTTTATTCTCTGTGACTGAGCAACCTTTTATTGTGAATTCAGCACATTTTCTTTGTCTAGTCCTCTGCTGTTGGACCGTTAGGTTGTGTCCATAACTTAGCTGTTATGAATTGTGCTGTGCACAAGTATCTCTGTGACATGCTGACTTGGAGTTCAGGAGTGTGGCGATGGATTCTCTGGTAACGTGCACTCTGTGTGAGTATAAGGACTGGAGTTCTTGTGTCCAGAATGCACACAGAAAGCCAGGGGTGGTGACACATATCTGTAACTGTGCTGGGGGTGAAGGGTGGAGAAAGGCGGAGCCCTGAAGCACCTTGGCTAATTAGTTCAGCTGAACAGAAGAGCATCAGGTTCAGTGAGAGACTCAGAGGGGGGGAACTATGGAGAGTAATTGAAGAAAGACACCTGATCCATCAATCTCTGGCCCCTCCAGGCATGCATACACCCAAGTACCTTCACCTCCTCATGTACACATAGCCATACACTCAAGTACATACCATATACATACATACAATGACACAATATATTTGCAAATAAAAACAATTTTAAGTGGAAAAATAGAAGGAAGGGAAGAAGGGAGGGAGAGAGGGAAGGAGACTGGGATGCAGGCTGTGATGGAGCACTTGTCTAGTCTAGACTATGTGAGGAGCCAAGTCTAACCAGTAGGAAGAGAAAAGCAAAATGACATTCCAGGTTAAAAAAAAATGCTAGAAAAGTTCAGGAGCCAGTAACATGGTATGTGTGTGGCCTTATGTGTTACATACTGATACCTAATATGCCTGTTGAGGTGGTGAGAGATGAGACAGTAAGCAGGGCTCAGACTGCAGAAGGTCTCATATACTGTCTTTGATAGGGCTTTATTGCTATGAAATAAGACACCATGACCAAGGCAACTCTTATAAAGGAAAGCATTTTACTGGGGCTGGCTTACAGTTTCAGAGATTTAGTTCATCATAGTGGAAAGGATGGTAGAATGAAGGTAGGCATGGTACTGGAGAAGGAACTAAGAGTTCTACATCTTGATCCACAGGCAGCAGTAGGAAACTGTGTTCCACACTATGCTCAGCTTAAGCATAGGAGACCTCAAAGCCTGCCCCGACAGTGACACACTTCCTAATAGGCCCTCTCTATGGGCCAAGCATTCAAACACATGATTCTCTGGGAGGCATACCTATTCAAACCACAACACATACCAAGTTAATGAGCTGAGATTTAATCTTGGAAGTGAAAGGAAATCTTTGACAGTATCGTACAAGAAGGCCATCCTGTTATGTCCGTAACAGCTGTGCGGTGGTGGCCCATGCCTTTACTCCCAGCACTTGGGAGGCAGAGGCAGACAGATGTCTGTGAGTCTGAGGCTAGGCTGGTCTTCAGAGCTAGTTCCAGGACCTCTAGGGCTACACAGAGAAGCCCTGTCTCGTAAAACTACAACAAAAATGTCCAGAATGTGGGCATACTATTTTCTTTTATTCTGATAGTATAAATGCTACTACATCAGACTAAAGTAGAGAAAGGCACGATACTGGGGAAGAGCTAGGCAATAAAATCATTGGGCTGTGTGAACTGTGAGATTAGCTCCTGGGAAGCAGAAGTGAGAAGATGGAGGGAGAGTTTCAGGACAGTCTGGATTACATAATAAGACCCTTTTTCAAAAATCCAAAACAAATAAATGATGAAGTGGCCTACTGGAGATAGAGGCTGAATTATAAGCTTCTAGATGGAGAACTGGGATATACTGTATTGTGAGTATAAGAAGAGACTCAGATCTGGGAAAATATGCTTTTTACTAAGACTGACATTCCCATAGGTTTCTATCAGGAGGCTGTCATAAACACCTGGAAGGAAGAAACTTGGCCCCAGATGTTTCTGCCAGTGCTACTCAGTTGCCTGCATCCGGTTACTCCCTTAAAATGATCCCCGGTGGGCAGCTGTAGCCCTTGGTACAGACAGAAGTTCACAGCAAGGGAGATGCCAACTCCTTGCTAGTCTTTCTGTGGAGCTAAATCCTGGCACCGTAACTATTGCTCTTTGGTCTGTACCTGCAAAAACAGGAGGCTTACTGACTAGTTAAGAAAGAGTACTTGGGGCTGGATAGATGGCTCAGTGGTTAAGAGCATTTATTGCCCTTGCAGAGAGCCAGGTTCAGTTCTCAGCATCCCCATGGTGGTGGCTTACAAGGGTCTGTAACTCCATCCCAAGGGGATCCAATGCCTTCTTCTAGTCTCCACGGGCACAGCATGCACACGGTGCACAGATACACATACAGGCAAAACACCTATATACATATATTGGGGGCATGGAAGTCTTTGTGCTCGCAGACAAACACTGGGGAAACCTGGAAGATTTAAGCACACAGGGTTGTTCCTTCAAAAAAAGGAACACAATACCTGTTATCAGTCCAGAAGGATGGGAGTACACATGCTTTCTAGCCTGGTGACCTTTGCACTATCTACATGGCTGGAGGCCACCCCAGCCCCTCCCCCAGACCCTTATCATAAGCTTGATTTTCTCTGTCAATCTAAAACCCAGCCATATGGAGGTGTCACACGCACTTTACAAAATGCTCTAATATAGTCACATCTGATCTTGTTCATCTTACTTAATTCCTCAAGGAGATTTATGTAAGCTTTATTTTAAATATCGGATCGAATTGGCTATCACCAGGAAGTTTCACCAAACTGTGCTGTGCTTAAACATGCCAAAAAATAAACTACTCAGGGTCAGACTCCCGAAGTTCGAACCAGCACTGGCTACTGAGCCGTGTCGAATTGAACTTCCTTCTTGTCTCCCTTGCGGATCTCTGCAGGCCTGTGAAGGCTGGAGAGACCTTGACTATAGTCAAGGCTTGAATGAGACTGGCCTCTATAGGCTCAGAAAGAGCGGTACAATTAGGAGGTGTGGCCTTGTTCAAGTAGGTGTGGCCTTGCTGAAGAAAGTATGTCACTAGAGGTGGGGCTTTGAGGTTTCAGATGCTCAAGTCAGGCCTGGCATCACCATCTTTTCCTGCTGCCTGCCGATCCAGATGTACAACTCTCAGCTGCTTCTCTGGCACCATGTCTGCTGTGTGCTATCATGCCTCCTGCTGCTAAGACAGTGAGCTAATGACAGTGGGCTGAGTCTCTGAACCTGTAAGCAAGCCCCAGTTCAATCCCTTCCTTTAAAAAAAAATACTGTCATGGTTTCTGTTCACAGAAATAGAAGCCCCAACTAAGACAGCCACACACCACGAAATAAAAATAAATAAATCTGTTCGGTTTTTGTTTGTTTTGAAACAGTGTCTCATTGTGCAGCTCTGGCTGTCCTGTAACTCACTGTGTAGACCAGGCTGATTTTGAATTCACAGAGATCCACCTGCTTCTGCCAAGCTTCTAAGTGCTGGGATTAAAGGCATGTGCTACTATGCCTGGCTATAAATAAATAAATCTTATGAAAAAATTCTTTTGTTTTTAATTCATGATTCAAATATCTTTAATCGTAAGAAGATAATGAGCTAATATTCTTAAAATTCCCTTTTATCTAGCCAAACTGTTTCGGATGCTGTTTCTTCCCTGCAGATTTGTTCATTATAGTTTATCCAGCCTGTTTGGAAGGTGAGTGGAGTGGACCTAAAATGAGAATTTTCCCTTGGAATACAGGAGTTTAAGGAAGTTGTGCAGAGGACCATCATGCAAACGGTTTATTCTTTGTTCAAATTAGTCTTAATTTGGAGATCAAATTTTTAATCCATCCTCCCCCCCCCTACTTTTCTGGAGGCTATAAAGTCCACTGAGCTGCAGTCCTGGCCTTCAGGTAGCACCCTGGGACTTTATAGGCATATCCAGCCTCTTGGTATGGAGTGTGTCAGGAAATCCACAGCATCGGATTAGCCTGTCGTTCATCCGAGCCGGCGCTAAACACCCAACTGCCTCCTCCACATGCAGTGAGGACATTTAAGCTGAATGGAGGAAGTGGAAGTTTGATCTTGTGGTAGGAGGGAACTGGACACCCCAGTGTTGATGTGTGGTATCTCCTAATCTCCACTTGCCAGATCAGTTTCCAGGTTGGGAAGATGGCCAGCCCCTCTCACCGTGTGACTAGGGGGCCGAGAGCCAAGCCTCTGGTTTAAAGAAGTGAGGTGTCATGATAGTGGCAGTGTTTTCCACGTCAATGCTCAGCACTGAGCAAGTTCCTCTCTGGCCTTTATTAATGTTATGCTCAGCGCAAGGCTATATTGTCTCCTGGGAACTTCACTGAGGATGTCAGTAATAAGAAAATTAATCTTTCTTCTCTGGATGTCTGGGATGATGGTGGGCTTATGCCATTCAAAATAGTGTGGTAATGAATAGCCATGTCTTATTCTGTGTTAAGAATTTCTGCTGTGATGAGGGTTTAAATCAGAAATGTATCAAATAGGTTCCAGCATTTAAATACTTTGTGTCATCGTTTACTTTCTATTGTTGTAATAAAGACTCTAATCAAAAGCAATTTGAAAAGAAAAAGGATTATTTGGCTTATATGTCCCGATAACAGTCAATCATTGAGGGAAGCCAAGGCAGAAACCCAAGATGAACAGGAATCTGGAAGGAAGAACTAAAGCAGCGATCAGTGAGGAATGCTCACTGACTTACTCTCCAAGGCTTGCTCAGTTCACTTCCTTAGACCATCCAGGACCTCCTGCCTCTGGTCCGTACTGCCCCCCAGTGAGCTGGGCTCTCCCGCATCAAGCAGGAAAATATCCCATAGGCTCCCCTACAGGCTACTATGAAAGGGACAAGCCCTCGGTTGAGGTTTCTTCTTCCCAGATAACTATAGCTTGTATCGAGTTGGCAACAAAACAAATCAAAATGAACCAGCACACTTGGTTCTCAGTTGTTGGTACTGTGTGGGGACATTCAGGCCGTACAGACTTGTGAAGAGAAGTCTACCTCTTGTGTTGGGCTTTTGCATTAAAAGCTTTGTGAAGCTTCTAGTGAACTCTTCTGTATGTGTCCACTTGAAGACGTGGGCTCCCAGCTTCACGCTCTGACCACTATGCCTGCTGCTTGCTATCCTAGTCACACGACACAACTGTTTTCCCAAAGAAACCAGAAACTCCTACCTCACTTCCCTGTCACACAGGAAGCCTAGCTTCGGTGGTCCCCGGAAAGTGCAAAGGGAGTACTCACAATCCTTTCCGTCTTAAATCCTTCCTGCCTCGAGAGCAGCCGTTCCCAGCCTGCCTAGCTGCTGTGGCCCTTTAACACAGTTCCTCAGGTTGTGGTGGTCCCCAACCATAAGATTGTTTTTGTTGCTACTTCATGGCTGTGATTTTTCTACTGTTGTGAATTGTAACGTAAATATCCGATATGCAGGATATCTGATAGGTGACCTCCTAGGAGGTCATGACCCACAGGTTGAGAAGCCAAGCACTGCCAAGGTTGGCTCCCAGCTTGGGATGGAGCCGGTCTCCCTGAGAAACGTCAGCAGCAGTTTTTGTCCGCTACTCTCTAGGAGGAAAACTCTTGAGGCTGTTTCCTCTCACAAGCAGGAAGCTCAGCTGAACGGGGTCTTGCATTGAGGGTACCTTCCCTTTTTTCCAGGGCAGAGCAGGCCTCTCCTTGATGGTGATCCTTACAACCCTGTCTTTGTGCAGACTGAGCGCGTTCGACAGCAAAGATTTACAGCAGTGGCTTGCGCTGGGAGAACTGCTTCGTCACAGGCCCCATCACCCAGAAGCCATATGAAAAGACAGTGTGAAGGACCGCGGCAAGAGGGGGTACCGCTCCAGAGGACACAGGGTCACTCTGTGACAGGGACAACCCTGCAACAGTGTCGTCTTCTAAACCACCCGAGGATCCAAAAACCAAAGACAGAGGTGGGGATTGCACCTTTCATCATTACTCTTTCTTTTACTCGCTTCCGGAATTCTCCTTCTATTCCCATAGCCATAGATTTAGTGGTCCAGGAGTACAAGAGAGGAATTCTCTTCCACTTAATAGAGTCTGGCCATCTTGTTAATTTGAAAGTTAAGCTTCTTCCCTGGTCATATTTTACTTCTCATACTACTAAAACTAGAGGCAGATAAAGGAGCAATGGATGCCAGTGTCGAGAAAGTCAGTTCTACCACACAGCACAGATGAACTGGAAAGCCTGGACGATTCACCAATGTGACCAATCAGTGCAGACTCAGAGGCTGGTCTACCGCTGGGGTAAAATATGAGCCACTTGCTCAGGAAAGGAAAGTAGTCATCTGGGACACTAACAGATCAGGGGTATGTGAAGTGGGCAAGATGAGTGAAAGAGAGAGTGATCTGAAATTAGGGTTAGGGAACCGAGAGCTGTAGAGACAGGTTAGAGCTAAGAGGTGCCATTTTAAATATATATGTCTTCTGATATTACATCCTTACTAAAGATATGATTTTCCGGTATTGCCTCCTTGGTGTGGACGGGATGGTCATTTTCTTAATGGCCTCTTGCCACATAGAAGTATTTTCTTTTAGGAGGTTTAAGCAAAATATTTATGCATGTTTCCATCGGTCAGTGTGCTTTTTTGTCTTATGGGGAAGAAAATTTGCCCAATAAAAGCACACAAAAGTCTTATAACTGTGGTCCCTTCTACAGATTTATATAAAAAGCATTTGCTTTTTATTTGGGCTTTTGATCCTTTCTGAGTTAAATTTTGCATATGGTGTGAGTTAAGTATATTGATTGTTTTTCCCCCTATTCAGAAGTCCATATGCTAAAAGAGCATTCTTTTCCTCATTCAGTGATCTTGGCACCCTTCTCAAAAGTCAAATGACTATAAATGGAGTTTCTCTCTGGCCTCTCAGTTCTACTGCATTACACGCTTACCCTATGCAAGGACCGCAAGCGTCCTGATCACTACTGTTTCGCAGTACATTTTAAAACCAGGAAATCTTACTACTCAAGCCCCTCTCTTTTTCTCAGGACTTTTGGTTTTCAGAGGGGTGCTCTTTGGAGCCTTTTGTATTTCCATATAAATTGAAGGGTCCAGTTGTCCATTTTTTTAAAAAAAGCAGTTGGAATTTTGATAAATGTTTGTCACATTTGTGTGTCTCCCGTCTGTGTTAAATGAACGGGAATATAACGAATGCTCTGGAATAAGACGGGACGTCATCACAGCGTGGGGGTAATGAAGGAAACTGTCCATTCCCTACACTGGGGACGTGGGTTCTCATTCCGACTAAGCGCAACACTGATGCTGGTGTAGAAGAAGGTCTGCTTTTCACCTCAGTCTCATTCTGCACTTCCTGCATCCTGCTCTGGGCTTCGAGAGGTCAACTCTGTGGATCCCAGTACCCAAGCTCCTTCACTGTCTGCCTTCTGACTAGATTCAGGCAGTTGAGGCGTCACCCGGAGACCAGAGGGTGGGACAGAAGAGGCATCCCTGTGTTTTATCGTCCAGTGGCCCTGCTACTTTTGGGTCACCAAGTTCTGCTGAAGTGGACCTCTGGGTTCTGGCGAGCAGTCCATCTAGCTATAGATTCAGCTCTGAGGGTGTGGGTGGCTCCCCTAGTTGCTAGCCCTGGAGGTCATTATCTTTCACAGGTTTCTTCAAATCCTGCCTAAATCTTTAGAAACCATCCTGTTCCTGGGGTCCTTTCTGCTTTTATCTTTCTGGACAGTTCAAAACGAACAGATGCACATGAAGTTAAAACCAATACAAAGCTGTGTGGTAGCAGAATATGCGCTGTTTTATTACTTGCCAAAAAAAAGATTAAGAAAAAATATCTTATTTTTATTAAATTTTGTATTAGGATTTGGCTTGGCTGCAAGTGGTGGTATACAAGAAGAACGTAAAGGAACAGTGACCTGGATGGAGGAGAAGGATCGGCAGGTAAAATAATTGTAACTGTATACTTTTGGTCATTGACTCAGTTCCCGAAATAATGGCTCTGAGACTCTATTATTTAGAATAAATGCCCAGGCCACAAGCTTTGGCTCATTCCCTGACTAGCTCATAACTTATTTTACCCACTTATTCTATTCTATGTGTGCCACATGGCTGGTTACCTCTCCTCAGTTTCAGGTGTCCGTCTTCCTCAGATTCTGGGGCAAATCTTTCTCTGACTCTATCCCAGAGTCCCTCTTTCTCTCTGCCCAAACTTTCACTTCCTATTTCCTGCCTCAGCTAATGAGCCATCAGCTTTTTGACAGGTGATGCTTCCTAACAGTACACAAGAGATTCGCTCTACAGTACTTGCTAACAAGTCTGAGGCCCTGAGTCATGATTTCCAGAACCCATACAAAGCTAGCCAAAGCTGAACCTGTATCTCTTGCTTTCTTATAACCAGATCAGAGAGGAAGGCAGGATAATCCCCAGAAACTCACAGGCTGGCTATGCTGTGTACACAGCAGTGGACGGAGAAAAGTTGTCCTATTCTGAATGCTCTCTCTCTCTGTGTCTCTCCCCCACCTCTGTCTTCTCTCTCTCTCTCTCACACACACACACAGAAAGACAGAGAGAGACAGAGGTGGGGAGAGACAGAGACAGATGGACAGAGAAAGAGAGGAATCAGTGATTTTAAAACATGGATGTACATTTTTTTTTTTCTGCAAATGTCTGGGTCAGACAGTCCAGGCTTGAGATAGGAGCTATGATCTATGACACACTCAAATTGTTAATTTCCCTCTAGGTCATTGGCCTTGAGCTTGAGCATAGAACTATCCTTAAGAGCATAATATAGCATTTGCTCTGCAGTCAGTAGGATGCAGAGTAGAAACAAGTGTCAAAGGGCCTGTGTCAAAGGAAGCTCCTGGGAACCACCGCATAACCCCTTACCCATGTGGTAAGTTTGGGGTGTGGTTCAGGGGTTCCTGGGTCACACACACACACACACACACACACACACACCTATGTCCATCTTACCTGCTTACACCCCACCTAAAGGAGCCAGGGGAATATAGTTTTAATTACTAGCATCTGGTTCTACAACTAAACATTCTACAATTATTTAAGAAGAGAACACATGGTAATGAGAGCCATCAGCAAGCAGTCTTTTTCATGTAGCTGCACTTAAAAGCCCCTGGGAGGAACATGGAGATGTTAACAGCAGAGGGAAGAGGGAGACAAGGCAGGGGAGAACGAGGACAGAGGAAGACAATCACGGGAGGAAGGCTGTACAGCATATCTTGCTATGTATTTCATTGTGAACTGTGTATTCACATTACCTACATATAAATAAAGTAAGAGTTTTTCTCCAAAATAAGTAAGTAAAAGAAAGAAAGTATTTCTGTTAGTCTGGAGTTTGGTAAGAACGAAGGAGCGGTGGGGCCCAGTGGACAGGCTCGAACAAGTACAGTGTGACCTGTGGCCTAGTCCAAAGAAACCATGATCACTGGTCCACTAACGTAAGTTGTCCATAACTGTCAGATTCATAAAGGCCGAAAGCAGGATGGTGGCTGCTGTCGGCTGCAGGGGCAAAGGGAAATCCTTCAGCTAGGCTGTACGGAGCAGCAGGATGGAAAAGTTCTAACACTGCGCATTGCACAGCGATCTGTACCTATCCAAAGATACTGAGCCGTGAAAGAGTTCAGACACGTTCACACTGTTTTCAAACATAGTTATAAAACAAACTCAGCTGACGCATCTAAAGCAACATAATTGCATTATTAAATTAAAAGCGTATTATTGGGTCCTATCTGTACTCCAAGGTCAGAGGCTTGCTCAAGCGGGAAGGACAGCCACCAGAGTGTCATTTCCGTGTTCTTCCTCCCACACTGTAAGAACAAGCTACTTTTTCAGGGACATTTTGTCTTGACTTTCAGGTTCTTGCTTAACCTCAGGCAGTCTGGACACTACTGTGTTTACGAGACAGGATTTCCTTCATGTATGATACTCAGTGATGCCTGACCACAGCTCCTATTGGTAGAAATACATTTTCCAGAATGGAATGATGTGTTTGTGGGGGTTTTCAGATTTGTTTTAGATTGCACTGTCTATGGCAATTCTGCCTGAGATGATCACCAATCCCTGTCTCGGAGTACCTATTGTTGGTTCAATTTTTTTTTTTTCTCTCCAGTGAAAGATTAAACAACACCCATGGGAAAATCTTAACATGAATGATGTCAAGCCTAAGGAACTTGTCTTAAAGAGTTGTGTATGAGCTTGCCAGGATCGTGAGTGGACTTTAGGAAGCAGATGAGCACATCCGAAGCCATTAATACAGTCCTCAGAGGCAAGTTAGTCATAATGCAGCGAGCTTAATGTAGCTAAGAGAGAGGCAGGTGATAACCTAGGGGTCAAGACTTAATCTACAGCATATTGCATTCTAAGAGCAGAGGAACAATCCTAACACGTATGTACATGTGTCACAGACCCGCGTGCTGGATGTACAGAAGACGATGCTCTGCTCTCTTCCCCTTAAGTAGTCAGAGCGTGGGCTTCTGAGTGAGGGGGGCAAGCTCCTCTCAATACCTCTTTCTTAGTGACCTCCTTTTTCTGATACTGACACTGCTCCTGTGGGGAAGATTCATGCAGCTCATTTAAGAGTTTGGATCATTTACCTGTTAGATGACCCCAAATTTCACTCAGCCCGATGTTCCCAAATTATCACAAGGAGTCTGAGGAGCCACTTTCCTCTGCAGATGGAAGTCTGAAGAGGCTGTCTTGGCTGTTTGCCTGTCTAGCTGTGCTCACGGGGAGAGGCCCTGAGCTACAGAAGAGAGCTGACGCTCCCTTCCCAGGCAAGATGCTTTAGGCTTTTGAGGAGCATTTGGTGATTTGTTGCTGATGGCATAACCCAGTTTCAAAGCTCTAGCCCCTTCAATGCTTTCAAGCCATCAGTCTGCACCCCGGTTGTTAATTATAGACTCTCTCATTTCAAACCCATCTTTTTACACTGAACAACAGAAATACACTAAGGAAGTGTCTTCATCAGTAACAATCATAAGAAGTCCCAATTCTTCTGATGGAGCAGTCTGCCTGCAGAATCAAGAAATCAGGCTGTAGTCTGTAGACAACCAGATGATTCAGGATCAGCTGGGTAACCTCGATAATTCAGGATCAGTTCACTGTAGACCTGTTTTCTGACGTACTCTGAGGACTCTGAGCAATTTTGAGACTCCAGGGGAAAGAAGTTGATGAGTACCTTGATGGTTTCTTTTCCGCCTGTGCCCAAGGCTTCAAGTACACGCTAAGAAAGTAGTGAATCCTTCAGACTGAACTCAGGAACTCCAAGTTGCTCCCAATCACCTTGAATGTGTATCTGATTGCTGACCTCTTGATTCTGTCTTTCTGCTTGGTTTCTTCATCTTTACTAAGTCATTTCTGACCCATCGGGTTTGCGAACTTAATGTCACGTAAGACAGTGGAATGGAAGAGGCCACATGATATTCAGGGCACCTAGAAACAACCTGCTCTAGGAGGGAGGCCCGAGACACTTGGCCTTTAATTCTGGAAAAATTGTCTCAAGAGGCACTTGCTCTTGCTCCCTAGCACTGGCTGGTAGAAACAGGTCTTCACCACCTTCCTACTGCCGTCTTCATGTGTTCTTTTCAAGATGTTTGGTCTTCCTGTGTTCTTTTCAAGATGTTTGGTCTTCCCGTGTTCTTTTCAAGGATGTTTGAAGAGCTAATGGAAACAAGAGATAATGAGGCTTAGAATGAGCTGTCTCTGCAGGATAGTAAGACTTGCTCCTCTCTCTGGAGAAATCTTCCCTTGGAGGGAAGGACGGGCAATGCCCAGAAGTTCTGTGTGAACCAGTCTTTACTGATCTTGGAATCCTCCTATGGTGTTTGTCCAGGAAACATCTGGTCCCATTGTGTCACCCTGTGACAACAGCCATTGCTCAGACTGCCATTTGTGTTCTGATCAACAAAGTTTTTGTCTCTGGCCCCAGGCTCTTAGTCTATCCTTATACTTGGCAGGCTCACTTGTTATTATGCCAACTGGGCAAACTCTCTAACTCATCAGCTTCTGAGTTACTAGCCCCCTTCAGTATTCCTGTAAGATCCCAGCTTCTCAGTTATGGAAAGGAGTAACAACACAGGGTCTTTTCTAGAATCTTAAAAATTGGACGGTGGGACCAGGTGGTGGTGGTACATGCCTTTAAATCCCAGCACCCAGGAGGCAAAGGCAGGAGTTTGAGCCTCACCAGGTCTCATGATTGAGTTCAAAGACATCCAGGGCTACACAGAGTAACCCTGTCTTGAAAGAAAAATAACAAAGAAAGAAGGAAGAGGAGAAGAGAAGAGAAGAGAAGAGAAGAGAAGAGAAGAGAAGAGAAGAGAAGAGAAGAGAAGAGAAGAGAAGAAATTGGACAACGGTATGTGGAAAGCCCTCGATGTTATCTAGCTACATTTACCCTGGATAGTCCTTATCAGTTAGAAGACTGGTTGTGTTTCTCACCGTTTGTAAGAAGAAAGAGCCTTTGTAAGGAACATCTCAGAAATAAATACACTGAATGAGAACAGCAAAAGAGACGTTAACGCAAAGTTTGGAGGAAGACTATTTTGTTGTAGAAATAGGTTAAACACATGTTAATCCTGAGATTATCTGGAGAAAAACCAATTCCACCATTTTGAGCCAAATTCAAAGCAAGTTTTATTAAATATTAAATACTGAGCGAGAGATGGCTGTTGGTCGGGACCATTCTCTGGGATTTCTCAGCTGAGTGGCCTGTAGACACGTGTTGTGGGGCTTATAAAGACAAACCAGTAGGTTATTGTACTTTCCCATGAAGCTTTGTTATTGTTCAAGAACTACAACTTCAGCATTCCAGAATGTTCTCTCATCCTTGGGCAGGTAAGGCTTAAAGGCTGATTTTGGACATTACACACAACACCATCGTTTGGAGGACACAGTGCAGAAGATTATGGGAAGCTGAGTTCAGTAAGCCAACCAGGGGAAAACACAACCTAATGAATGACCTAATGATCTAATGAAAACAAATGTCTAATTAATCAAAATATAGCGTATAAGCAATGGAAATATCTGTTTTCCATTGAACAAAAGATTATTGAAATGTCTAAAGAGAGTGAGAAATATTTCCTTTTCATAGAAATGTTTAGAATCCTACCAAGTCTGCCTTGGGAATTAAACTGGGGACAATACAGACAGGTCCTGTCCCAGTCTCTTTTCATCCACCCATCTTTTGTGGTTTATCACCTGCAACCTAGCTTAGCACTTATGATTTCTGTGGAGGCTTGGTGGCAGGCATTAAGCAACAGCTGATGACACATTGTTCTAAAGCAGTCTACCAGTTTACGTTTGCTGCCTCATCTAAGGAGAACAAAGGCTCAGTGGGTGGTAGGAGCAAGCATCCAAAGGAAAGGATGACTTGAGTCTATGAGACTCACCCTTGTACGCAGATGGGTTTTCCTGTGAGAAGTCATTCGAAAGAAGACTCTTGAATGGGGGCTGCAGAAATGGCTCATTGGGTAAAAGCCCTGGCTGGGTTCAATTCCCAGCCCCCACCTGGCATCTCACAACAGTCTGAAACGTCAAGATCTTACACCCTCACGGAGACATGTAGGCAAAACACCAATGCACACAGAAGAAAAACAAATAATTATTTTTTTAAAAATGACTCTTGTATGCACAACAAACACTCCCCGTAGATTTTATGGGTAGACGTGACCTTAAGGATGACCCAGAGTATTGGTGGCTTTGCAGAGCTCCAGTAGCCTGGCCCCCTCTATACCTTAGCAGGGTATAAGGCGTGTGCAGTACACATCCTTAGGGCAACGCTTGTGCAACAGGTAGGACTCAAGCGGCTGGTACTGTTAGTTACCCAATGCCTCACACTGGGTTCGGTGCTTCATGCTCACCCTGAGTGTTCTCTCAGATGTATAATGGATGAATCTGATTACTGAAGCCCATTTTGCGCTTTTCTCTACCTCAAGACACGGACTTTGACTTGTCCTTATTCATGGCGGTGAGAGAAGGGAGAAAATAAGGGCAAAGTCTTCTTCACGTCCATCTCAATCCTCTTGGTCCACAGCATCTCACATTTCTAGTTTCCAAGGATTGCTTCCTGTTTTCCACTCTTGCAGCTGTCTGTCATTCAATGATCCTTCCTGTAGCATCTGCCACGGAAACGCTCTATAAGAACACCTGCTCATGCTGTAGAAGGGCCCCAGTGGGCAGTTTTAAGATGAGTAGGTATATTGTATCCACCTATGATATAAACCAAGCTCTAGACCAGTGGGTCTCAATCGGAGGTCGCAACCCCCTTGGGGAGGCATATCAGATATTTACATTACAATTCATAACAGTAACACAATTAGAGTTATGAAGTAGCAGTGAAATAATTTTATGGTTGGGGGGGGTCACCACAACATGAGGAACTATATTAAAGGGTCGCAGCACTAGAAAGACCAAGAACCACTGCTCTCTAGATCAGCTGTCAAATTCCCATTCTCACACTATTTCTGCAGTTTTTTCCTCCACCGGAATCTCTAACTGCTCCAAGGTTGAAATCATCTTCTTCCAAATTCTCATTTTACAATGTAATTAATGTTGATTCCTGTCCCAACTCATATTATCCCTGGCATCCAGAACTGGGAACCCTTTCCAGAAGCTTTTCAGCTTACTTCCTCCAGAGCTGTTGGATTAGCATCTATGGCAGGAGTAGCCTTAAGGCAGTTAGTCCACAGTACGATCCCTCCCTGTTCTGTATGCTGCAGAATGGATGTTTGTTAGCAGGCATGAAAACAGCACCGACCTCGTGGTACAGCTTCATCCCAGATCATGGCTGAGCATGTGTACTAGTAATGAGCAGTAATAACCTTTTTTATGAATACAACTCAGCAGGAAGCTTAAAATACCCTATGAGTCATGTTGTGAACAGATGCGTTGCCATCCAGACTTTGTTGTTCTGCTAACAGGGTGTTGGCAGAGTAAGTTTAGAGTAATTCACATAGCCCTAGGATTTTCTGAATGAGCTTTGGCATCAACTTAAAGTCACCAATGACTTTAGCCATTGACAAGAAAGCCAACATGTCCTTTAACTCTTTGAAGTTAGGCATTGACTTTTACAGCAGTTAGGAAAGTCCCACAAGGCATCATCTGCCAATAGGACACCATTTTGTCCACAGGAAGGTTTAGTGCAGTCACCTTAGGGAGCTGACTGCAGCTTCCATAAGAATGGGTGATGCTTCACCTTGCCTGTTCTTCAGTCTTACAATGCAACCTTTCTTCAGTAGTATCCTTACCTCTCTCTGTTTCATCAAGGTGACAAAGGTTAAGGTCTCATTCAAGTCTGAGCATTGGCTTTCAGGACTCCAGAGGCTGGTTTGAATACTAGAAATTTCTCCACGTTATACAGAAACTATTTGGTTTATTTGGTTTATTCCATTCATGTGGCTTCTGTAGGAGAAATTTTAACTTCCTTTAATAGCCTCATTGTGACCATTGTGACGTCACTCCTTAGCTAACTGGTGTGCACAGTTAGCTTTTGGGCTCTCTCAGCTTTTGACATCCTTGCTTCATTAACCTTGATTATCCTTCCTTCCTTCCTTCCTTCCTTCCTTCTTTCCTTCCTTCCTTCCTTCCTTCCAGTGAGAGACATTCAACTCTGTCTTTCACTTGAACCCTCACAGGTCACTGTGGGTTTATTGATTGGCCTGTGCCCTAGTTTGTTTTCTGTTGCAGTGATAAACATTATGCTCAAAAGCAACTTGGGGAGAAAGGGTATGTTTGACTTACCACACTTCCACGTCACAGTCCATCATCAAGGGAAGGTAAGACAGCAATTTAAGCCGCATATCTGGGATCAGACACGGAAGCAGACCATGGAGGAGCACTGCTTACTGCCTTGTTCCAGGCTCACGGTCAGTGTGCTTTCTTATATAACCCAGGACCGTCTGTCCACGGGTGCCACCGCTCACAGGGAGCTAGACCCTCAGCAACCAATCAGCAGTCAAGAAAATGCGCCACACACATGTGCACAGGCCAGTCTGATAGAAACAATTCCTCACTGGAGGTTCCCTCTTCCCCGGTGTCTCTAGTTTGTGTCAAGTTGACAAAAATTAACTAGCACAGTCTAATTTTAGTGGTGTTTTTGTTGTTGTTTTGTGTGTGTGTGTGTGTGTGTGTGTTATGTCTCAAGAAATAGGCAGACTCACAGAAAATAGACAAAAGGAATGGCTTGTGGGTGGACACATCAGAAACCATTTATCAACTAAGTTGGCATCTTATATGGACACAGTGGATAGCTCTCCAAATGAACTTTAACAGACACAGTAATGAGGAAGTGTAAGCTAGCGTGGGAACTGTCAGAAGATGATACAGAGATGCAAAGCCATGCGAAGCATAAAAGTGCCATGTTGATTTAGCTTCTACCGATGGAGGGCATGTTCATGCCTATCGGTTTTTCCTTTTCTTCATTTATAGGCAAATGGACAGTCTTACATCTGCATCGCTTTGGAACTGTATCAATGTAATATTCAGAATAAATTTCTAGATGTAGAATTTGTTGGATGAAAGGATATGGGCAGTCAGGATTTTGGCAATAACTCATCACCAAATTTATATCTATTATATTCCCATTAGCAATATGGAAATATCTCATCATGTACAATCATCAAACTTTTGACTTTGCTATTCTGTTAAATGGGAAAATATGCCCAGTATCATTTCGATTTGCATCCTTTTAGTGAGATTGAAAATTTAATATTTAAGAGTCAGTTCTATTTCCTCATTTGGGATTGCCAAAACTGAAAACTTGGTATTCTTTCTTTATTTTTTGTTTGTTTAAACAGGGTTTCTTCTAACAAGTTGAAGCGGAAACTGACAAGTAGTGCCTGATATGGAAACTGGACACTCACTGAATTACATTAAGATACTTTTCTGTTTAGTGGGACATATCTGTGGACCTACTTTCCCTCCCCCTAAGCCTCTTTCCTTCATAGGCATGTGCACATAGACCCAGCCCACACCTTTTTACTGTACATAGAACCCCAGTAATCTTCCTTCCCTGGGATCTTTTTCACTCTGCCTCCTTTACGGATCACTATAATGCCCGCTGGTTTTTTTTTTTTTAATCCCTGCAGGACAATTCAATGATTCACGTTATAAACTTACCCTCATTTTAGTCTTGAAACTGAGATCCAGATACACTTTGCTCAAAGTCATGCTAGTAATCTAAGTTCACACTTTTAACTATAATTTTGTGTTAAACTGGTAGAAAATACTTGGTGCCTGCTGTGACCTAGATGCATTGTTCAAATCTATGTGCAGAGAACAGGTCCCCAGTGTGACAGAGCTTGAAGGTGGAGCCTTTGGAAAGGCAGTGCGGCCCCGGGGCTCGTGTTCATGAATGGATTGTGAAATGGTCCAACGAAGAAAGCGAAGTCCTCTTGGTCCTCCATCTCCTGCCAAGTGAGGTCACTGCCGTGCTCCCCTCAGAAGGATGTGGTCCAAAGAGCCATCTTCAGCAGTTTCCTGCATCTTGGTCGCCTTCCAGCTTCCATAACTGTGAAGGTAGTGCTCTGATACTGATCAAGAAATAAACACAGAAGCAGACAAGCAGGAAAGGAAGAACTGCAACAGCAGCAACAGACATGTAAGGGACGTTGAACAACAGATGCAAACCTGACATTGGCGGGAATGAGGCAGAGAGAGTAGTGCGGTTCTATTTGCTTGTGCTTAGCTCAGGTTGCCAAAGGCTAAGCAGGTCATTGTCCCCCTTTATCCCCACAGGACTTAGTGTCCCAGCTTCCAGATGAAAGAGGCATTTGCTTTGAGCCAAGATCACCCTTTAACCTGCCCTTAGGTGGCCCTGTCTCTAGGTCATGCATCAATCCACATGTCTTGGATTCTGGTAGCCGGTGAACAACAAATTTGCCGATAGCTCGGACCTGTGAGATCAGCCAGAAAAAAAAAAAAACAATCTTATGAATTATGAAAGAACATAGATGAACTAGATAGAAGATGCTAGCAAACAGACTTGCATTGTGAAAGGACCGTGAACCTTATTCTACATACTCAACAAAAGTTCACTGTAGCATAGGTACTGGGTTATCACACTGAACTCCATGAACTGAAATCCATGAACATGGATTTTATCCTTCAGCTCACCTCAGAGGTGAAGGGCTTGAGCCCTAGGTAAGCTGTTAATTAAACAGTTTTTGAGTAGATTAATAAATGGTGGAAGGAATATCTGGGTGACCTTGCCTTTGCTGTTCTCTTTACCTAGAACACATGGCATTTGGTAATTGATAAGCATTTTTCCACCTGACAAAATGAGACAGTTCAAGCCAAATTAGAGTATATAAATGCAGGTTAATTGGGGGCGGCTCTGGGGAGGGTTCACCGATCTTCAAACAGAAAGAGGAGAGAAAGGAAAAGTGGGAGGAACCAAAATGCCTGGATTCTAGAGTGAGGAGCCACTGGAGGAAAGGAAGCCCCACCCCCAGGCTGGAGAGTCAAGGTAGAGGGCTGGGTATGCCAGCCATTTCCTGTAACAGGTAGGGACTGAGGGATGCTGGCAGAACCTGGGGGTCAGGTCCTCTTTGGTTAAATGGGCACCTCAGCTGTTTGCCCTGGGGTCTGGATTCCAACAGTAATGACATAAACCTCACCCTTATTGGAAGGCTTCACCTTCTTCGTGAAGCCTATTCTAGTTAACTTGCCTACAGGTAACTGTTCCCTTTCTAATTCTACAGTCTATGCAGTTTGGCTTTAGAACAGTAATACATACTATCTACTATTCTGCTTCGACATTGAATACTATAGAGCAAATCCATCTGTCCTGAACTGTAACAGAAACGCTCGTGTATCATTCATTCTCTACATGTAGGAACAGCTTTATGACCCATTGCGTGTCACTTTTCTCCTTGTGACAGAACGCTTCACAGAATGGGAGGAATGAATTATTTGAGCTCCTATATAAAGAGATGTAGCCCACCGGGCAGGGAAGCCGTGTCACCAGAGGCCCTGCTCAGCTGTGGTGGCAGGAGCACGGGGTTTGCTCGCTCACATATAAGAGAATCACGAACCGGAGGAGAGATGAATGCTGACACTCATCTGGCTTTCTCAACTTCCCCTTTATTCCACCTGGGGCTCACCCACGGGGTGAGTGAGTTGAACCTTGCTGAGAATACCCTCATAGATCTGCCCAGGGGTGCATATCTTCGGAGATTCTGATCAAGTCAGGCTGACAGTGAAAGCCAAGCACCAATATCTAATGGTGCAAATCACTGCCCTTGGCATGCTAATCAATTTGACTTCTTCAGACAAACAATAGACAGAGAACTGTAATGATTTTTTTTTCTACTGAATCCTTAGCTTATCGGAATGGTCCACACACCCATTAAAAGGAGTAAAACATGCTTGTTGTGTTGAAAGTTGAGAAGTAACTGAAAACATCATTTTGTCCTTTTGAAATAGCATTTAATTTTGTAAGTGCAGGCTGGCCTGAAACTCCTCACATAGGCTAGGCAGGCTAAATATCATGATCCTCTTGCCTCAGCACCTCCGGTGCATTACCATGTCAAACCTGGCAAGATCATGGAACTGCTGGACTGTGTAGAATTCTAAGGGTGAACTCATTATCAATAGGTGTTCCAGTCTGTTGCTCAGTGGTGGCTAGAGTAACTCCATATCTTTCTTTGAAGATACACTCTGTTCAGCCCTATGTTTAAAAACCAAATATTTCACCCAGCATGCCTTCAATCCTGGCACTGGGGAAGCAGAGGCAGGTGTATCTCTTTGAGTTTGAGGCCAGCCTGGTCTACAGATCTAGTTCTAGGACAACTAGGACTACACAGAGAAACAACAACAACAACAACAAAAAAAAAAAAACAAAAATCAAATATTTCTGCTTTGTATTATGTAGTCTGAGATAGTTTTAAAGCGGCCAGCAGTTTACAAACATTCAAACAGCCAATGTCCCACATTATACATTCACCAGTGAGCTATCTCAACTTTCTGAGGTAAGTAGAATCAAGCTGTATCATCTCTCTACTCTATCATCAGGGTGATTTGCGTATCTGAATCATTGAGCATGTATGCCTGTACTGACCATGCAAGCTAACCTAATAAATCCCCTTTACCATACTCATCCTATCAATTCTGTCTCCAGATGATGCTAACATAGATGTGAACGTAAAAAATACTCAGGAAGGGAGTTTAGACTGATGAGAACAAGCTGATTCAGGTTGTTAGAGCCCAAAGAAAAACTAGTAGAGGTCACTTAACTCAAAATCTGCACCGACAAAACAGCGTTCCCTATGGCTGAACGAGTTTCATTTCAGCTTCGCACTTTTCTTTTAAATCTTAGACACTGATTCATAACGGGACCGAGTCAACAAAGTGCCACCCCATCCCGGCACAAGCCTCCAGACTGTGATCAGCCCGGAAGCACATAAACTACAGCACAAGAGAGACTTAGAGGAAAAGGCAGATTGTTTGGTACCCTAATGTCTGTCTGGATTATCTGGTAAAGCCTCATCTGCTACCATCCCATAACCCTCTGGTGCTCTTCCACCCATCTCTCCCCCAGTGTTGGCATCTATTCTTCCTGGTTAAAATATGCAACTTACCCTTATGCTGGTGTAGAGAGAGATGAAAAGGGCCAATTCCTCTTACCCCAGGAAGCTGAGCTAGGAGGGATCCTGGCAAGAAAGTGCTAAGTGCTAAGTGCTATCCGAGAGTTGTAAAAAAGCAGCATGGATATCAAGGGGCTCTTTGGGAAGGCTGCTGAACACGAAGGCTCTCCAAGCATCCTTTAGGTTTCTGTGTCAGATTGGGACCGGGGAGGTAGTGAGCTTTGTTTACAGATTGCCTGGCTATGGTTCTCAGCATTTCCAATGTGGCTGGAGCATTGTTTACCAAATGGCTAGTTATGGTTCTCACCATCTCCAACATGCAGGCAGCCATTATCGTACCTCTTTATATCTGTCTGGGCTGCTGACCGAGGGTGCTCCCCATTCTTGGAAGTTTTCCCCCCCCTCCTAGAAATGTCCTCATAAGCTTTTCACATTGTAATCTGATGTTGTCATCCACAAACATGTTGGGCTGCACTCACAGCTACCCTGGAATGTCTGTGAGCCTGAGGTAAACCTTTCCTCTGCCTGTGATGCTCTTTTGGGGTTCTTTTAGTTGCCTTCTTTGTGTCCCATCAAATACAAAAGCTGCATTTGATGGCTTGCTTAAACTACTCCAGAAAGAGCAGAATGCCTAATACTGCTGGATAAAGGTGGGCAACAGGGAAAAGAGAGAGATGGGGCCTTAGCTGTGGTTAAAGGCAGGACCAGGTGCTTGTCAACAATGGTAAAGACTTCTGCTTGCATTCTGGGTGAGGAGTGATGGTCCTGCAAGAGTCTGAGCAGAAGAAGACCATCGCCTGGCTTACACTCACGTAGGTGTCGCACGGAGAATGCACTACTGAGACACTAGTACTGGCTTTGGCTTTTGAAACCTCTAAACCCATCTCCAGAGACACCCTTCCTCCGAAATGGCCATACCTGCTCCAACATGGCTGCTCCTAACCACGGGGACAGCTCTCTAACGTTATTTGTATCAGCCTGGCCATCAAAGCCACTTGTCCTCCTTTCCCACAGTTCTGTATTACACTCAGGCACTCCATTTTACAGACTCCCTGGGTAATGAGCATGTGGATTTAGAACAGTAGACATTCCTTTGTGCTAAAACCCTCAAACAGGCCTGCTTTCTACAGGATCTTACTCTTCACCACAAGTCAGTTCTGACTATGCAAATGAAGGCAGCACAGTACAATATGGTGAGGGTCCTGGGGTTCTCATGACCCTGTGGACCAGAGTTCCTGCCAACCTCATTTGTTAATCCTGGATTTTTAACAGAAAGGCAAGCCACTGAGCCACTGTTGATCTATTTACCAGGATCTTTGCTTGTACCTTTATCAGCCTATTTAAACTATTTAAGCCTTAGGCTTTAAATAATACCAACACATTCCTTGTAAGGCTGTGTGGTGTTATCCACTAGTTAAAACAGTGAGATATTGTGTACAGCATTTCTGATTGTGATCATTCAGTGACTGTTTGTTAACCATGTCAAAGGTAGTTTCATCTTTGGTTTGGACAATGGATATCTGGCTACTAAAGCAGTTGTAGTTGATAAGCTGGTAGAAAGACTTATTAAGCCAGAAGCCTAGTTAGAGACCTCTAGAATCAGCCCCTCTCATCCCCATTTCCCATCTCCATCTAGTTTAAAGCCTTAAGAAAATAAGAACAACACCTGAAGAGAATAGACTGAGATAGATAATCAAACCCAGGAATGAAATTAATGAAGTAAAAATTAAAAACAATACAAAGAATCAATAAAATGGTTTGTTATTTTTTAAAAAAATGAACATGATTGACAAACATTTAGCCAAATTGCTCAAAAGGAAGATGGTGAAAATTAATAAAATTAGAGATGAAAGAAAAGATGTTATAGCAGACACTGAGGAAATTCAAAGAATCATAAGGTCATTTTTTAAAAATCTGTATCTTACCAAACTGAAAAACCTAGGAAAAAAAATGAATGAATTTCTAGATATATATTACCCACAAAAGTAAAATCAAGATGAAGTAAATAATTCAAATTGGTCCATACCACCCAATTAAATGAAGTAGTATTAAATATTTCTAAACTTAAAAAAGTCTAGGACCAGATGAATTAAGTGCAGAATTCTACCAGACCTTCTACTAGAACTAACACCAATACTCCTCAAACTTGAGAGTGAAGGAATATTTCCAAATTCTTTTTACAAATCCAGTATTACCCTAACATCAAAACCAGATAAAGACCCAATAACAACAACAACAACAACAACAGAAACATAGGTCAGAATCTCTGAGGAACATATATACAAGTATTCTGGGCAGGGGAAGCTTTCACAACACATCAAAAAAAAAATTATCTACCATAATGAAGTCAGTTTCACCACAGAGAAACAAAGATGGTTCAAAATACATAAATCAATAAACATAATCCACCACATAGAATAAAAGACAGAAATCACACAATCATCTCACTGTGTATAGAAAAGATATCTGACAAAATCCAACACTCCTTCAAGATCAGAGTCCTGAAGAGAAGAGGCATATGAGGGCCACATCTCTGCATAATATAGGCAATTTGTAACAAGCCTGCAGATAACGTCATTCTAAATCCAGAGAGACTCAAAGCATTCCCACTAAAATCAGGAACAAGACAAGGCTGTCCACTCTATCTCTCCCTGTTCAATACTGTTCTTGGGGTCTCAGCTACAGCAATATGACAACTGAAGGGGATCAAGAGGTTACAAATAGGAAAGGAAGAAGTCAATGTATCCATGTGCAGATGATAAGATTTTATACCTAAAGATTCTACCAAGAAACTTCTATAGTTAATAAATGCAAACAGCAAAATAATAGGATACAAAATCAACACGCAAAAATTAGCAGCTTCCTATATCCAGTCAACAAACACACACAGAGAGAAAGACATAAGGAAAACAATACCATCCATAGTAGCCCCCAAAGCATCTCAGAATAAATCTAAGGAAGTGAAAGACTTGTATAATAAAAACTAAGACATTGAAGAAATAATTAAGGAAGAAACATGAAGATGGAATGACTTCCCATACTCATAGATAGGTAGAATAATATTGTGAAAAACGACTATCCTACCAATAGCAATCAGAACATTCAACACAATCCTTATCAACATTCTAATATAATTATCCACAGAAATTGAAATAACAATCTTAAGCTTCATATTGAAACATCAAAAACTCAGGATGTCTAAAACAATCCTGAACAATAAAGAAGTTCTGGAGATATCACCAGAAAATTCCTGATTCTGGCTACATTATGGAGCTATGGCAATAAATAAAACCATATTTATACTGATACAAAAACTGGCACACTGATCACTGGAACAGAACTGAGAATTGAGACATAAGTCCACACACCTGAAGATACCTGTTTTTGTTTGTTAGTTTGTTTGTTTGTTTGTTTGTTTACAAAAGGTCAAAAATCTGCACTGAAGAAAAAACAGTATTTTCAAAAAATGGTACTGGTCAGAGTGGATAGCTGCATGTAGAGGAATGAAAATAGATCTATTTCTATCACATTGCACAAAACTCAACTGCAAATGGATCATGCACCTCAAAATAAGACGAAATATCCTAAATCTAATAGTAGAAGAAGTAGAGAATAGGTTTGAACTCATAGGCACAGCAAAGAACTTTGTGAACAGGACTCTGGTAGCACAAACATTAAGACCAACAACTGATGAATGGGATGACATAAAACTAAAAGCTTTTTTACAGCAAAGGACACCATCATTCAAATGAAGAGGCAGCCTACAGAATGGGAATTTTTTTTTTTTATTTTTACCAATTGTACATCTGACAGAGTGTTTGTGTCTAGACTATAGAAAGAACACAACAAAAACTGCCTATACAAGAAACTCAAACAAGAAAATGCACATCACAATTAAAAAAAAAAAACGGGGCATGGAACTAAACAGATTTCACAAAAGATAGAATACAAATGACTGGGAAACACTTGAAAAAAAAAAGTTAAACATCACTAGCCATCAGGAAAATGTGAATTAAAGCTACTTTTAAGATTTCATCTTACCCAAGCCAGGGCGGCCAAGACAGAAACCAAGCCAAAACAACAACACAAACAAACAGAACAAATTGTAACAGATGCTGGTGAAGACATGGGGAAAGGGTTACCCTTATCCACCGTTAGTGGGAGTGCAAAAAAGCTGTGCAGCCACCACAGAGATCAAGGTGGAGGGATCCGGCCAAACCACTCCTAAGGATATATCGAAAGTATCTCTGCATTCCCCACTGCAGTTTCGAAGCTGCCTAGGACGTGCTGGGTCAGTACAAGGTGCCCCGAGTGCTCACAATCCTGACTGGCTTCAGTAAAGGTTCCCAGGCTTCCTGGAAGAGAAAAAGCTGGAATATGTCAAGGCTGTTGTCTCCAGGCCTGAGTGAGTAACCTGGAAATAGGGCAGGTTGCCGAGCTACCGAGCTACGGTCCCTGGACTTCTTGGCCAGAATCTGCAGATGTGCGGCAACACCCAACCAAACTCATTTAGCTCCCGCTTTCATTCACTGAATGTGTCCTAGAACAGAAACATACTCTTCCTTTTGTCTGGAACATTCTTTGTCCTCCCTTTTGCCTTTAGACTTTCGTCTTTTCTGGAACGCTGTGGAACCCTGCTTTTAAGTTGAAGTCTGACATTTCCAGACAGCCTCGAGTTTGGTCTAAGATGGTGGACTCTTTCTTTTCTTATTGGATGCTCTCTCCACCTGATCTGGTAACCCTAGATCTTGTGAGGAGCAGGAGCATCACAGAGTCCTCAAAAAGATCACAGGCCTCACCCTTTCCTGAGAGGCAAGCGACTGGGGATTCCTGGAGATCCCACCCTATGCTAATAAGATGCCTCAGGCGTCTTGACTTTCCAAATAACCTTTGAATTTACCCGGGGCTTCCCCAACCCATAGGATAATTAGGTACTATGCTCTCCTTCCTGTGATAGGACCCTGCTGCTGTATGTAAAATGAGGCACTGTACCGCTACATGTAAATCAAGCATCCCTGGCACTAATGACCCCAGCGAATCAAACACTGCCCAAGGCTTATGAATCTGATTTCAAATAAACATGCATGCTGCACGCTGTGTGATGGGTCGTGTGAGGGGCATGATACCATCATGTTTTCCACCACGGCTGCCTGAGATCCATCATTTAGGCTGGGGAAGAGGGCTTCCCCTCCTCCCTGGAGAATCGCCCGCCACTGGACACCTGAACTTGGCTGCCTCTTGGCAGCCGCCCGCTCAGGACTTCACAAGCTTCTGGACTGCCTAGGTCTTGACTGGCCACGTAGGCTTCAGACCCGCCCTCTGGCTGATTTCCGGTCTCTGCCGTGCATCATCACAGGCCTCTGGAACTCTCAAATTTCCACTGCCTCTGACACCGACAATCTCGTTCTAAAAGAGCTAGTTAATTGTAACACTCGGTGGAAAACTCTTTCCACACGCCAGCCTATCACAACATGGGCCTAGCCATTCCTGAGATCTGGGACCTTTGATTCTGTTCTCGAAGCTGAGTTCCAGGAACCCTGCCAAGCAGAGAACAGTGGAACACAGGCCCCATTTTGGCTGAGATTAATGGGTATCCTCCCTCTACCTTGGATTTTCAACCTTTCAGGCACAGTATTTACCACAGTGTAAAATGTGGCACTGTTCGTGTTTGTTTATTTTAAAATCACCTCCCTTACTGCTGGAAGTTCTAGAAGGCCTGACTGGGATTGCTTTCTAGATTTGCTCAATATTCAAGAACTCAGTGAGTGGCTCCCAAGGTAGACGCATGCAGGCAAGATGGAATCAAGTTCAGCCTGGAGGTGCTGAAATGCTTGTGGATTTTTTTTTCCTACCTTTTCTCAGGAGACAGTAGAAACTCTAAGCAGTGACCACACTGACACCATTGAAGACGAGAGCAGGGACGTACCGGGAAGTTATCAGGAAGTTTGACTTCTGTCCTTAGAAGTGAGGGTTGAGGGAAGGCAGCGAATACGGAGGGCATTTTCCTGGTATAGTCCCTGTTGGGCAACAGGAGAGAACAAGCCAGGTGAAGCAGATGGTGCATGCCTCGGGGCGTCAGAGAACTTTAGATCCTGCAGGAAGAATGTGAAAAACCTTTAGAATCCAGGTGGAGGACAACGGCTCACTAGTGACCTCTCTTGTACAACTTTAGTTACTACTTTCTTCACCCTGGGCTTCAAGGGCTGAGTATTTCTTTGATTATTGCCTCATTGAGAGTGAAAACTTGTGTCAGCAGAAGATGTCTTTTGATACCAATGGCTATGCATCCCGTCTTCTCTGCCAAGCCTTTCAGAGTTGATTAGAATTATTGTTATAATTAGTCTTTTTCATACGACTTCTTCATCAATACCATGTCCATCATGAGTTATGACAGTCCTATTTATTTTTTAATTTTCTTTTCTTTTTTTAAATTTAAATTTTTTAAATAATTTATTCACATATATCCCAGTTGTAGCCTCCTCCCTCATCTCCTCCCAATTCCCCCGCCCCATTTCTCAGAAAGGGGAAGACCTCCCCTACCATCTGACCCCAGCCTTTAAAGTCTCATCAGGACTGCTTGTGTCTTCTTCCTCTGTGGCTTGGCAATGCCCTCCCACCAGTGGGAAGTAATCAAAGAGTCAATGTCAGAGACAGTCCCTGCTCCCCTTACTATGAGGCCCACATGGAGGCTGAGCTGCCTATGGGCTACATCTGAGCAAGGGGTCTATGTCCTGTCCATGCATGGTCCTTTGTTGGTGCATCAGTCTCTGCAGGGCCCCATGGGCCCAGATTCATTGGCTCTGTTGCTCTTCTTATGGAGCTCCTATCTGTTCCGGGTCCTATTCTCCCATTCTTTCCTAAGACTCCCTGCACTCTGCCCAAGGTTTGTCTGTGAGTCTTAGCATCTGCTTTGATCCCCTGCTGGGTGGAGTCTTTCAGGGGACATTTATGGTAGGCTCCCATCCTGTTCCTTCTCTTTAATGGCTTCCAGTGTTTGTTTTATTTGCCATTCTGAATGAGAATTAAGCATCGTCTGTAGGGTTATCTTTGTTATTTAGCTTCTTTGGGTCTGTGGATTGTAATACGGTTATCCTGCATCATATGGCTCATATCCATTTATAAGTGAATATATTCCATGCATGTCTCTGCTCCTGGGTTACCTCACTCAGGATGATCTTTTCTAGTTCCATCTATTTACCTGCAAATTTCATGATTTCCTTGTTTTAATAGCCAAGTAGTATTCCATAGTGTAAATGTATCACGATTTCTGTAGCCATTCTTCAGTTGAGGGACATCTAGGTTGTTTCCAGATTCTGGCTATTATGGATAAAGCTGCTATGAACATAGCTGAGCAAACATCTTTGTTGTATGATGGAGCAGAGCATCTTTTGGGTATATGCCCAGGAGTGGTATAGACTTGAGGTAGCACTATTCCCTATTGTCTGAGAAAGTGCCAGATTGATTTCTAAAGTGGTTGTCCAATTTTACACTCCCACCAGCAATAGAGGAGTGTTCAGCTGAAAGTTTGTTACAGAATTCTGCAGGGAACTGATTAAACTAACCTCAAGACCATTCTTCCATGACCGTTTTGCATGGACAGCTAAAAATGGTGCCATGAACTCTGCTTACAAGGCTGCAAGCAAAAATCTTTCTATTATAAAGGACTGTTGTTCTTTGTGAATAGGCAATTATTACTTGGTGTTTCTGAAGCTGAAAGCTGAGAGAAGCAGTTTGTCAATAGCCCAATACAAAGCTAATTTATTCAATAAAAGTTCTGCTCAAAAATGGCATATGTATTTATATGCATTATGTATGGATTTACTTACGTATATATATTTATTCACCTACATGTTGATCCAAGTATCAATAACATATTATTTATTAATATTTATGACCTAGAATTAATTACATAATGATAAGAAATTGGAAATACCTCAAGGTCAAAGTATTTACGCTCTTGAAAACTGTTATGTTAAAAGCAAAGGGGAGATGGGTGGAGATGACGAAGGGCCTGGGGGTGGGAAGGTGAGGAAGAAACAGCAAAAACAAAGTCTATATGAAAGCACGGTAATTACACCCATTACCTGATACCCCAGTTTTAAAGAGACATGCAAAAGGCTATTTTTATGTTTGTTGATGAAAGTGTGGCAATGAATACATAATGGTTAAAAGATAAAGGAAAAATACCCCACATCTTACCATATAGGAAATAGTTATTGGAAATAGTGAAGTTTTGTTTCATCTGAGCTAAGGTCTTCCAGTCTCTCAAACAACATGTCCACGAGCAATCCTCTCTCTAAATGTACTCAGTCCTGCTACAGGAGGACTGCCTGGAATTCCCAAGTGATTGCTCAGCATCTAACATTTTCACTTTGAGGTAAGAGAAAAGTAAAATAAAATAAATGTTTGGGTCCATAAATTCCTCCTCTCACTCCTGGAGGACATGAAGCAACTCGGTTATTACAAAGACATGAGAGCTATCAAGGTGTCCACAGAGTTCGGAAAGAAAAGAAAAAATGAATGGGGGGGAGAGAGAGAGAGATAGAAAGGAACTTGCCCAGAGAGCTGACTCCCTGAGCCCAGGAGAAACTGCCTCCCTGAGGCACTGCACTCCCAGATGCTTCCTTCCAGACAGGGACCATCTTTTCCCGAGCAAAGGGCACTGATGATCTTAAGAATGTCCGCTTTCCCAAGTGCTCAGAGGACCCCCGTGGAAGCAATAATTTTGCGTTTTATATTCATCTCTATTGCTAAATTAATTGAAAATGTGTATGTACTAATTCCTTCAATTAAAACAAAACATGAGACCCCAACAAAAATTTGAAAAACAATAGAGAAGGAATGGACTGAGACCCTTCCCTGTGAACACTTGCTTTCTTCAAAGTGAATTACTACACTGTTGATGGGCTTCTTTCCCACTGTCAGTTCAAACCCATCCAGTAGCTTCCTGTATACTTCCTTTTCCTGTTTGGCTGGGACTGCCCTTGGTAGAACAATGTGCTTTGGTATCTTTCTAGATTCTCAGAAGGATCTTTCTGTATGCTGTTGCTGGTAACTGCCTCTATCAGTTCCCTAAGTTGTGCTCTCTCTGTCTCTCTCTATATATGTATAATATACATATATAATATACATACATGCACATTATATATGTGTATATATATTATATATAATTATTATATATTATACATTATAGTGTAATATATTATATACATATATAATATACTTATATTATTATATGTTATATTGTATATGTATTATATTATATATGTGTTATACACACATATATATAATGTGTGTGTGCTTCATTTTTTTCTTTTCTTTCCCTTTGTCTGCCATATTCTTCTAATTTTTGCTCCCCACTATAGCAGAATTTTTTGCTCCTATCTCATTAACTAATGACTTGAAATGAAACCGGTACTTAAAGTAATATGCCATAAAAGTTTATTATAACATGGCTACTAATTTTCTGCCTTTATTTTATGACACCTGGGTGCTTGCTGTGAGAAAAACAAAAAACAAAGAACACTGGAGTATCAGGTAGAAGCCAGAGTCTTAAAGTTTGTAGCTCACTGAGCAAATCTGACCTTCAATTGTCCCATCTATAAAATATGCATGATATAATCACCCTCACAGGATTGCTGCGAGAATTTCATTTGAAAAGTGTGTGTCCACATATATATGAGCAGAAGCAATTACAGTGACCTGAGTTGAGGAAAATGTATTTGCTGCAGAAAAGCGCTTTACACAGCTGCTCTACATTTTTCAAGAAATATGAGGAACAGGAAGATTGCTTTTCAATATTTTGTGCTAGTTTATTTCTACTCTTGTTTTTAAAATGGAATCTATTTTACCCTAGTTTTTTTTTTTTTTTAAAGATATATTTTTTTTTTTCCTGGAATTAAGTGCATGCAAAGAAGAGTCACTTCCAAGTTAGAGGGAGCTTGACACTTCTGGGTTCAGGAATGAAGGCTTGAGGTGGGGCAGGAGCTATTTGACACAAGGCAAGGAAAGGACTACCACTGATGATGCCTCAGGCTTCTATGTCACAGAAGCATTTGGAAGACGAGATTCTGACCTTCAGGTGTTACTTGAAGAAGAATAGCTTGGGGGAAGTCGGTTCTGAGGGCTGTGCCATTTCCTGTGGGTAGTTTTTCACTCTGAACTCACCAGGAAGTGACACACTGCAAGCTGAGTGTTTCAGGAGGCAATCAGAGGTTCCAGGTATCTGCTAGAATCAGTTCTTGAGGTTGCTATTACGGAAAAGATATATTGCATGCTAACATCCCCTAAGACATACCCTTAAAAATGTTGCTTAGAATGCATGAAGTTAATCAGGTGGCTGAGGTAGAAGTATTGCTAAGAGTTAAAGGGCGGCATTGTTTACAGAGTGAGACCCATCTAAAACCAAAACAAAACAAACAAAACACTGAGATACCTCTGAAGAAAGAGAAGAAGGTATCAGAAAACAGAAAGATCTCCCATGCTTATGGCTTGGCAGGATTAACATAGTGAAAATGGCCATCTTACCGAAAGCAATCTATAGATTCACTGCAATTCCCATCAAATTACCAACACAATTCTGTACAGACTTTAAAGAAAAATTCTCAATTTCATATGTAATAACAAGAAACTCAGAATTGCTAAAACAATCCTCTACAATAAAAGATCTTCTGGAGGTATCTCCATCCCTGATCTCAAGCTGTACAATAAAGCAACAGTAATAAAAACTGCATGGTACTGGCGTAGAAACAGGCGGGAGGAGCAATGGAATCAAATAGAAGATGCAGAAAGAAACCCAAACACTTATGGACACCTGATTTTTGACAAAGAGGCCAAAACCATACAATGGGAAAAAGGTAGCATCTTCAACAAATGGTGCTGGTCTAACTGGATAGTTACATGCAGAGAAATGCAAATAGATCCATACTTATCACCCTGCACAAAACTAAAGTCCAACTAGATCAAAGACCTCAACATAAAACCAGACACACTGAATCAGTTAGAAGAAAAAGTGGGAAGAACCTTGAATTCATTGGCACAGGAGACAACTTCCTGACAGCAAGACAACAGCACGGGCTCTAAGATCAACAATCAATAAATGGGACCTCATGAAACCGAAAAGCTTCTGTAAAGCAAAGGACACTGTCATCAGAGCAAAAGGACAGCCTCCAGATTGGGAAAGGATCTTCACCAACCCTATATCTGACAGACAGCTAATATCCAGAATTTATAAAGAACTCAAGAAGTTAAACAGCAACAAATCAAGTAATCCAATTTTTAAAAAAATGGGATACAGAGCTAAACAGAGAATTTTCAATAGAGGAACATCAAATGGCAGAGAAACTCTTAAAGAAATGTTCAACATCTTTAGCCATCAGGGAAATGCAAATCAAAACGACCCTGAAATTTCACCTTACGCTCATCAGAAAGGCTAAGATCAAAAACTCAAGTGACAACACATGCTGGAGAGGATGTGAAGAAAGGGGAACCCTGCTCCATTGCTGGTAGGAATGTAAACTTGTACAACCACTTTGGAAATCAATCTGGTGCTTTCTCAGAAAATTAGGAATAGTGCTTCCTCAAGATCTAGCTATACCACTCCTAGGCATATATCCAAAAGATGCTCAAGTATACCAACAAGGACATTTGCTCAACTATATTCATAGCAGCTTTATTTGTAATAGCCAGAAGTTGGAAACGACCCAGATGTCCCTCAATTGAGGAATGAATACAGAAAATGTGGTACATTTACACAATGGAATACTACTCAGCAATTAAAAACAAGGAAATCATGAAATTTGCAGGCAAATGGTGGGAACTGGAAAAGATCATCCTGAGTGAGGTATCCCAGAAGCAGAAAGACACACAGGGTATATGCTCACTAATAAGTGGATATTAGACATATAATATAGGGTAATCATACTAAAATCTGTACACCTGAAGAAGCTAAGCAAAAAGGAGGACCCTAGGTAAGATGATCAGTCCTCATTCAGAAAGGCAAATGGGATAGACATCGGAAGAGGGTAAAAACAAGTAACAAGACAAGGAGCCTACCCACAGAGGGCCTCTGAAAAACTCTACCCAGAAGCGCATCAAAGCAGATGCTGAGACTCATAGCCAAACTTTAGGCAGGGTGCAGGGAATCTTATAAAAGAAAGGGGAGCTAGAAAGACCTGGAGGGGACTGGAGCTCCACAGGGAGAGCAACAGAACCAAAAAATTCTGAGCACAGGGGTCTTTTGTGAGAATGATACTCCAACCAAGGACCATGCATGGCAATAACCTAGAATCCCTGCACAGATTTAGCCTATGGCAGCTCAATCTCCAAGTGGGTCTCCTAGTAATAGGAACAGGGACTGTCTCTGACGTGAACTCAGTGGCTGGCTCTTTGATCACCTCCCCCTGAGGGGGTCAGTCTTACCAGGCCACAGAGAAAGACAATGCAGACACTCCTGATGAGACCTGATAAACTAGGGTCAGATAGAAGGGTAGGAGATCCTTCCCTATCAGTAGACTGGGTAAGGGGCATGGGAGGAGAAGAGGGAGGGAGGGTGGATTGGGAGGGGAAAAGGGTGAGGGCTACAAAGTGAATAAATTGTAATAAATTTTTAAAAAATTAAAAAACTAAGATACAGTTGGAGACACATGATCCTCCACAAAGGGGAAACTACTCCGAACTCTCTTTTTTGGTCCATCGTTTATAGATAACTTTGTTTAATGCCAGAAATCAAAAGTACATTGTCAATGGACCCAGGCCTCCAAAGTTAACAGTTAAAAATGATTTCATACTATTAAATTAAGTAAAACATTTATTCTATTCCTTGAGGCCCCATTAAAATCATAGCAAAAATCTGGGCACAGGGGTCTTTTATGAGACTGTTTCTCCAAACAAGGACCATGTATGGATGCAACCTAGAGCCTCTGCTCAGATGTAGCCCTTGGTAGCTTAGTATCCAAGTGGGTACCCTAATAAGGGGAAGAGGGACTGTTTCTGACATGAACTCAATGGCTGGCTCTTTGACCTCCCCCCCACCCCCAGGGTTGAGCAGCCCTGCTAGGCCACAGAACAGGACTTTGCAGCCAGTCCTGAAGACACCTGATAAACCAGTATCAGATGGAAGGGGAGGAGGTTCTCCCCTATCAGTGGACTTGGAAAGGGGCAGGGAGGAGATGATGGAGGGAGGGTGGGATTGGAAGGGAGTAAGGAAGGGGGATACAGCAGGGATACAAAAAACTGTAAAAAAAAAAAAAAAACAGTTAAAAAACTGTAACTAATATTAAAAAAATAAAAATTAAAAAAAGAACAGAGAAAAATAAATAAATAAATATTTTATTAAATGGAAAAAAAAATCACAGCAAAAAACCAAAAACAAAACAAAACAAAACATCAGCTCCAGAGACGTGCAAAGGATGTGGGTAAAACAAGTACGGAACTGCCAAGCTGAAATGAACACTGAAAGAACGGAGGGGCTGAAGACACGGCTTGGCAGGTAAGAATCTTTTTCTTCCCCCATCACATAAAAGCAAGAAAGCAACAAACGGCTGCCTTTTTTTTTTTTTTTTCTGCCGTGTTTTTTTCATGTGGAGGTGGCGACCAGATATGGGGAGTGTGAGGAAGGGAGAAGACTTAGAGAGAAAAGGGAAACCTAAGGCTGGGGCATCTCTGAGACAAGGTTCTACTTTGTCAGATGTATGACATGACTTCTTCTGTGTCCTGCCTCCTTTAAGATTGTTTCCGCCTATCTCACAATCTCTTTTCTAGCTTCATGACCCCCAAGTACACAAACACACATAACTTTAAAACTAGGTTCTGCCTATGGGAGAAAACATGAAGCATTTATCTCTCCGAGTCTGGCTTATTTCGTTTAACATAATGCTTTCCACCCACGTCCATTTTCCTGCAAATGTCATTATTTTATTTTACTTTGTGGCTACATAAAATTCCACTGTGTGTGTGAGCCACATTTTCTGTTCATCTGTGGATGGACATCTAGGCCGGTTTCATATCCAGTCTCTTGGTGAACAGTGCAGCCATAAACATGGTTGAGCAAGTATTTCTGTGGCAGGATGACTCAAAAGAGTAAGCAGGATAGCTGGGTCATGTCACAGTTCTGTAACTATTTTATCGCTGAGTTTTAATAGTTTGCATAACGTTGTGAAATGCTGCAATATATAGTATGCTCAGGAGCCACGTGATGGTTCTATTTTCAGTTCTGCGAGGAACGCTGATCTGCACGGTGGTCGCACCAGTTTATACTTCCTCCGGTACCAAATAAGTTTCCTCTTTCCCTGCATGCTCACGGCACTGGTTGTTAGCTTGCCTTCTTTTACATGTCCATACAAGTTCCCGTTGCATCTTTTTCACAGCTTGAGGACCCATTCCTTTTCAGCCCTGAATGATGCTCCCTTATCAGGATGTCTGTCCTCTCACAGAGTCCATGGTTGCCAAGTTCCGTCAGTGAGACTGCTGTAAATACCTTTCTACAATTTTTAGGGGAAGAGATGAGTTTTCAACTCATTTGAGTAAATACCGAGAAGTGTGGTCGTCAGATCACATGGAAGATTATATTTAGCTTTGTAGGAAACTGCCAAGATGCCTCCCATAGTGCCAGTATCAGCTTTTGCCTTCCTACAGACAGTGAGTCAGAGTTCTCTTTGCTCTCCGTTGTTGTCAGAGTTGCTTGTCGTCAATGTTTTGGTTCTTAACTGCTCTGACAGATAGAGTGGTGTCTCCTTGTTATGCGAATGAGTAATTCTCTAGTGACCAAGATGCTGAATCTCTTTCATCTTCTCATTTCCCATCAGCACAGCTTTGCTGAAGAATCTGTTCAATCTTTTGCCCATTTTAAAAATGAATAATAATAATAATTACTATTATTGTTATTGAGACAGAATTTCTTTATGTAGCCTTGGCTGTCCTGGAACTTGCTCTGTGGACCAGGCTGGCCTCAAACTCACAGAGACCCACCTGCCTCTGCCTCCTGAGTACTGGGATTAAAGGCGTACACCACCATTACCGGCTGAATTATTTATTTTGTTAGCATTGAGCTGCAACAGTTTGTACAACGTTGTAGACATACTCCAGGAGGTACCCATTTGCCGGGATGTTCTGCCCCTGCCCCTTCAGTTTTGTTTGTAGAGCACTTTTTTTTTCTGTATTGTGTGTATACGTATATGAGCATATGTATAAGCATATGTGAGGGCATGAAGGCCAGAGGTAGATGTTTTCCCTAATTGCTCTCTACTTTAGCTTGGAGTGTGAGGGTTCCATAGCGAACCAAGAGCTACCTATTTGGTTCATGTGTGGGCCAGCTGGCCCAGGTCACCTGCTGTCTCTGACGTTCTGAGCTCTGGGATTGTCGGTGGCTACCATGGCAGCCTGTGTTCTCTGTGGGTGCTGGGGACCCAAACTCTAGTCCTTACTCTGAGCAAGTGTTTTTATATACTGACCCCTGCCATCCACCAGCTGTGTAGGACACTGGATTTCCTTTTATAGTATTAAAAATAAATCATTAGTGTGTGTTTGTGTGTGTGAACATGTCAGAGCCCTGTAGAGCTTTAAAATTTTTTAAATCTAGTTTATTGGTCTGGCAGAATGGCTCACTTTCCAGACAAGCCCACTGAATTGAGTTCGTTCACAGGAAGCCACATAGTGGAAGGAAGGAGAGAACTGAACTGATATCATAAGTTGCCTCTGACATCCACATGTGGGCAAGGACACACACACACACACACACACACCACCACCACCACCACCACCATCAAAATAATAAATCTAGTTTAGTTTATCAATGTTTTTCTTGCACTGTGCTTGTGATGACATCCTTTAAAGGTCATTGAAAAAAACAAAAAACAAAAAAACAAAACTAAGGTTATGTTGACTTATCCAAACTCATTCAGAGAAATAAATTTAGATATTTGGATATTTAGGGCCAGGGGAAGCTCAAAGGGAGAGCACTTGTTTAGCATTTGCAAGGCTGTAGGTTCAACCAGCAGTACCACAAAAAAAAAAAAGTCATTTAGATAAAAGATAGATTTATCTGGATTTAGTGACTACATTATCCTTCAGGAATTACATGGTTTCATGTTTTACTTCTAAGTCTATCACCTACTTTGACTTACATCGCTACCCTCCTTGTTCCCATCTCCTGCTCTACCCAGTCTGAGTTTCCTTCACATTATTTCCCATTTTGCCTGAATTTGTACTCTTGATATTTCCTACATCTGCCTAAAAAGATCGAACATAGGAATTCTATGCTATTCAGTAACAGCCATTCTGAGTGCTCAGAAACATTGGGCTGAGTGCAGGGAATCTTATGAAAGAAGGGGGAGATTGAAGGACCTGGAGGGAACAGGAACTCCGCAATAGAACCAAAAAATCTGGCCACAGGGGTCTTTTCTGAGAGTGATACTCCAACCAAGGACCATTCATGGAGATAACCTAGAACCCCTGCACAGATGTAGCCCATGGCAGTTCAGTATCCAAGTGGGTTCCCTAGGAAGGGGAACAGGGGCTGTCTCTGACATGAACTCAGTGGCTGGCTCTTTGATCATCTCTCCCTGAGGGAGGAACAGCCTTACCAGACCATAGAAGAAAATGCAACCAGTCCTGATGAGACCTGACAGGTTAAGGTCAGATGGAAGGGGGGGAGGACTTCCCCATCAGTGGACTTGGGGAAGGGCACAGGAGGAGATGATGGAGAGAGGGTGGGATTGGGAGGGGAAGAGGAAAGGAGCTATAGCTAGGATGCAAGGTGAATAACTTGTAATAAATAAAAACATTTATGATTTTAAAAAAGACCAAGAGGAGATGGTGCTTTGGTTTCCACTCAATCCCTGTGTCTCCCTACAAAGTATAGGCTGTGGTCAGGGGTCTAGTGTACATGGACAGTCAACAGCTTAATGGTTGTGTCATCATTCCCCCACTAACCCAGTAGGACTCAGTTTCTAAGTGTTCTTTTTCAACTGTGTTTGTGATTTGAAACACAAGCAAGCTGCCTCATCGGGGGAAGAACGTCAAACATATTTTCTCTGTCTAGAGCAGAGACTACATGTGTTAAGCTGAACTTCCTCTCCCTTGGAGAGATAGACTCAAAACACAATGTTCAGATGTTATTAGCATAGTGATCTAACAGAGTGGTGTTTCCGTGACAACCGTGATTTCAAGCAAGTGGGAAGCAACTCATGGCTTTCAAATTATTTCCTGTAAATAAATTCACAAATCAGGAGAGCAATTTGTCATTCCGCTTGGAAGTCAGCCCGGAGCCTTCCTCCTCCTCTGACCTCGTCCTTCCATGCAACCACCACTTTGGTTATAGACTGCCTTCTGGGGTGTTATCGCCACCGCCGGTGGAACTCACCCACCATCGCCTAACTCTGTTAATAGGACAGTTGGTTTTGCTCGTTGGTAGCAGCGTGAAACTTTCAGTGAAAGTGTGGGGTTGTTTTTCACGTATACGTTTTAGAGTGGATGTGGGTTGTTTGTGGGTGGGAGCCTGTTAGGCCATCTAGTAGATATTGAGCGTACTCTAGCGGTTTGTACAAAGGGAAGATCTCAACTCTCAGAGCGCAGGACCTGAGCAGAGGAACTTGATCCCGGCTGGGCTGCATTGCTGGGCTGGAGGGTGGGGGGAGGGCCTGGGACTCAAGACCCAGCTCTCTTTTTCTCCATTTTCTTTCCTCTTTCTTTCTTTCTTTCTTTCTTTCTTTCTTTCTTTCTTTCTTTCTTTCTTTCTTTCTTCCTTCCTTCCTTCCTTCCTTCCTTCCTTTCTTTCTCTTCCTTTCCTTTTCTTTCTTTCTTCCTTCCTTTCTCTCTCTCTTTCTTTCTTTTGTAAGCTTTAAGAAGCTTTCATTTTTTAATATGTACATTACAGAAAAAAAAACCACAAGAATCCAAGAACTAAAGTCACCCAGTCACAAAATAGCTCAATGTGTCCTTCTAGACCCTGCCAGTGCACATACATTTAGGTGATTAAGATTATACAGTAGGTACCATGCCTTCTCCCATTCTGAATAGTCACCAACTAAAAACCCCATGCTAGGTGAGCATTTTGATAACCAAGAGTATACCAGGCCATCTCAATCTGTCAGACAAAACTGTAATCCTGTCTTCCTTGGCAATAAGACAGAAATGGCAGCAAGCCTCTACATAGAGAGGCTGGTGAAGTTAACATTAAAAGTCTGTGTTCCTTCAATGCTCCGCTTGGCTGACTGCAGAGCGAGGGTCACAGAGCGAGCGCTGTGTTGAGACGACATCCTGACGACCCCTGACATTGTTGCATCTTCCACTCCATAGGAATACGTTTATTGAGTGGGAACACACCTTTTTCCTCGTATTTGAGTATATAGGTGTGATGATAAGCTTAGGAATGCTGTACTGAGTGTAAGCTGTTGCTTTGTGATGCCACACTATCTTTTTTCCTTTATTTTTATTAATTACAGTTTATTCACTTTGTATCCCCCCTTCCTTTGTATTCACTTTGTAGCTCCCCCCTCACCTCCCCTCCCAACCCCGCCCTTCTTCCCTCTTCCCCACCCATGTCCCTCCCCAAGTCCATTGATAGGGGAGGTCCTCCTCCCCTTCCTTCTGATTCTAGTCTATCAGGTCTCATCAGGAGTGGCTGCATTGTCTTCCTCTGTGGCCTGGTAAGGCTGCTCCCATCTCAGGGGAAAGTGATCAAAGAGCAGGCCAATCAGTTCCTGTCAGAGACAGTCCCTGTTCCTATTACTAGGAGACCCACTTGGAGATTGAGCTGCCATAGGCTAAATCTGTGCAGGGGTTCTAGGTTACTGCCATGCATGGTCCTTGGTTGGAGTATCATTCTCACAAAAGACCCCTGTGCTCAGAATTTTTTGGTTCTGTTGCTCTCCCTGTGAAGCTCCAGTCCCCTCCAGGTCTTTCTAGCTCCCTCTTCTTTCATAAGATTCCCTGCACCCTGCCCAAAGTTTGGCTATAAGTCTCAGCATCTGCTTTGATACCTTGCAGGGTAGAGCCTTTCAGAGGCCCTCTGTGGTAGGCGCCTGTCCTGTTCCCTGTTTTCTGCTTTTTCTGATGTCCATCCTCTTTGCCTTTTTGAATGGGGATTGAGTATCTTAGCCAGAGTCCTCCTTCTTGATTAGTTTCCTTAGGTGTAAGATTTTAGTATGATTACCCTATATTATATATCTAATACCCACTTATCAGTGAGCATATACCCTGTGTGTCTTTCTGCTTCTGGGATACCTCACTCAGGATGATCTTTTCCAGTTCCCACCATTTGCCTGCAAATTTCATGATTTCCTTGTTTTTAATTGCTGAGTAGTATTCCATTGTGTAGATGTAACACAATTTCTGCATCCATTCTTCAGTTGAGGGGTATCTGGGTTGTTTCCAGCTTCTGGCTCTTACAAATAAAGCTGCTATGAACATGGTTGAGCAAATGTCCTTGTTCTATACTTGAGCATCTTTTGGATATATGCCTAGGAGTGGTATAGCTGGATCTTGAGGAAGCACTATTCCTAATTGTCTGTGAAATCGCCAGATTGATTTCCAAAGTGATGTCATACTTTCTTAACCACACGCACTCTCCTTGCTGCACCTGGATTCCAACTCTGGTAACAGCCATTAAAAGTGTTTCTTAATGCTTTGTCAGTATTTTTTCCATACAGGGTCTTTGCATATATATTATGGTTTCTGGTTTTGTGTTTTGATTTCTGTGTATGTGAATTTGTGTGTGCCTGTGTTTGTACGTGTTTTTTTTTTTTTTCTGTTTGTTTGTTTGGTTGGTTGGTTTATACTATTCTGTTTTGTTTGGTTTTGTTTTGTCTAATTTTATTTTATGCTTATTATTACATATTTTAGACACCTGTGTGTATCTTAATGAGAGAAAGAAAGAAAGGGTGTGTATTTGTGTTAGGATATATTGTATTAAAATCTATTTTAAATAATTTTTTAATTAACTTAACTTATTCAAAAGGCACCCATAAGATGAGAATACTTCCAGAATTTTTGCACTCTCTCTCTCTCTGAAGCATAAGGAAGCTGAGAAAATACATTGTCTGTTAGTAAGTCTTCAAGGCTGAGGCCATGATAGCTTACTGAGAATCTCAGACTCTGAGCCTACTGGCTTTGTGGCCTTATATGGCCCTTCCTCTGTCTTCACTCTCAAGTGCAGTTAAGAAGGGAAAATCCCACAACATACAGTAATAATCTATAACACCTTAGATTGTAATAGGATAGCCTTATTTGCTATAGGAAGAAGTGGAATGAAGAGACTAGAAACAGTTTAATTTTTTTTGAAAAGATGCCAATTTTGATATTCTGTATCCCCTTTTACCAGTAATAGTCAAAAGTCAGTTCACTTCTAGGCTGGTAAGACAGTCCGTAAGCTATTAATAAATGGCAATTTGGAATGAGAAACAAGGTAAATTATCAGCCATGAGTACTGATATGCTGAGAAGCTCCGAAATATTCTGGATGATGGATAAGCCGGAAGCTGTCCATGGGCTTCAACTGTGTATTTTAAATTCTCTGGGTAAAGGATCTTATCGAAGGGTGTTGAAGCAGGCTGTTTTGTCTGTCTTTTATGACAAACAGGCAGATAGAGCTTTTTTTTTTTTTTTTTTTTTTTGGGGAGACACGGAAAAATATGTTTTTTTTTTTTTTTTTTTTTTTGAGGAGATGCACAGAACAACTTGAATTTTGTGCTGTTATGCTTGCTGTGCACACACAGACATGCACAATGGGCATCGAGATCTTGTTCTGCTCTCTGCACTGTTTCACTAAAACAAGTGCCGGTTGCAGTTCATGGGAGCACTTGACTGGGCTGTAGGTCGGTTGCAAAGAATCTGCCTACTACATGCAAGGTTCTAGGTTCAGTCCCCAGTACAGATGCGCGCGCTCGCGCACACACACACACACACACACACACACACACACACACACACACCACCATTGCCTTATCTGAAGGCAGCTCATCCCTAGATTGGCTGCAGCTGTGGTTTCTGAGTCTGACGAGCCAGGGCAGACTCCGCCACTGGTTATGTTTGTTGTATGTGTGGTTAAGTCAGTGTGTGGGAGATGCCCCCTAAGAACAGCGTCACAGCTAACTCAGTCACGGGATTTATGCAGGTACAAGATCTCTATGGTGATTTTCAAGTTAATGTACAAGGCAAATATATTATTTTTCATAAAAGACGATCCATGATGATAAGGAGCTGTCAAAACGATTGTTCTATGATAGGTTATAGTCCTAGCAGGGACTGGACTGGATATAATTTGGCCTGGACCATCAGACAGGGCCTCAGAGTGCTGGACTCCAGACACCCAGAGAATGTGATGGTGTGGTCCCAGTCGGCAACACCAGCAGCACCACGGGGCTCCGGAGATATAAGATCTCCTGAGCTAGAAGCTGTGAGAGACTGGCAGCCAGATGGTGGAACCCCCACCGTGCCTGACTGGGAAAGGCCTGGTTCAGAAGCCACAGGGCTGAGCGTGCAGCTATCGGGGGAGGGAGAGTAGAAGGGAGCCGCAGGCTGAGTGTCTTAGTTACTGTTCTGTCGCTGTGAAGAGGCAACTTGACCAAGGCAATCTATGGAAGAACGCGTTTAAGTAGAGGCTTGCTTATAGTTTCCGAGAGTTATGATCCTTATGGTGGGGAATGTGGCGACAGGCAGGCCGGCATGGCACTGGAACAGCAGCTGAGAGCTGACATCCAGTCCACAAGCTGTAGATAGTGAGAAAGAGAGAGACTGGGCCTGGCATGGGCTTGTAAAACCTCAAAACCTGCTGCCAGTAGCCACCTCCTCTAACAAGGCCACACCTCCTAAACCTTCCCCAAACAACCAGGCCCAAAGCATTCAAATATATGGCCTATGGGAGCCATTCTCATTCAGACCACTACAGTGAGGGAAGCAGAGGCCTTTGGGATAGGGAGCCATGGGAGCCTATGAACACCTCACGGAGAGCATACTACCCAGAGCTTCCTGGGTAATTCTGATTTCATGGAGGTGGGGCTGCTGGAGAAATGGCTCAGAGGTTGAGAGCACTGGCTGTTCTTCCAAAAGTCATGAGTTCAATTCCCAGCAACCACATGGTGGCTCACAACCATCTATAATGAGATCCGGTGCTCTCTTCTGGCCTGCAGGTGCACATGCAGACAGAATACTGTATAAACAATAACTAACTAAATAAGTTCTTTTAAAAGAACTTTCTGAATAATTCTGATTTCATGTCCCTTTCATTTAAAATAAAAACCAATTTCAATGTATAAATAAACACATAAATTATACTTCAATGTCTCATGAGAAAAAATTTGCAAGTCATAAAAAGTCCTTTATTAAACTTTATTTAGTTTCTTCTTTAGTGTAAGTGGTCATTCAGCCTGTGTTGTCAAGTTAACGCAGTTTGAAGGGACACAAGTTCACTTGTTCTGGAACACGTATTTCATTCCTGTTACAGCTGAATAATATTACATTGTATGGACAGATGTTTTCCAGCATGTTAACCATTATACCACGGAACCTAAGTATGCCACATTTCCTTCGCTCACCCATGATGAATGTTCAGGTTGTTCTAGCCTTTTTGACTGTTGAGAACACTGCCCCTCATCTGTGACGGCAAATGACTTCTTGCTTTCTCTTCCTCATCAAAAGATGGAAGTCAGTTCACCTCATTCCAGGTTCTTCCATTTAACATCTTAATTCCATTCTTTAAAAAATATTTATGTGTGGTTTATACGTATGTTTGTCTGTCTGCATGTCTGCGTACCACATGAATTTGTGGCGGCCTTGGAGTCCAGAAGAGGCCACTAGATCCCTTGGGACTAGGCAGTTGTGAGCTGCCACGCGAGTGCTGGGAATCAAATCCAGGACCTCTGGAAGAGCAGCCAGTGTCTTAACCGCTGAGCATCTCTCCAGCCCTTTCATTTCATTCTTACCCTAGATTAGTGACTTTTCTGTTGCTGTGATAAAACACCCCCAGCATTGCTTCCTGCAACATACAGTTCCCTTGGGCTGGTTCCCCTCCTTGGTCGTCGCTCTCCTGGGCAGATAGTGTGCATAGCTCTGGCATTTCCAGCATCTTGGGGGTCTCCACTGCTATCCAGACTTCACCCTCACAACTTCATGCAATGGCCTCTCGGGGCTTCCTGTCCTCTCAGGGCCTGCACACAGGGACTCCCCTAAAGCGCAGTAGTTGGCCTCAGAGGATCTCTGACACTGGGGGATGACTCACTCTCGTGTCAGTTCCACGTGGACACCACTGTTAGGCATGGCTGCTGGCCTGGAATAGAGCCCGATCCCCCTAAACCACATGAGCAATAGTGTTTGTTTCCAGTTTCTGTCCAGGAGCAGAATGCTCCTTAGGTTTTCTTTGGGTGGGGTTCTGCCCTGAGGACACCCTTCCCTCCATTCCAGTGCAGAGCAGGCCTCTCCTTAAAGGGCACGAACCTCGACAATTACAGCTTCTCTTCCAGCACCTGCCCTGGCTGTAACATTAAACTTCTTGATGCTATTTTCTCTCCAACCTGTAAACTTTTTATTTCTTTCCTCTCCACTTACTCTTCTTAAAATTTTAGACCTCAATAAAAGTAACCAGTAATAGCTATGCTAAAAAGTCTATATTGTGCTGCCTTGAAATTTCTTCTGTCAGAGAAATTAGTCTGCTATTTGTTAAGTTAGCCTTGGGCAAGTTCTTTGGGCCATAGAAAGAAAGCAGAAATTCTTTGATAAAATATCACAAGCTTTAGTCTAGTTACTGTAAAAAAAATTTGCTTCCCTCTAAAATCTCTTGATCTGGGCCCCCACCATCTGCATTTTTCTCAGCACTAGAGCCTTATAGACTTCTACTAGAAGAACCCACTAAACTGTGCTAACTTTTCTAGTCCAAATTTCCAAAGCCTTCCCCATTCCTCCAGAAAACCCTAACATGACCAGTGTTTTCACCACAACAGCCTAATCTATGAGACCAACTCTAAATAGCTGTTCATCAGTTGTTACAATTAAACACTGTAACCAAAAGCAACTTACGGAGGACAGAGTCTGTCCTAGAGGGTTAAGAACCCATCTTGGCAGAGAGGCATGACAACTTGGAAGGCATGGCCCCTGGAACAGGGGACTGAGAACTCACATCCTCAGTTAAGGAGAGAGAGAGAGAGAGAAGAGATAGATGAAGATGGCACTGGGATTTTAACTTCCAAAGCCTGCCTCCAGTGATGCACTTTCTCCAGCAATGGTGTGCCTCCTAAATCTCCCATCACAGAACAACAAACTGGGACATAGGTTCAAATAACTGAACCTGTGAAGCATGTTATAATTCAGATCACAGCATATCCCAAACCCTAGCTCAGTTCCTCAGTGAATGAGTACTGATGTCATGTGCTATTTTATATGTCATATGACATTTATATAGTATACCCTGCCTAAGTTTGCTATCAACCATGAATGCAGCCAAGAAATGCTAGGAAGATCATTCCTACAGTGCAGTTAATTATATTAATTCTAGGCCAAAGATTTCCCTGTTAGCTTATGACTTTTTTTTTTCCAAAATACAGATGTTAACTCCTTGTGGAGTTGTGGCGGGTCCCCACCATTCCATCATCTCCTCACCAGCTACTCTGGTCCTGCACTCACTAGGACACTTAGTTTTCCAGAGCACTGATATTTGCAAGAATCCCTCAGGCCAGTTTTGTTATGACACATGTCCTAGAGACATAACCATAGCAGATGCTGAACTTCTCCATTATCACTGTATTGGCACCACTGTAACTTCTGAGCTACCGTTGCCTTAAATTCTTTCCACAGTCACTGTTCTCGCATGCACAAAGCCTTCCCAAATTTATATTCCAATCCAATCCTTGTGTGTCCATCCAAAGGGTGGGCTTCTCCCTGATGGCAAGTCCTGTCACCTTGGAGTTTAGGGTGATATTCTCTACAAACACAGACTTATGAGAAACAAAGAGATTCTCCTATATGTCCAACCAATTATTCAAACGATTAAAGTTTTAAAGTAATAACTGTGTCTTCCCATTACTACTTGAAACTAAACAGTCCTCCTGGGCACACTTACATGCCACACTCAGGGAGCAAAACTCAATCTAATCTGTGGAAAATCTGGGGAGGGATCAAAGGAGGTAACTCCCTCAGCATGAAGTAGTGGGTAGAGGATGTGGCTTCCTGATTGTGATAAGAAGTGGAAACAAGCTTACAATTGCTTAAAGCTAAGCTGCTTTGCTTCAGTCTGAGTAACTGTAATGAAAAGCGACATGAACTCTGGCCAAGCTTTTAATATTCCTTAGTCATATGCGACGACTGTGGGATGGAATTACTTTTTAAATACTGTAGTAAATTCTTCCAGGTCAAATATAATGTCCGAGTCAAGCACACTTTCATTGTCCTTTCGGTTGACACACAACACTACACTTCGCTCTTCTGGCACAGCCCACAGCTACGATTGAACTGGTTATAGACTGTGAATAAATATGTGTTTAGGGGGCTGGCTCAGCACTTCAGAGCAATTGCTACTTGTCTCAGTTGGGGTTACTATTGCCTCAATAAAACACCATGACCAAGAAACAAGTTGGGGAGGAAAAGGTTTATTTGGCTTACGCTTCCACATAACTGTTTACCACTGAAGGATGTCAGAACAGGAGCTCAGACAGGGCAGAAACCCGGAGGCAGGAGCTGATGCGGGAGCCGTGGCGGAGTGCTGCTTACTGGCTTGCTTTCTGTGGCTTGCTCAGCCTGCTTTCTTATAGAACCCAGGACCATCAGCCCAGAGGTGGCCCCGCCCACAATGGGCTGGGCCCTCCCCCATCAATCAGCAATTAAGGAAATGCCTTACAGCTGGATCTCACGGAGGCATTTTATCAATTGAGAGTCCCTCCTTTCCAGTGACTCTAGCTAGTGTCAAGTTGACACAAAATGAGCCAGCACACTACTTTAGCAGAAGACTTGGTTTTGTTCCCCAGAACCCACACAGTGGCTCACAGATGTCTGTAACTTCAGTACCAGAGCATCTGATGCCCTCTTCTGGTCTCTGTGGACCAGAAAAAGCTAAAAGTGGCTGATGCACTGTGTGTGTAAAAAGGGAGAGAAAGACACACACACATGGCAGAGGGACAGGTTGAGGGAGAGAGACTACAAGTATAAACTTAATAAAGAACGGATTTTTAAAAAAAACAAATTTTCAAGAAAAAAAAACCCAAAAATAAATAGAATAAAAAAATGAATTCTCAAGAAAAAAAAAAAAAGAGCAAGTGCTAACAAATGTGCTTTGAAGAATTTTTGCTATTGCTGTTTGTACACAAAAGAAAAAGAGTGGTGTGGATATGTGTCTGTCTGTCTGTAAGATTTGTTTATACTTACTTCTGTATCACATACTTAACAGTGTTCAAACTGTAGACCACACAGTGTTTGCATCAGGCCAGCCTTTCTTGCTCCATAAAGAGTCTTTCTTCTGCTGTCATGCCTCATCCCTAAAACAGCTTGGGGCCAGAGTGCTTCAGTGACTTAGTCTTTGCTTTCCTGTCGCCTCGCCCTCATGCTTAGTATCTGTCAGGACCTCATCCCTTCTCTCGTCGCTTCTCCACACTTTGAGTTAGATGCGGATTCAGATCCTCATCCTAAATAACTCAGGATTCCTCGAATAGCAACATTACAAGGAGAAACCTGTGCTCAGTGTCTACTTCCTAGAGGTACTGAGAGGTTGGAGGGAGGCCACACAGGAGGAAGAAGCTGGTGGGGAGCTCCCTGCAGGGTCCCCTGATTTCTTGCTGGCTCAGACTGAACCTGTTTACTGCCTGTAGGTCTCAGTGAGATGAGCCTTTGTTAGAGACCTGCCAAATGTTAGCCTTTTGATATTACCTCATACCAACACGCTCTGGCTCCCTACTTGTCTGGCAGAAGGAAACTGGGCAGGAGCAAAGAAGCCAGTGTTGAACAAGCCCCTCCCTCCCTCCCCCGTGTTGGCCTCAAAGAAGAGAAAAACTTGTCTGACTCTCACTTAAGGCCTACGCCAGTGTAGCCACAACCTGACATTTTAATTTTCTTCTCTTCATCCTCAGCCCAAGCATCGGCCTTCCGGACAGTTTTCTGACCCCAGCTCCCACTTGTCCTCCTGTCTCCTCCCCGTCTTAGATTTCAGTGCTCAGAGTTTCTTCTATCCAGGGATTGGTTTCACCATTTTTCAGGTCCGTATAACTTTTTGAAAGGCACCTTTCCCGAGAAGCCTGCCTGCCTCTTTATTGCCTCTTCCAACTCTCTTCATGCATGGTTGACCATGACCCATTGTCTTAGTTTGCTTTCTATTGATGTGATAAAAAACAAAAAAACAAAACAAAACAAAACAAAAAACTTGGTGAAAGGGTTGCTTTTGCTTACATGTCTCAACCACCGTCCATTATTGAGAAGCCATGGAGGGATGCTGCTACTGCCTTGCTCCCCACGGCTTGTTTAGCTTGCTTTGCTATACAATCCAGAACCATCTTCCGCTAGTACTCTCATATAAATTATCAATCAAGAAAATACCCTACAGACTGGCCTACAAGAAATCTGATGGAGCAATTTCTCAACGGAGGGTCCTCTTCCCAGATATCTCTAACTTGTGTCAAACTGACAAAATAAAACAAAACAAAAACCCAACCCCCCTTCCCCCCAAAAAAATCCAGGACACCCATCAAACACAATTGATGGGATGCCCCTTGAGTCTCTGTCATGACAGTTAATCTGTTGTCTACAGTACTTTTACCCACAAAGTCATCAAGACATCGTGCTACTGACTTTTCTACACTTGCCTAGACTCCAGGCTGTGAGTTGGGGCTGTAGTGCATCATCTCTGAACATTTTCTGCTACCTGATGGCCAATGTGGGCAAAAATGTCAGTGGAAATGAATGAGTTTCCCCTGTTCTAGAGAAAGCTTACAGTCCCTAGATAAAATACAGAATGCCCCTCAAACACACATCTCAGATAAGTAATTGTTTTACTGTAAGTATGCTCCCAGTAGCGTACAGGATACACTAAACATCTGTTAGTTGTTTTTTTTGAAATTCACATCTGGATAGCTATCTTGTATTCCGGTAGCTGAGTCTAATAATGGGAATATGCTGTGAAAGGCAAAGGCAGGGAACTGTGCCAATCCGTTTGAAATATCTGAATGCTGGAGGGGTGGTTGCAAAAGCTGCGCAGGTTCATGGCACTCCCCTGAGAGAACTGCCCAATTTTCCTCTCTAGCCGCCTCCATCAGGTACTAGTTCTCACCTTTTCGCCAGTCAGGTCTTCACTAGTAGGTCTGAGGTACACAGGTGACCTACCTTGAGGAGCCCAGTGTCTGAGGATGCTTTCAGCTCCTGCTTCTCTCTGCTTCTCTGAGCCACGGATCTTGCAGAGGAAAAGGATCCAGGAAGCACTTTCGCCAGAGAAAAGTAGCAGCTTAACGTAGAGTTCTGTGAAGGCCTCTCGTCTGCTCGATTCAGATAATCACTGTAACGCTTTGTGTGGTTTCCCTAAGATGCCTGCATGTCTCAAGTACACAAAGCAGCTGCCCTCACTAAAAGAATCTCCCGTCCTTAAAGTGACGCCCTTCTCTAGTTCCTTCATCCTTCAGACATGTCTCCTTCTGTTTCACATCATGGCATCTAAGCCTTTACTTATCTCAGAGAAAGAAAAAGGTTCATTTTAGTTGCACAAACCATGGTTTAAAACTGTCCCACAGCTTCACATCCTAGAAAACAAGATGCCGAGCCATTTAACACACTCGTGCAAGCACAGGCAAGAACTGAATAACTAAATTACATAATACATAGATTTAAAGTCCTAAGCATTAACATTCATTCTTAAAATTGTTTTAGAACTTACTCTTAGCATATGTAAAACATTAAAAGTAGATACTAGTAGACTACCGTGTAAAGTTTCACGCTATCTAAACATTACATAAAAATGTCATAATCTTACCCAGAAGCAATAAAAATTACGTAATCAATTAAGTAATAGAATTTAAACATAAGGCTACTGCAATGTCCTCTGGTTGCTTCAACTTTACCTCTCCTTCTGAAGAGCCGTCTTATCGCAGGAAGAAGAAGAGGAGGACAAGGAGAAGGAAGAGGGAAAGGATAAGGAGGAGGAAAAGGAGGTGATAGCAGCAAATCACCCATGGTAGGATGTGTGGGATTTTACACAACACTCAGATACGGCACCCAGCAGTGTCGAAGGACTTTATTAGCAATAGTTAGTAGAGTAGATAATTTTATCTGGATCTCTGCTGAAACAAAGCCAAATACGTAAACCAAAGAGTAAATACCTCTGCAAAGCTACCCATGTTTGTGGAACAGATCTACAGTCCCAGCTATTCAGGATGCTGAGGCAGGAGGATTGCAAGCTCAAGGTCATGCTGAACAACATAGTGAGACCTTGTCTTCAAAAGCAGGAAGAGGTCTGTGGCAGTAACTCAGAGAGATGCTCTGACGTGTGTGAACCCCTGCCTTTGATCTTCAGTACTGCAAAGGCAGAGTAAGCATAGCCGGTGACCCCTCTGTTGTGTTCACTCAGGAGACTGCCAAACAGACAGGCCGGGATCTGCTGCCACCCTCAGCTTTCTCTTTAACCCGGCCAGGTTGGACTTATCTTCAAATCGTATGACTCAGCCCAACAGGGACACTTGTGTGAAAGGAGATGCTATTAGGGTGACAGCAAGATGACAGGTGTTGAAGGGATTTGTCCTCTCAAGAACCTCCTGCCCCATGCTTGTTAATCCAATGCTCAAGAGGCAGAGGCAATAAGGGTGCAAACTCCAGGCTAGCCTGGGCTACATAGGGAGCCTTGTCTTGGAAAAAGAAAACCAACAAACCCCTTCCCTTCTTATGCTCTAGGCCCTGCTTCCTGGCATCTCTGACATCCCCTGACATTTGACATGATCCTGTACCTTCTCTTTAGAGCATTTATGTCTCCTAACCTTTGCCACTGAAGCTCTTTGTTGCTCAAAGATGAGGTCAGATCTTCTCTTCTGTTTTCCTTCTTTGATTGAAAAATGTTCGCAGGCCAATGGTGTGACTCAGATGTCTAGAGTCCCACCTGAGAGATGCCCTCATTTCTATAGCTTCTCATACCATGACACTCAAGAATAGAATTCAAGGGCCAGTTGAGTTAAATGAACTTCCTGTTAAAGGTTAGAGTAGAATCTTCCATTGTCAGCTCAGACTCTACCAGGCACACCCCAATCTTAGCAACACCCACAGGATTTTCAAAACAATGACACTTCTCAGGTTTGTATTATGAGGAGGTGTGAATCTGTGGGGCAATTTCATAGCACTTGTCACTATTCAAAGATCACGCCTCTCTCCCAACTTCTGCCCCTTGCCACAAACCAGCTTCCAATGTCTTCAAGAATTACAGTCTGTCATCACTCATTGCTGCTGCCAAGCCTGAGGGCCCAGTGTCAACTTTCTTTCCGTTTCTAGTTATTACAGTCGTTGACACAACATTCTCAATTATTTCCCTTTTAAAATGTTTTCTTTTACTTTCAGTTACTTGTATATGTGTGTGCTGTGTCCTTGGAAGCCAGAAAAGGGTATTAAACACCACAGAGGTAGAGTTACAGGTGGTTTGTGAGCCACCTGATGTGGGTACCAGGAATTGAACTCTGGTCCTCTGGAAAAGCAGGGCACGCTCCTAACTACCATGCCACCTCTTCAGCGCCTATCAATTCTTTCTTTACACTATTCTGTTTATCTCTTCACTCCCTTCAGTTCCTTCTACCTCCATCATAAATCATATTTATATATTAAAGGATTCCTCGTTCATTAGCATGGGAACTTCTGGTCTGCTTCACCAATGCCAGCACTGGCTGTCGCACTGGCAAACAAGATTTGCCATGAAAATCAAAGCCGCTTGAGCCTTCACTTTCCGTTGTGTGAGTTTGTATTGTCCCACACATTCATTAGCATTCCTTTCTTACAAATATCTTAGCTGCACATTTTCATCTTTAGCTGGTAAAATGCATATGTAATGTAAGTTTATCGCTTTAGCCATTTTGCATCCTCACCAACAATGCCTAGGAGCACACGGTTCTGTAACAAAGTACATTTATAATGTGGTTCAGCCACTTTCCATCTCACAAAACTGAAACCCTAGATTCGTTAAGCAACAACTCCCCCGTCTTTCTTCCCACAGTTCCTGGCAACTACTATTCATTTTCTGTCTCTATGAATTTGACTACTCCCGTTCCTTTAAAGAAGTAGGGCAATACAGTGTTTGTTCTTTTGCAACTGCATACTTAACAGCCTGAGGTCTTCAAGGTTCATTCATGCTACAGAATTTATCAGAATTTCCTTCTCTTTAAAAATTACCCAATATTCCACTGTGTGTGAGATTCTGTCTTTTGTCTATTGCCTTGTTGCTGGACACTTGTGTTATCCTGCCTCTAGCTGGTGTGAATGATGTTGCTCTGTAGAAACACATCTCGAGACCACGCTTTCAATCCTTTGAGGATATGGGTATGTGCAGAATTGGATTTGTTGGATCATGCAAAAATCTTACTTTCAATTTTTGAGGGACTTCAGTGCCCCACTGTTCTGAAGGGCTATGAAGAAACAGCTCGTCTACAGTCTCCACAGATCTCGGACACAAAGCAGCTAGGCCATGGGAAAGCCTGTTGTCGGCTCTGAAGTAGCACTCCCCTTTCCTTCCCGAACAATCCATCTAATAAAACATGGAGAGCTGAAAGGAGAGACCTTATACACAGCCACGGCCAAAACGATGCTCCTCATGAAGAGCCCCCCGCCCCTGCTCTTTTGCTCTGCCATGTTGACGGGCTGTTAGCAGTGCCACAGTCCTTAAGTCGGGGTGCTCTCTCGCTCTCTCTCTCTGCAATCTGTACCTACTGCTGAATGTTCTGATGCTGTACCATCTCTAAGCACACTGGCAACATGGCGGCCTCTGCCTCCCCTGAATGATGAGACAGTGAGATAGCAAGATCGTGCGTCCATGAGGTAGTGATTCTCCTTGTTGGCTCCACAGAAGCCCACAAAGGCCACGAGGAAGAAGCACAAGATACCCACTGGTAAGAGGAGGCCAGGACTCGCCTCTGGGATCCTCCTCAAGTCTCTCCAGTGGGGTCTGGAAATACATGATGGGAGGATTTTTTTGTCTGTCATTTTCACTGACTTCATTAAAAATGCCTAGTGGAGGCACATACATCAGGCTTCTTTGTCTTCACGAAAGTGAGTTGATGGGGGTAGACATTTTTTCCACCCTTGGAGAGACCAATGTCGGGAGGGCCTGTGGCTTGGTTAGGGGGGATATACTTGCTTCACACTCCTACTCTCCAGCCAGTAGCTGCAAGCCCCCCAGGCCTTTCTCATCTGCACTGTTGGCTTCAAACGCACGAGGTGCACCCCTTCACTGCAAAGACGGACCCTGGTCTCACAGTCCTCATGCCTCTTGCTCCAGGGAGAGCGCCTTCCTGGCTGTTTCTTTTTCTTTATAGGAATGGCCAAGACAGGGCTCAGGCTCCTCTTATGCTAGGCACCTGGCCAGATGAACACTTCCTACTTGAATGACTTCATCTGGCAGATGTTATCATTTTTGTGTTTAGGGAGAACAAGGGAAAAAATTGGGGTCAGAAAGCAGGGTGGAATTCCAGAGAATCTGTTCATTGTGATAGCAAGGAAGATTCTGTGAGAACATTGGCTGTCATATATATATATATCCCCCATAGAACTTTGCCCAGCTAGATGGTATCCTTGGCAGGAGATGCATGTAGCAGAAACTCATATAAGGAAACTTGGACAACCATGGCCTCAGCCTCAGAAGCCCTGGAGTGGAGCTTTCTCCCTGATGGTGATCCACCCCAGAAGCACTAACTTGTGCCTGTGTGTTGATGACACTCTCAAAGCACAGACCCTCAGCGGCTCTGAGGTGCCTTCCCCTGTGTTAGGCATCTGCTTCTAATCCAGTCAGCCATGACCAAGAGTCACGAAGTGAAAAGAAGACCTGAAGGAAGGAAGGGGCTGATTCTGTTGATCGAGAAATGGTTCAGTTTCCTAAAGAACCAAACAAAACAACTGCAATAACAAAGACCGATTTGCGGAGCCTATGGGGTTCAGCTACAACTCAGGGAGTGCTTATGGCCTGGTGTGTTTGGGGGATGGGTATATCTGTTACTCCCCACAAGGCGCTTTGAGAACCTTGGCTGAACCATGGTTTTTTTGGCTGGTAGTGTAATTCCCAGGCAGTGGTTCACAAGATCACAGGCAGCCAAGAAAAATATGTGACATTTCTATGGTCCAGTTGTCCTTTTGTTTACAGCCATAGAGGCCAACCAGGAAAAAGAGAACTGAACTATTTTTTCTCAAATGCTTGCTTTCAGGGGGCAGAGGAAATGGGGAAAACATTTGGTAGACAGGGCTATTGTGCTTGCTGCTGGCTGCTGCCCAGGACTTCTGAAAAGGGCACTCTCACCAAGTAAGAAACTGTTCTCTCTGTCTGAAAAAAAAAAAAAAAAAAAAGTGTCGCGTTTCTTTTGTTTCAAAGGTTGACAACCCAGACGCAGGGGGCACTCTGTCCCTCTTCACACGCTGCCCACAGGTGAGTCCGCCCTCCCGGAAGGCTGCAGGTGTATTGATTGGTCTTACACTGCCATCGTGGGGACGCTGCTGGAATTTCAAGGTATAGAAGTATAGAAATAACTTATAAACCTTAAAGGTATGTAGGTATAACGCTCTGTTCTAGTCTCAAAACATCGGTTTTCGGAAGCGAAACTGAGCATTATTAGGAATTATTAGGAATATTATTAGGTTTCAATTCATAACTTACCAACCAGCATAAGGGCACAACCGGCCATCCGGGAGGCTTTGAAAGGAGTAGAAAGCTTCGGGCATGTGTGTCGGAATTATTTAAGTATGAAAAGATTCTCCAAAGATCCATACAGGGAGGGCCTGACTCCCAATTGTGGTATTGTCCAGAGGGGGCGCTTAGAGAGGTACCTAGGTCAGAGTGTACTAAACTCATCTTTTGGTGGCTGGATCTATTGGTGAGCTCGTAGGGTCATAGCGCACGCAGCCTGGCTGGAGGAAGTCAGTTACAAAGAGAGAGAGCCTTGGACGGCCATGCCTCCCCTCCTCTCTCCTCATGCTCCCTGGCTTCCGCCGGCCACGAGGTGAGCAGCACATGCCCAGCTGCGACGCCGTGTCACCATAGCTCAGAAACAAAGTAGATGGCAACCTGGGACACCTCGGGCCTAAAGAATCTGACTGTGTTTTCTCTGCGTTTCTCAGGGTGGTGGAAGACTACCAACCCGACCACCTCCAGGCCAGACACTTGAGTCTTCTAAACCACAAGTGCAGTGAATTCTGCTGGGATAGCTCGGGGGCAGAGCGCTTCCTGAGGACGTGGGTGGTCACGGCCCGCACTCACGGATAACACACGCACCGCTGACGGAACTCCTTCCACAGGGTTTTTGTGTTGACTACATGAAATGGACTGTTCCAATCATTAGCATTTGGGAACCACTCAGTAAATGACTGCTTTGTTGCTATCATCTGGCGCTTTGGAAATGGTATCTAGGATTTCGCTCCCGAGACATGGCTTCTTCAGCTAGTCTGTGCGCAGCCCTGGCTTCAGTGACCCTTGAACTTACAGCAGTGTGGCTGGGCCCATGCAGTCCCACCTGTTAGTGGTCTCTAGGATCTCCTGCGACACCCACCAGTAGCATCCTCCTAACCTGTCACAGCTGGACTTCAAGGCCAGCGTGGGCCGATCCTGCAACCTTCCAAAGTGTCCTCACCAGAGAAGACTCTGCAGTGGAACCATGTAGCAGCATTTCTGCCCAACCAGCTGTTCCTCGGGGGCGAAAAGTCTGTTTAACATTCTTGCTTTTTTGTTTTTTTGAGACAAGGTTTTTCTGTGCCCTGGCTGTCCTGGAATTTTCTCTGTGGACCAGCTGGCCTCGAACTCAGAGATCTGAGTGCCTCTGCCTCTCAAGTGCCGGGATTTAAGGTGTCTGACACCACTACTGGCCCTGTTTAACCTGTATGTTACCATGATATTATAAAGAATGTTTGTGTGAATAAACCGAGTGAATTCAAAAGACAAATCTTGTGTGGACATCCTACTTGCTCTCCACAGATTTTAACTTCAGTCTGTGGGGTTTTTTTGTTTGTTTGTTTTTTGTTTTCCTTCCTTCCTTCCTTCCTTCCTTCCTTCCTTCCTTCCTTCCTTCCTTCCTTCCTTTCTTTTCTTTCTGCTATGACAAAACTTTCTTTTTTGTACCAGCTCCTGAATAATGACACATAGACGTATATTATTTGCTTAGGCATTATAGCTGTGCAGATTCTCTGCTATTCTGACCCAGCAATACTGGCCTGGCCTACATCCTGCCATGTGGCATCCCTCCTTCCCCACCTCCCACCCCTCTGATTCTTTCCCAGGATTCCTGTCTCTACTCTGAAGTCCTGCCCTCCTCTCCTGCCTTTGTTTTTGGCCATTCTGTTCTTTCTTAAGCCAATCAGAAGGTGCTTGGAGTGTTTACAACATATGACACAGTTGAAGAATGACAATACTGACGGTGCCACCTGTAATCAGATCTCTGCTGGTACAGAGATCAGTGTTTGAATAATACAAAGACAATCCCTACACAGTGCACAAAAAGATCACCCCAACATATAGGTGCTTGTGTCCTGTTTGAACCCAGTTCTCATAAGCTTCCTAGACTGGGAAGTGATGCCATCTCAGAAAGGCTTTAAGACACCGCAAGGAGGGCTTCATGTGTATGAGGTAGGAGGAGAGCTCTTATGCAGCCAGGGAGAAGGCTCAGTGGCCACCAAAGCAAGAAGGCTGGAGTTCTGGTCCCAAGAACCCACATAATGCTGGGTGGACACAGCCAGTAATTTCTGCAGTCAGAAGGCGGGAGAGTCCTGGGGCAAGCTTACCAGTGACTGGCCACACGGGTGAGTTCTGGGCTTGACTAAGAGACCCGCCTCAAAGAATAAGGTGGAAGAATAATCAAGGAAGATTTCCAGCATCAACTTTAGGACCACACACACACACACACACACACACACACACACACACACACACACACATGTGCTTGGCCCCACACATGCATTCACATACATAAACATGAAAGAACAATCTCAAAAGAAATAGTCACTTTGAGACTAAGTGTGGTGGCACATTTGTGATTTCAGCACTCAGTAGGCTGAGGCCGAGGAGTGAGTTGGAGGCTAATTTAGGAGGAGGAGCAGGGGGAAGAGGCAATTATTCCATACACATACCACAGGAGGACTGTGGGATAGGTTTTGCCTTCCCCCTCTTTAACTGTATAAATTTTACCCATTTTGTTTGTTTGTTTGTTTGTTTGCCGTGAAGTACATAAAGTACCCTCATCCTAACTGTACAGCCCTCTCACTTTTCAGCACACTGACTCATCACCCAGATTAGGGAAGAAACCAACCCTGCCCCCCGCCCCCCAGTCAGTGCTGTTCACTCCGGAGGTAACTACTGGGAACCCAGAACTGCTCATGGAGCCCACGCAGTGTGCACTGTATCTGTCTGGCTTCTCTCACTTGGGGACAAATGTGGGCTACAGCAGCCTAGTTCACTTCATGGCGACACTGTTCTTCCTCAGTGCATCTCCCGTACTTCTGCATAATGCATCCCAAAGATGTTTAGAGTGAGAAGGGGTTGCCACGTTATGGCCTCTGCTTATCACGCAGTTCAAGGATGTACCTTTCCCAGCCAAGGCTGGAGCAAGGCCTCACTTCCAGGCCTGGTTTCCACACTTCCTTTCTTTTGCAGACTGGATGTGTATCCCCCCCCCCAAATGCCTAACTCGCCCTGGGGTTTACATGGTGGGTGGGAACTTAAAGGGAGTAATTAGGCTCAGATGGTGGGAGCTTGTATAAATGGGATCAAGGCTGTCATCAGAAGAGGCCTGCACCATCCATCAGAACAGAAGGAAAGTTAATCTTCAAGTCAGGAAGAGCTCTCACCAGGAGCCCCACGTGCTAATGTTTGAGCCTGGATTTTCTGTCTCCAGAACCAAGAAATGAGGCCAAATCAACTACAATGATGTCAACAACTACAGTGTTGTCCTGGCGTCTGAACCGAGGACCCTTCCAACTTTTACTGTTCTAAGTATCATTTGCTGTGCACTCCAAGGGTGTTTATGGAGAAGGTGGAATGCTAACTCGGAAGAGGGGAGCAGAGGGTAGATCTTAGGCACCTGTCTTCAGAGAAGAATGATGATCCCAACTAACCTCAATGGGAGCCATGACCAGAACCTGTGACAGTCCTGTGACCAAGGAGCTTGCTGGAAGCTCTGAGAAGCCTCCTAAGCCAACTTTGAAAGCCCCTGGCCTCACAGGCTCACTACCATCTTCTTTCTCTATTAACCTAGAGGGATCTTTCACCTTTCCTCTGCAGCTTGGGCCTTGTCATACCAAAACCCAGACATCTGTGAGACTCACTTTTTCAATTAGGCATTGGCTTAAGAGACCAGCGTGTGCTTAGTCTCCGGTAGATGCATCTTGGAAACAAGGGGAATCCACGCATCACTTGGTCCCCACGTGACCAAGAGGTTAGAAGCAGGCAGGAAAGGCAGTGTCTAAGAGAGTGCAGAGTCCAGGTGAGGCCATGGTTTTGTTTTTTTATGTTAATTTTCATTATAGTCTTTGAAGATTATGTATAGTATATATCTTGATCATAACCACCCTTCCTTCCCTCCAGCTCTCCACAGAACCCCTCATTACAGCACCCTCCCAACTCTGTAATTTTATAATTTGTCTTTAACTCAATTAATGTATTTGTTTTTAACTCAGTTAATGCTGTCCAGATGTGCATAGCTGTAAGGCCTTCCACTGGGCCATGGGGAAACTACCAGTGACATTCCCCAAAAGTAACTACCCTCCCGCAGCACCCCTCAACTGCACATTGCTCCCCTGCTAGAGGTGGGGCCTAGGACGACCCTCCCTTCCTCTTCCTGGAATTTTGAACTGTCTTGATTTGTGTGGGTCATTAACAGCTGCTGAGTTCATGCGTGCAGCAGCCATGTCATGTCCCTAAGACGGCACTCCCAGGCCTCCTCCAGCTTTCACGTCCTTTCTGTTCTGGGAAATTCTCTGAGCCTTAGGGCAAGGGTGTTGAGCTACCCCCGTCAACAGCCCAGCCCTCAGCTGCCCTCTCAGCACTGTGATCAGCCAAGCACCCTGTGCTGACCACACCACCCACCGCAGCAAGCAGCTTCTCCGAGACTGAAGGCCCAGTCTTTGGGTCTAAATATAACGTGGGGGGGGGGGGCAGTCTGACAACGTGATCTCTTTAAACAGCAAGAGGTTCTCGCCTGGGCTTTTAAAAAAAAAAACTCCTCTGGCAGTGATTTTTGAGCACGTTTCCAGCACCAGGCATGGATCCCCTTCTGTGGAGCAGGCCTCAAATCTAATAGTCTTGCCACTGCTGCTCCTGTGGGCAGCTCACATGGCAGCACGCAGTCCAGCCCACCACCGGGCAAGATGACTGGGTCTTTTCCTCCCGGGGAGTCCACACAGCCCCTTCTGGCACTGTAAGAGCAAGCAGGCAGGCAGGCCCAGAGCTTCCTGGCCAGTTTACGTTTTCTGTGCCTGCAATCGAAGACTGTGCAACCTTCAAGAATAGGGTCTTAACACCTTGCTGGGCAACCAAGAGCAATGGCAATGACCCGTATTGTTTTGGGGGCCTCTGGGGCCTCTCTGAGCAGTGACTCATACAAAGTATCCCGTGCTGTCACTGAAATTTTCACTTAATAACTTGTCTTCTCAGCATTGTTCACGAATGTGCAGTATTTCCATCCAAACTCCTTTAAAATCATTTTATTAGCTTACAAGCCAGCAAAGACAAGACATCTTTGTTCATGTCAGTGTTATATTCAGCTTACAACCCTGGATGTTGTGTCTGAATGGTAAAGCTCATGAACTGTGTGCCATCCTTGCCCTGTCTCAGAGAGAAGAGGAAGAGCATATCGAATAGGCTGACCCCTCCCTGGTTTAAAATTTAGCAAGAGAACAACCTAGACATATACCGAAGGCATGTGTTGGCGCTTTACGAGCATGTGTCTGTATCCTGGGTGTGAAATGGTAATGTCGAGTAACTTGTGTGATGTGCAGACGAATGTGGACATGTAGACTGTTGAAGAGATTACAGTGTTAAGTGCTGGCAGGGTTCATGTGAAGAAGGTATAGCCCTAAGTGTCCTGCCTAGAGGAAGGTGAGCAAGAGAAAGCCCTTTGGGGGAGCACACTCCTTCGTTAACGCACCTTCTACTTGTCTTTTCCTTTATTAACACCTAAAATTTTGATGAAAGCTCAAAAAATGTTTTTGTCTTCTATTTCCACCGCTCAAACTTGTGTACCATAATCTCCAACTAAGCATATCCATTTTCCTTCTTAAATTATCACCTTGAATCGAGCATGCTTGGAAAATGTCCCTAAAGGACTTTTCTGAATGGGGTCCCTGAACAAAATAAAAACCCTTTTTGTGCTTCTTTTGCCTGAGGAGAGTACTCCTTTGGAAGGAACTCTCCAGATATAGGTACTGTGGCTCTCCTTTATGTCTGGGTTGCACTTGTCTCAGTTTTGTATGCACCAAGGTGTGGCCGTGAACTTGGTGTGTGTGAGGGGAGACGAGTATGGCCACTGCTCTGCAGGTGGAAAACAGCTCTGCCGTGTTGGCTGATCCCTCAGTCTACGTGTGTCCAGCGCAGAATGCTTTTCCCAGGTCATCACTGGCCCAGCAGCATGAGAGTGGCTCAGAGTAAAAGAAAAATTCACTTTCAAATGACAAAGTAGCATATCAGCGTATCAGGTCTTTTGTAACTCCAGGGGGCTGCGGTGTGTGTGAAAGCTAGCTGAGGGAGATCGGTCTGAGTTTATTACCAGTCTTCCTCTTAGAGGATTGTAGAGCTGCAATGATGAAGTGACATCATACAACCTGGCCTAGCTAAAGATCCTCCCAGCCAAGGCTAGGTGTATTGGCACATGCGTTTAACAGTATTAAGGAGGTAGAGACAGGTGGGTCTCTGTGAGTTCAAGGTCAGCCTGATCTGAATAGTGGATATAAACCAGTAGCCAGAACACAGTTAAAAATAAAAACAAAACCAAAAACAACAACAAAAGTGTTCTCCCAACCCAATCTAAAAACCCTTGAAAAAACTGATACACGCACTAGCTTAAAAATATGAATTTGATTCTTTTTATTTTCTCAAATCTACAAACATTTTATACTTTTTACAACCTGATTTACATAAGGGAACTGTAGAGGGGGAAAAAAAAAGGAATTTTTTTTTAACTTTCCAAAGTAAATGAGATATAGAGCCAATCCCAATCTTTAAAGTTAAGCTGAAGCCACTTTATTGCAATCTTTAAAAATCAGCATTACAGTGTCACTATTTATATCCATAAAGCCTGTCTTAATCTACAGTACAGTTATTTGAGAAGTAGTTAATTAGTTAACAATGAAAAAGATAACACAAAGCTGAAGCAATATATGAAACAAATTATTTACAATTAAACATTTAGGGTCCTGATTCACAAAAATTAGTGCATTTCATGATTGATTTGTGAGTTTTATAGAGAAAGCGAGCAGAATGCAGAATACTCCCCAGGGAAAATCTGGAATGAAATGAGTGGCGGGTACAAGACAGCCTGCCAGTATGCTTACTGCAAACCAGAGAGTGAACAACAAAACCTTGCCGCTGCGCTGACTCGACCGTTCACTAGCACGGCGGTCATACAACCGGTGAACACAGGAGCAGACACCTGCTCTTGACAGCTCGGTGTGTATACGAGGAAACGATTTCCCTTTTCAGATGAAACAAAATTACCCCTCATATTCTCTAAGCACAAACTCTGAGTTTGTGTATTTAGGCTAATCCCGAAGGAGCTTCTCTCTAAGAGCCATCGGAGTTCAGTTCGGCTGAGAGTGGGGCTGCTCTGGAAAGGAAACATCACTGGTGAGGTGCCTCACCCTCAGAGGGCGTCAGTGCAGTCCAGTGATTTTACCTACACAGCAAAGGAGGCAACTCAAAAAACAGTTATGAGAAAGCATTTTTTGTTGTTGTTTTTTTAAAATAAATTTCAGTGAATCAGGTCCCAGGTAGTATTAAAGATTTACAGTAAACATTTGAAACTCTGGAATGCAGTTATTATTGTACAATTACATTTACAAAATGCTTAGACAGTAGTTGCTCCAGAGTAAGAATTCAAAAATGTACAAGCCAGTTCACTATGACTTTAGATACAATGTTATTAAAATACATTGTTAATCATAAAAATACTTTAGTATACACATGTACAAACTCAGATTTACCTACTGAAGAAAGCTTCTAGTCACCGGCTAGCCAACGGCGCAGCGACACTGCAGGCCATCTTGGTCTTCGCAGCATCTGGTCGGCCAAGAGTCAGTGCTGCACCTGTCACTCACTGACGGTGACACATCCGCTTTCTGCTGGATGTCTAGTTCGAAGGGTCACTTCTGCCTCCACTATACTTGGCTTTTCTAAATCCTGATCCGAGTAACTCTGGACATTCACATAATTCATTTGCAATTTGGTTACACTTCAAAATGAGGCTATAGTTAATCTCATCAGTTACTACACTGTCTTGCTTGTAGTCAGGATGGTTTGCGATAAACTCTCTCATCCACCTGGCAACAGTCATTAGTTCTCCTGAAGAAAAAAATGAGGTGTTTTAAGAAGTAGATATTTAGGGCTGGAGAGATGGCTCAGTGGTTAAGAGCATTGTCTGCTCTTCCCAAGGACTCAGGTTCAATTCCCAGCACCCACATGGCAGCTCAAACTGTCTGTACCGCCAATTCCAAGGGATCTGACACCTTCCCACTAGTGCACATAAAATAAAATTAAATAGATTATTTTTTTTAAAAAGTAGGTATCTAATGGCTACTGAACATGCTCCTCTGAAATGAGGTCATCATGACCTGGGAGTATCACACAGGAAGAGCTTTTACTCTTCCAAGGATTCCTACTGGGGACAAATGGCAGTTTGCAGGCAGCAACACATATGTATGTACCTAGTTGGATGGCACCAATAAGGCTGGCACTACCAGCTCTTAAGGGACAGAGGGTCAGTGTTGTTTGTAAGAAGCGGGTTAGCCTCCTTGGCTAGGGGGCTATGTGTACAGATGATGGTGTTACGTAACTACTTCAAAGGACTACAGGGTCCCTACAGTGCTGAGAACGTGGACTAAGAGGAAGCTGCAGGTGCAGCCAGGATGTGATGTGCTCTTACAGACGACCTTTGTCTAGGTGCTGTCAGCATTCCCACTGAGGTTTGCATGAGCTGTTCTGTGTGTAAGGACCAGCAAGGCTAGCGAGGCATTGTAAATGAGGTCTCAAAACTGACTCAAAGAAAGGTCCTGGTGGGGCGGGGAGGGCACTGTATAGAAGGACCCAAGAGCTGTACACACGCCAGAGGTACAGCCTGACTGTGCGTGGTTACTTGGCCTGGCAAAAGTTCACAGTGATGTGTGATACACAGCTGATACCACTCCTCATCGAAGAGGCCACCTTTAAAAATACACCACTATTTCAAAAGCCAGTAAGGAAAAAAAGAAGCTCTCTCAATTTCAACTGTGAGGCTAAGACTGTAAAAGGTATGCAACTGTAATTAGTAAAATGTGTAAAACAGGAGCATGGCTAAAGTGTGACACATGGTCAAGCAGGTTATAAAACCAAAGAGCAAAACGACCAGATGAAGAAAAGGAAACAAATCTACTATACCAGATGCTCTCTTCTTAATCAGCTTCAGGTAGTTCAGAATACTGCATCTGGTGTCCACATCTACTTCCATGTTTTCAAGATAGGAGTTGAGGATGGGGATGAGTCCAGGAAACACCCCTTCCTACAAGAAGAACACACTATAAACTCTGCCGGCCGGCCTTTCAGCACAGAGCCCCGTTCAGGCCGTACCTTCCCGTTGATGATCGTGTCGATGCTCATGAGGGCGTACTCCTCTGCTGCTGGCTCGGAGCTGGTCTGCGCCTTGCTACACCCATCCACCACAGCGTTGCCACCTGCCAACCAAGGAGCACAGACGAGCTTCAGCAGCTTTTTCAGTATAAGCTGACCCTAGAAACCCGAACACGCGATACCTTTGCAAATGTCTTTCCTGAAATAAAACATCCCCTGCAAGACAGCATCTCGCTTCTGTGCCACTTTCATGTTTTCATCAACCTAATGAGAAAAAAATTTGGACTAAGTCAGTATATCTTAGATCAAACAAGCCAGTGCCTTCATCACTCCCCTTAGAATTCTGCTCCCTTCAGTCCTTCACAGTAGGAAAACATCACATAGTATCTGTGCAAAACAACAGGAATTTAGGGAAGCTTACTTTATAAAGCAAACCAAGTAAAAATGCACCTAATATCCTGGCTCTCCCGGTCTCAAAGTCAGTGTTCTTACTAGCCCTGCCTCACCTAGTGAGCACAAGGCCAGGAGGCTGCTAGGTTGCTAGTACTAGGCAGCCCACCATGGGCAGAATCACCAATGCCACTTGCCTACCGGGTAACTCATTTATGAATTCTCAATTCCCCAACAATTGTTTTTAAGACCTGAGGGTAAGCAAACCTTTAAAGTAGCTGCATTTTCTACGACGTTATCTTTATCCCCTCCCCCCATTTTATGTGTGTGTTTTATCTGCACGTATATGTGTCCACCATGTTTGTGCAGTGCTTTTGGAGGTAGAAGACATCGGATCCCATCAGACTAGAATTTCAAATGGTTGTGAGCTGCCATGTTGGTGCTGGAAACTGAACCCAGGTCTTCTGGAAGAGTAGCCAGTGCTCCAATGACTATAGTGCTATCTTATGTGCAGGCCTAATACATAATACAAACATCAGGTGGAGGGCCAGGGTAGACACCAGAGTTGATGTTGGGGTGTCTTTCTTAGTCACAGCCCTTTGTGAACTTGAAACTCTTCATTTCTGCTAGACGGGCAGGCTGGCCCGAGCCAGGGTTCCACCTATCCCATCCTGCCTGCCCCCCCCCACCAGAACTCAGTTTCTAGTAGTGCGCTCCACACCCTGCTTGTGGAGAGGGTCTACACTTTGCCCAGACAACCATCTCCCCAGCCTGCTGACAGAGTCTTTTGTGATTATTTAACCTCCTTGCACACCTATTATGGAAAGAATCCTACTGTTACTCCTTTGATGCTTTAAAATGATACTGCAAGACCTTCTGAACATCTAGCCACTTCTAGACACACGCCTAAGTAACAGGCTAAAATTCAACTGTAGCTGTGGGCATCTCTAAGGTTTGGGGTCTTATGATACTTGGTTTTCATTAGTTTTGTTCCACCAACATTCACGCCATTAATTTTCCTGCCCATCAGTCGTTTAAGTTTTAGCCTCCTTCAAGACCTATTAGGAAAGACACTTTAAACTTTCAATAGGAAATTTTTCTTGAATGCTATTTTGTTGACTTTTAGTGGAAATGCATTTTGGATAACATCTACTTTTGAGAAGTGAACAACTTTCTTGATTAATTTTTACCATTCTACAAGGCATGTGAACAGAAGATACTCTTTGGCTTGACATATCTGATCTAGCCTACACAACTAAACTTGCTAACCATCATTTAATTCCTTATGGCCCTTCAGCCAGAGATTAAAGGTAGGAGAGTCTGACCAGTGATATAACAGCCTGTTACCTATGGGGAGCTCTCTGGCCCTGCTCTCTACGTGGAAGAAAACACTGAGATCGTAAGCTACCTGTCCACAGTATAAACAGCTTTCAAGTTTAGTTCCTATCTCGCGCATTTCCTGCCCACCACATTAAATGCTTCTCAGAAAGCCACTGCACTTCGCTGCGCAGCCAGTGCCATCGTCACAAATGATGACAAGCAGTCAGCGCTGCTGTCACTAGCTCACACGACACTGACTACCTCACACTTGATTTGGCCTTGTTCGGGGAATGTCTTACAAAAGCAACACATACTGGAGGGTCACAATTTGATGTTACCTGTTTCTTCTTAGAAACATTTTTACATGTATTTATCTCTCTCTCTCTCTCTCTCTCTCTCTCTCTCTCTCTCTCTCTCTCTCTGTGTGTGTGTGTGTGTGAATGCATCTTGTATGGAATTCAGTTCTCTCTTTCCTGGGAGGCAAGTGCCTTTACCTGCACATCCATCTCTCCAGTCCTGTTTTTGTCTTCATTTATCTTCACTGTCTTCCCCTTCTGCAATTTGTCTTCACACTGCCTTCCTTACTCCACTTTTATAACACTAAAATATTTTCTTTCTTTCTTTGCTTGCTCTTTATCCAGTCACTTAGAATTAACATGCTGCTTTCATACTGTTTGTTTTTCTTTATTTATTATGCTTGACATAGGATTTTGCTTATGGAGCCAAGGAGGCCTTGAATTTGTGATCGTCCTGCCTCAGCTTCCCAAATACTTGAGATCTTAGGTTCATTATCATACCCTGCCACTGCTGACTAACGGCTACATATAAATATATGTATACAGGTACGGCAGGGGCTCCGCCAGTGAGCTTTACTTTCAGATGTCTTATTTTTAACTCAAATTGTGTCAATTTACTTATTTAGTGTGTGTAGGGCACACATGATACACATGTGGTAGTCAGAGGACAACTTGCAGGAGTCGGTTCTAGTTTTCACCATGTAGATCCCAGGGATCTGAACTCGGGTCACCGGGCTCACTGACATGCACCCTACCCACTGAGCCATCTTGCAGCTGTGTTTTCTTTTTACCTTTTTAAAAAGGTTCCTTATTTTTGTGTTTTATCCGCATGAATTTAAGTGTGCCATGTGTACACAGTGCCCGCTGAGACCACAACTGGGTGCTGGACTCCCCAGAACTACAGTTACAGCTGGTGGTGACCATGTGAAGGCTGAGGCCAAACCCTGGTCCTCTGCAACAACAGTTAGTGCTGTTAACTGCTGACCTAGCTCTCCAGCCCAATTCCCTTGTTTTTAAAGTTTTAAAAGTAGTGCTCTCTAGATATCTGGCATTAGAATGCACATGCCCAAATGTGAACATCTGTGTCACCCCGAGCCCATACAATGCCACCTAATCCAGTGTGACAGGGTTAGAACGCTGGGAGGCTTTTTGCCCTTTGGAATGGGAACAGACCTTATTCAAGATCTCAGACTACAGTGGAGTATAAGCGAGTTGAAGGGCACCTGCTTGGTTCCCCGCAGCTGGCCAGGGCCCTCTCTCATCTGCCTGTGGACGCACGGAGAATGGATCATGGAAGAATGAGAGCAGCCCTGACCACACAGCATCCGCACGCTGTCATCTGGGGCTTCTAGTCCCAAGGATGGCAAGATATCAATTTCTGCCCTGAGAGTACCATTCAGTTTATGAGCACAGCAGCCTCAACAGACTAGCAATGCGAAACAGGAGTTCTGGTACACTTTAGATTTAAATTAACTTTTTTTTTTTTTAGAAATCACTTAGATGGGAGCTCACGGCAAGGCACCTGCTGCCAAGCCTGACAATCTGAGTTCAATTCCCAAAACCCACATGCAAAGAGACAAAGAACCAAGTCTTGTGAGCTGTCTTCTGACTTTTACATGTGAACCGTGTGGTGAATATTGGCTTCCTGCCCTACCCAACCACACACTGTGCTAGCTGTTTTTACAACAACTTGATACAAGCCAGCGTCACAAACCACTTCTATTAGACTGGCCTGTAGGCAAGTCTGTGGGGTATTTTCTTGCCATGGATGGTGCCGCCCCTGGACAGGTGGTCCTGGGCCATGTAAGAAAGCAGGCTGCTAAGCCAGCAAGCCTTAAGCACCTGGCCTGACTTTCCTCATGTTCAATTATGACCTGGGAATCCTAAGAGAAAATAAACTTGTTCTCCCTAAGTTGCTTTTGCTTATGGTGTTCATCAGTCACAAAAAGCAAACTAGGATGTACACTAAATTATACATGAGACAGAAATCACTGTGCTGGGCAGGGAACGACCAGTGGTCTGTCCATTTCTCTGGCTTTAATTTCAGTGAAGAAGTAAGGCCAGTTCCTTTTCTCTCCTGCAGGTGTGCACACTAAAGTCTCCTTCCAGAACATCTCTGCTGAGACAAAATTCCTAGGTTTGGGCTCTGGGTTAACTGCCTCACTAAGGACTGTCCAAGTGCAGAGTCCTCTCTTAGGGATATTTTTTTCTTAATTTTCTGTCAGCTTTGGGGCATGTACTCATGTTCACAAACAGAAGCCTGAAGGGTAGCTCACAGGGACTTTCACTGGGTGGATTTGACTTAACTAGCAGACACACCCACAGTAACACAAACCTCTAGAATTCCTTCTGGGTTTGCTATGACACAGCTGCTCCAATTCGTCTGTGGCCTAACTTCTTGACAGGAGTCCACAGCAGCAGATCCCTCACTCCAGTCAGCAGTCTCTCACATCCATTATTATGTCAAGAGGACCACTTGCCCCATACCCATGGCCTTGACAACCTTAAGGGCTTCTCCAGATTACACAGCTTTGTGGCCTGAGCAAGACGTGCTCCAAAGTTTGGCTGGCCAACTTCCTCCAGAAAGCCTCTTCTCTGTTCTTTGTGGGGGTGGGGATTTGTGATCCTTAACTTGGTAAAATTCAGTGCCATTACATCCTCCACAAACATAACAAGTTTGGTTGCAATAACAGCTTCCCTAATTCTATCAGTAAGCCCACCAGTCAACCTAATTTTGACATGGTAGAACCAATGGAATTGGGAGAGGGAGAGGGCTCCACTTTGTGAGACTGCCCCCAGCTACTGTTTTTAAACAAAGCCTTAAATTCAGGCTTACCAGGAAAACAAGAGCCAAATAGAGACAGTTTATCCCAACAGGTAAAAGAAGTCAATGTAAAGACAGGTTGGAACTAGGCAGTGAATACAAGCAAGTAATTAAATCTGCATTGTCTATGTTCATCGCATTGTCTATGTGATCGTACCCATGGTTACCTTGGACAGTGGAATGAGGAAATCCAGTTTGTATGAGAGAATCACCCTGGTGAGCAGAACCACAAATACCACATAGGCAGAGTTCTCAAAGTCTGTTAACTGCACCTATAGAGGAAGACCAGAGATGTTAGGAATCAAGTGTTGGCTCCTGCTTCCCCCTCCCTAGCCCTTCAACTACATTATTTCCAAGCACTTTCATCTTCCCCATTTGAGGCTAGAAGCCTTCTATCCAGGTCCACACTCTGATATCAACTCCCAGTGGCTTTTGGAGTTGCTATTAATATGCACACTTGGATTCCTACTGCTTTTGAATGAACTCACAGCCCTCAGAGAAGAGCATTAGAAGGCTGGGGAGCAGCCAGAAGGCAGCTTCTGAGCTGAAACGGGTCTCACCTCCATGGGTCGGAACTCTACTCTCCATCCAATATCTGAGTTTGGAGGAGGGGGCTTAAACCTCATTGTCTGCCAGTTTGTGGATTGGATATTCTATAACAACAAAAAGAAACAGGATAAAGCCAACTTTCTACACTCTAGAACACATTTAAGTGACATGCATTTAATAACAGAGGAATGTTCCCATCCATACCTAAACTTCCCAATTTACAAATACAAAACAGTTACAACTTAAAGACTTTGTTAACTGTACGAAACAAAGCGTGGATCCCCCTTCATCTCTTCTCCTACACTCTCCCACTGTCTCTCTGTCCCTCTCTGTCTATTTCTCTCTGCCCGCATGGCTCAAAACTTCCTTGAACCACAAAACACAAAAACAAAGTGTGTTTCCTGGAAGTAAGGCTATGTCTGGAACATTTATCTGTGTGCAGCTTAATGTTTTAGTTTCATAGAATTGAGAAATAACTAGTAAGAATCATAAATTACTTTTTAGTTTTTTAGTGGTTCTGTATTGCACTAGGTAATGAAAGATTTTTCGAAGGGCAGTGGTGGTGCACACCTTTAATACCAGCGCTTGGGAGGCAGAGGCAGGTGGATCTCTGTGAGTGTTCTATAGAGGGAGTCTCAGGACAGCCAAGGTTGAACAGTGAAACCCTGTTTCAAAAAACCAAAAGAAAAAGAAAAGACAGATCTGTCTTGTTACCAATCCTCACAAAAACAAATGTGCCTCAGTTGTGAAGTGAAATATATTTGAATGGAAGATACCTCAAAATGGTCCGACTCATTGGCATCATCCAGGTTTATTTTCTCTTCAAAAAGGGTGAGCGGGTCTCTAATAAAAAGATGAGCAACGTGCTGTGCCAGAAGATGGTCAATACCTGCAAAGACAGACCGCAGGGGACTAACTGCAAAGGGAAAGGCCCTGGAGAATTTCTAAGTCCACAGACTGAAGAAGGGGGTCTAGAAGCTTAGGGAATGACTGGGTGGTTCAGTGCTCTCACCTTGCCCAGGGTTTTATCCTAGGACACTGGGGAAGAGCCGGAGTTTACTCACTCCTCACACAATGCCTGCTGGGCACTGGTGTGGACCTAGATACAGAGCTCCAAAAAGTTCCTTTTGCTAAAAGTCAAGAAGATCTCACAAGCATTTGGAACTTGAAACTTTAGGAACAAGCAGCCTCATAAGAAAAGTTAGAGACTTCACACTAAAAACAGAAACCAGACCAGGAGTCAGCAAAAAAGTTTAAAGTGCTTTGAAGAACAAAAGGTGCAATGATCAAGTTAGGAATGTGGGGGGCTGCTCACCTTCCTGTAAGAGCTGCTCGTAGATTTCTTTATCAATGGTCAGATCGATGTCATTGTATTTCTCACCACACTTAGAGAGGTAGCTATCTATTGAATCATACCGAGATTTACTAATCCTAAAACGATTGTTCTTCAGAGGCTACAACAGAAGAAATGATGGGAAATTAACACCTAGGTAATTATGTAGGAGCACATTTGCCTAGGGACCCACATTCAATACTTGAAACTCATAGTGGAAAAAAAAATGACTTTCAATGTCGTTCTCTGACCTCTATACATATGCTGAGGTGCGTCTGCCCTCCCCAGCCCTTTTTCTTTCACACACATTGCATGTTTATTTCTATTTATAGAATATGTTCAATAATTTGTGAATGACTATGAAAGGGCCAGAGCAGAAATGCCCTTAGTGGAGACATCAGTTATGGAAGTCTTTAAAAACCGTGACCTCCAGCCCAGTCCTTGTCCTGAGAGTATCATCTGGGATAAATCTGGGTGCCTGGCTCTCTGCAGGGGGGTGGTGCACACTCCTGGAGTGCAGAGTCTAAGGGACACAGGACAAAAAATGCTACCAATGCTAACCCGTCCTTACAGGCAGAGCCTAAGCCTTCAAATGAGACAATCATCTGACAACAAATTGAACTTCCCAGCAGAAGCCATTGGGTACAAAGTGTTCACACAGCGAGCAGAGCCTTTTGGTAAAACAGCCATCAGTGTGACTGCCACAACACAAAACAGGCACTACTGCAAAAAGAAAACAAAACTACATATACTTCGGGCAAGGATAAAAACTGACTTCCCACCCAAGCCAACTCCCCTCCTCCTCCTCCTGTACCCATGTTAAACAGAGCAGGGCTCACCACTTGCATTCTCTTCCCTTATGTGAACACCCAGAGGGTAAGGATCTAAGGGAGACTTCAGAATGCCAAGTGGTTACAATAAGCGCACATCACCTTTGTGGTGTAAAGGATCTATGAAGGAGAAGAATCATTCTTACCTCCAGTCCTCTCTCCTCCCGTGTTCTATCATCAACAGATGCAGAAATGACTCCCCAGCGACAGTCAATGTCTGATACATAGCCTCGGTAAAATGGAGATGCAGCACTCAAAGCCATCTAGAAATACAAGTCAGCAGGTACAGGGTCAAAGTGCTGCGTACACAGAGAAGGCTCCCACCACCTCCTGCATGTATTTCCAGCTGCTCTTTATAAAGAGCATGTACAAGAAAGACCTCCAAGGCTTGTATTCATTAAAATCACACCTTCTGTAACATAAGGACATACTAGTAGAGGGAGAAAGTATGGTCACACACTTAGTATGAACAGCAATAAGGTACTATAACTTGGCTCCTCAGTTTTCCTTCTCTGTGTTCATTAACTAGTACATGTGCTCTTATTTTCTAGTAAGATGTATTTAAGGAAAGATATACTTTCTACTTACAACAATTGGGCAGATAGTAGCCAGCTGGTCATAAAGGTATCTGGCCTCAGATATGCTGCAGGCTTGGAATGTTACCTGTTTAAGAATAAAAATTATTAAAACTGGAACATAAAGTCATTATCAGGCCCCACAAGCAGTAAGTCTGAGAAGGGATGGGTGGAGAAAAGATGAAGAAGGCTTCAGGTATGAGCCTGGTTTAGAAGTTGTCTTGGGTGAACTTACCCAAGAAAGGTATGTAATCATGTCCCACTGCTCAGGGATACCTCACAAACATCATTGTAAGCCAAAAGCACTATCATGTCAGGAAAGAGAAAAGAGGCAGCAGAGCTTGGCCTCTTGTTGGCTTCCTAGAGCAAATGGCTTACAAACATTTTGGTATAAAGAAAGGTCTGGTGACATTATGGGCAGCTTTCCAAGTATACTGGAGGCAGCACAGCAGGGTGGGAAGAGCTGGGGTTGTAGGGGACTGTGAAAGGAGGTAAGGCCAGAGAAAATACAGTGAAATCACTGGTGTGAGAAGAAAAAAGCTCAGGGCTAGCAGATGGGGCATCTGAGTCTAAACAAAAGTGTGCTCTGGGGACCGGTGTGCAGAGCATGAGGAGACTTGGGTTTTGTTGTGTTCCTAAGATATGAAGGAAAAAGTGGCAGAGGAGGAACAGGTGCTATGGCATGGCACGTTACTGGATGTAAGGGGATAAAAATGTCCTATAAGCAGCTAGGCTTCAAAGGTTCTGGACTTCAGAGGGCAAAAAACCTGCACTGGAGACTATTTGGAAAGCATGTTCAGACAATGCCTCCAAATTCAGGAAGATTACCCAGGAAACTTCACAAGGGCAAACAGGCACTGAAAAACTACAAGAAAATCACACAGTTGGATAACACAAATCCTCTTGGATTGTCATCCCAAAGAAACCAAGTTTTGTGTTCCTACACAGGGAAGGGTGGCAGTGATGGCCAAGAAATGCATTTTGTGTAACAACACAACTGTTATAACCACACATTGTCAACAATTTTAACTTCCTCAATTATGGATATTCAATAAAGACAGTTTTAAGTTTGGTCCTGACGCAGGAAATAATTGATGTGCTTAAACCTTGAAATAACAGTGGCTGATGAGAGCACTGCTAAGAATCTCCGTATTACTGTAAGAATCCTAGGTGTAATGGTTTAACTGTCTATCTCCATTGACTCTTTTAACACTGAACATGCTTCATGGGGGGGGGGGCACAGCTGCTCAATTATATGTGGCAACTGGATGCTGAAACAATTTCTTAAACAACTTGGTGTCATTATCTTCCTTCCTAGAGTTTCTATACTAAGGCTAGAGTAGCACATATCAATTAAAAGTAATGACAATTCACTAGCCACTACAGATGAAGAAAATGGAAAGCTATCCTGTAGCCATTAAGGAAAAATGGTTTCAAAGGTTGATAAAAATTGAGGAGATCTGGAAATAAGGCCATTGATAAGCAAGGCAAGGCAGCTTCTTCAATGACCTGAGACTTAGAAACCAATTTGTGAGGTTAGGCATATATATAGGTCAGAAGGATAATGAGTTTGCCTTGTTAGCACTGGAACCTGAGTTTGACCCTTGAAGCCCACCAAAAGTTGAGTATGGAACCACTTGTTTATAGTCTCAGAGCTGGGGAGGTAAAGGCAGGCAGACTGCCAGGGCTCAGTGGCCTAGGCCAATGAGTGACCCTTGCGGACAATGCTTTAAGAATAATACCTGAGGTTGCCTGTGGTCTGAGCATGCACGCATGCAAACACTTTCTGTATACTAAGGATCCAACGTGTATAGGGAGACTGGATATGCAGAGCACTGCTTGCTGGATATGGTTCTACCACCTTGGAGTGAGCTGTAGGACTCTGTCCTGACATTTTCTATCCAAAAATGCATGGCAGTGCCTGCTACCTACTTACTAAAGTGACAGAGGTCATGAAAGAAAGAGGATGATAAAGAAGGGAATGGAGAAAAGATATGATGAAATATTTTAAAAGCCTCTGAGATGTAAAAGATCCCAGTGTTTCCAGATGTTGGGATGAACAGTCTGCTGGACACAATTTTTTAGTCGATCTCGGTTCTTTCTGTGACTTTTAGGTATGTTACTGTGTGTTACCATCTTTGGTGTTGCAAAGATACTGTAATGAACATGTTTTCTGGATGGTGTTTGACTATGTTTTCTTGGGCAGTTTGAGACACACAACAAAGGATTTGTAGGTATATCCTGGAAAGGCCAGCTTTAGAAAAATCTAGGAAAAGTAGGGACTGAAATTTGAAAGTTCTGTTTATGACAACAGCAGTTATTTCCTACCTCTAGATTGAAACACTATGTACATGGAGTCAAACAGAACAGTGCCACAGTTGGTACCTTTAGTGGGTAAAGCAAAACCAAGGCACTCTGATATCTTAACAAAGGTATAAACACAAGAAGCTGTAGCTTTTGTTGCCCTCCTAAAAGATCACCTAGGAGGAAATACCACTATGACAGTGACAGGAAGTAAAGGGGGAACTATAAAAACACCAATGTCAGAAACGGAATCTGAAATTTGTGTAGAATTCAGTTTCGCAGCCACATACTTCTCTTTAGTAGGGAGGAAAAACACATAGCAGGCCATGACTTTTTCTGTTTATTCAGTGATTCTCAGAAAGCCTGAAGAGTGACAATTGATTTTTCTTTAGGATGGTCTCCTTATAGAACCCAGGCCACCCGGAACTCACAATCCTTCTGTAGTGCTGGATCATAGGCGAGTGCCACTAGCATTTGGCAAGCTCACAAATTTGAAGGTGGTTAAACGCTGCATTTTGTCCAGTAACTAAAAAAATTACTTTCCATTTCATTTTGTACTTTTCTATAATAAACAGTTTCTTCTGTTCCAGGCAGAAGTTCCAGGCAGGGACTTTTGCAGCTATCTGTGAATTCATCTCATTTATCACACATTTCATTATCTGTGACTACAACTTTTTAAAGGGGAATATTCTAACTGGATATGTTGGGGGAGGAAGTTCTAAACTCATACCTTAAATAGAATAGAGAACTGTGTATTCACACATGAAAATGTCTATCTCTACCCACAGGACTCACTTATTTGCATAAACAAAATATCTAAGGAGAGACTGTTCCTTTGGAATGGTGTTACAGCGACCGAGCCTCCCCAGCAGACCCTGGTTCAATATTAAACCAAGGAAGGTGGGGTTCCCAGAGCACCCAGAATACTGAAGCCATGTATTCTAAGAGCTAGAGTTTAATGGTCCATTTTAGAAATGTTTGTATTTAAGATAGGAAAGCAGATAACGCAGTCAAAAGTCAGCCTCTTTTTAAATGAAGTGTGACCATTTCTAAGGGAACATACTGGCCTCTCTTTGGAGGCCACTTATCTGATCCTACCTACATATGCCGAGGAAACAAAATACCTTATCCTTTATCACATTATAAAAGCATACCGCATGGGAAAGTCTGACTCTGATTTTCAATTTGGAGTATCTGTAGTTTTAGAAATAACCGTCTGGAGGCTTTTGTGACAAATGCATGCACGCCTAAAGCCTTGAGAAAAGAATGCTGAGTTTTGTGGCTTTTGTGCCAAGGCTACAGCTCAGTTTAGTAAAATGAGCCAAAAAAACTGCGAAGGAGGCTGAAAAACTGAGCGGGGGCAGAGCCAACAAGCCACCACGGGCCTAGGCGGGAGTGGGGGTTCTGCATTCCCCATTCCAGCCCTGAGTAAGCCTGGGTGCAATCACTGCCAGAGGCCATCAGTTATTTGATTAGTCACAACAAAATTTTTAATTTAGTAAACCAAGAAGTACTATTGTCTCTCTTGTGTAACTTAGCCAGGGGCAAGGCAAAGGCTGTTAAGTATTTATTCCTTTTAAACCATGAGGTACCTTTGGACAAACATAAAAATTTAAATGCCACACAACTTTTCCCCTTGCACCATAAAATCATTAGATTCCAAATAAAGAGATCTGAGTCCTGACTAACATCCTCCAAGGCTGTCACTAGATGGCAGTAAAATCAGGCATCTGGAAAGGGCATTCCCAAATACCCATTCCCAAATGCATTTTAAGTTTAGTAACAAGCACACACCTTCTGGTGAACTGTAATTCTTAGTCAAAAGACAGCCACAAAAGACTTTACTAAACAATCTTATTTTTTAGGAAGGCATGCTATCTTTTGAATCAGATTAAAAGGTGATTTTTCAACAAGAAACATGCATAAAGTTAGTAAGCACAAAGAAGAGGACATTTAGCCTTTTCATGTAGCAGAAGTAATACCTGAAGACAGCAATTGCCCATCCCAAATCCCATGGCATCCATGTAAATATGGTCTGGCTTAGAAGCCTTTGATGCCTCCTCATCTTCAGGAAATGTTTCTACAAATGGAGATGGTGTATTCTTGTCCTTGAATACTGTATTATTAATTAAAAGAAGAAGAAACAGTTGAGAATCAAGGATAACGGTTCAATACGCTGTCCCAACCCAAGCCCACAGACTTACTTGGCACATTGATGACGACCTTTTCTCCTCTCCTATGCCGGATGTTTCTTGTTAGGGTACTAGACAACCAAACAAAGGAAAGGTCACCCAAGAACTGCCACTTTACAGAGTTTGAGTACATCAAAAGGAATGGAAGTTAATCATACCTCAAACTAGAACCCCAAGTCAGTCTTGTGCACATGTGACATGCTAACGGTTTTCTGAAAGAGGCTTGGCTCTGGATAGGGGCCATTCTTTGCCATTTACTTAACGTTAACCCCAAATCCAGCCCAGGTGGTCATGAGCAGCCTGACCACCTCATAGTCCTGCTAATGCTAACATTTCTCATGAAAACTCCTATGATTTTGGTCAACGTTAAGAACTTAGGTTTTGGTTATTGTTAGTCGCAATCCTTCACCTGCCTCAGTTTCCCAGTTCTTCAGCACTAACCCATTTCTCACCTGATGCATACTCTATGGCCAGTGAGCACTTGTGGCTGTTCCTAAAGCAGACACATGACTTTAACAGCACAAAGAAAGGAAAAAGTTTCCTCAGATTTTTGAAAATGAATATAAATTGCAATAATACCTTAGATGGATAAGGTTAAATACACAATAAAACCGATTCACTTTTTTTTTTTTTTTAATGTTAGTATTGATTGTTAAATGATTTGCACAGGGTTGTGACTGTCATCTGCTCTGATGCCTGACTTGACCTCTCAGTCAGTCAGGACATGAGGACCTCCTGTGCTAGCCTGTTCTGTGAGGGTTTCTGGGTCTAGCTTGTGATAACTGTCACAGTCCATCTTTCCTTACTGTTTAGTAGTTTTCTCTGTAAATACATAATAATGCTTCAAATTGGAAACTGTACTTATAAATCTTTGTCTAGCAGAGCGTGGTGGCACACAGCTTTAACCCTAGTACTAGAGAGTCAGGCAGGGGCAGCCTGATCTATATAGTGAATTCCAAGACAGCCAAGGCTTTATAGATAAACCCTGCCTCAACTAAATGAATGAAAGAATGAATGGACAAACGAATGAATGGAGTGAATAAAGTCAGTCAGTCTTTGTCTACCCTTACAAAGACTTTGAATGTGACAGATGTGGGGTCTGTAAAAGGAACAAGCTCTGAGAGTTTCTAGTACCCCCCCCCCAAACACTCTGGCCCAGGAGCTTCATTTCAAGGTAGGTGAGTCCACAGGAAGAAAGCCAAGATCAAGCTGGTGCAGGACCTGAAGCAACTTAAAATCTAAATTAAAGTACAAACTACAGACCTAGAATATACAAGAAGAAGGCCTGTGCTAGGTGCTACATACATCTGACCTTGTCACAGCATACAGATTAACAAGGGTGGTGACAGGTCCCAGGCTAACTTAGGGGAAAGGAACAGGCAAAAAAAATGTCACAATATAAGTGTTTGCAGAATTAGGACTGAAAATGATCTACAAATTAAAGTGGAGGAAAGGAGCCAAGGAGTTTAAGGATGACTGAAACAGACAAGCAAACCTGGAGGAAAGAAGCAACACAAGCAGATGAGTCTGCTGCTTCCTCGGGATCCATCCTCGGGATCCAGTACTTGCTTGCAAGACTCCTAGACAAACACTGTGCCCAAAGGCTGAGCTTCACTCACCCAAAACGGGGGTGCTTGTTTATGGCTTCGTCTGGAAAGAAGAGGGACTTAGATGCACCTCCTTCCTCTGGGTTGGGTTTGTGCTCCGGCAGTGTGAATCCAGGGCAGCCTAGTCTACAACCAAATGAGAAAGAAATAGGTGGGAAACAGCCTAAAAAACTGACTGGCTATAGTCTCACTATAATTTGCAGCCAATAAAAACATCTAATTCCCATTACTCCCCACTCTAAAGGGTCTAGCAGTGTTTCCAAACCAATGTACATTCTGTAAATGCTGGCTCCTTTGTGGCCCCTTTCTGTTCTCCATTGTCTTATATTGGGGTCTCATTTATTTATTCCAGCTGATTTTGACTTTACCAGTCTCCACTCAACATCTAGAAACATTACTCAGCTTCCGTAAGGACAGAACAAATCCTTTAGCCACATGCTGTTATGACATATAGGTGCCTCATTGCTAGCTAAAATGCTCAAAGTACCTTTCAACCCTGTTGACTGCATTGTTCCAACCTCCTTATGAATCTGGACCAGTTCTCCTGGTTTTTTCTTCTGCAATCTCTTCAGAAATCTCTCAAGATTAAGCAGTGTCTCCAATGTTCCCAATTTACACTAGGGTGTCCTCTGATCCAAGATCCAAACTTATTGTCTTATTTAACCTTAAGAAGAGTTCTGATTTCAAAACAGAAGAACAGGTTCCATACAGGTCTTTACAGAGCTCAGATTCCCATCTCACTTGAGTAAGGCAGCCCTTCTAAGTTAGTGAAAGCAAAACAAAGCAGGCTCTTGACAAGGCTTCAGATCAGCAGTAGGAACTGCTAGCCCAGACCTTGTTTCACATAAAGTCAAGTTCCTGCAGGCTGTCCACCACCAAGTTAACAGCTGAAGCTGACACTGCTGCTCTCATTTGGAAAGCAGTTCCTAGCACCAAGGCTGCCTGGGCATTCATGCAGTCATGTACATTTTTCTGAGCCCATGAACTTAAAAAAAAATCTTTAGGAGAATGACAGTCATGAACCTGGAGGAATCCTAGCTTCCTAGAACCAGAGAGAGGCAGGCAGATCTCTGGGTCTGAGGGCAGCCTGGTGTAGAAAGTGAGTTCCAAACAAACAAACAAGGAAGGAAGGGATGGAAGGAAGAAAAAGAAAGAGCAAAAGAACGAGCGAAAGAAAGAACGAACGAACGACTGCAGTTTTGAACGGAACTTACTACTACAAACCTTTCTCCAGAGAACAACTATTCCATACAGAACCACCAACTGAGGCATAGAAGACTTTTACCCTGTGGCCCAGAAAGAACACTCACTACCTTTCAACACTGCACATTTCTTAAAATTTTTGAAACAGTTCTGGTCTGTGCTGCCCACTTTAGTTTGCTAAACTGAGGTGTGTAACTCTTAATGTTATGGAGAGAAAGGAAAATATAAGACATGGCATTTTCAAATTTGCTAAAGTTGTCATGTAACACCCACAGCCTGCTACTCCATTCTCCGGTTTCCCATGAGTTACCTACAGTACTCTCCTTGATAGCCCTCCTCCAGCAGCTTAGCTAATTCTGCCACTTTTCCATTGTCACTGTCTACCCTCACAACCAGGTCACCAAAACAGTGCGTAGGGAGTTCCCTTTCCCTCTCCTCGCATGCCCTGGCATTTGCTATACATTTGCTCTCATGCCAGCAGCCCAGATGATACTATCTAGCCAGCCTACATTCCCAAGGTCTCTAGCACTTTCAGAATAACAATCAGAGTTCAAGACAGCCTGCCCAGCCTCCCCGTCACCTGCACCCAGCTTCCTGGTTTCCCACCGTACTGTGTACTGTAACTCCTGTGCAACCAGAGGAAGAGGCATCCTTACTCCCTCTCCTACGAAACTCCTTCTAGAGCTCTGGACACCACTCCAGTCATCTTCCCTTGGAGAGGCCTTCCTCCATCACAAAATCCATCACATAGCCATATCCACACCCTATGGCACTCCCTAATTTATCATTACATATTTATATAACAGATATTTGATTACCCTCTGCTGTCTCCTCAGTTCTGCAGAGCAAAGCCTGCCTGAGTCTGATACAGAAAAGGCACTCAAAGTCTCTAAGTGTCTGATAATTGGCATTACTGTTTCAATGATTCTGAATGAATGGTTTAGTGTTTAAAGGCTATGGATTCCCCCATAGCTCTTTTGATGGAGGAGACAAGCATCTAGCATAGATAAATGAGGTTCCTGAGTAGAACTCTGGTCTACTTAGGGACATGATATTTGGATATCTGTGTACCCTTCTAATCTGCAAACACACTTCTACTATGCTTACTTACTGGGAGTTACTATCCCAACTAGATTTGGTGAAAAGCCCTAAATTTCCAGCACAATGCCAATGTGGCTCAGCTTGTGTCTGGCAAGAGTTGAGCAGGAACAAGAGCACTAGGGTGCTCCAGAACTGCTCCCCATGGTCTTGCTTACTGTGGTATCTGCCAGACTGTGAGAGTAGGTTCCCTCCTCAAAGTTCAAAAGGACTCTGGGGTTGGGATCTACGCACGGCTCAAGAGACCTCACTGAGTACAGGAGAGGAGATGCTCCTTTGAGAATGTATGTGCAAACACAACTGCTACAGTCCAGTGAGAGGAGCCCAGAAGGCTTGGCTCCTCCCCACACTGCCAACCAGTCACTAGTCACAGGGTCATTTCAACCCAGCCCGCATGTGTGCTCTTACCAGTGTGCAGGCCACCCACCAACTGAAGTCGTGCAATTCCTTAAAGTGAACGTTGACGACGACAGTGCTGCACAGTTCAACAGAATGAACTACCTTTAAGTGTAAGAACTATGGAGGGAAATGCTGGGTCATTATTCACTTTCTTCATACCTCCAGTCTGATACTCCTGCTACGACACACTGGTGTAGGAACTGACCTGGGAAATGAAGTTATCGTGCAAAGCGCCTGGTTTTCTCCCAATACAGAGGTAGCCTCCTTCCGGCGTTTCCTCATGTTGTCCTCCACTGTGTTGAACTCCGACATTGTTCCTCCATAGGGCTGGCCAGGTGTCCCTTCAATCATGTAGCTCCCATACTCCGGTCTCCAGAGGGTTGGGTGGCTATAGAGAAGTCATTTTAGTTTCAGCTTATTCTTTGGCTGTGTTCCACTCAATTTTTAGAAAAATTATAAAGTTGCCTTAAAAAAATTTAGAGCTATTAGACACAATTGAAAAAAGGCTATTAAAAGCTGTAAAATTCCACAGCTTTTCAACTACTTAAGGTTGCTAAGTATTTGAGTTCAAAATATTTATAAGTATCTGAAAATGCACACAGGTACTCTGGTCCAGGACAAAGCTAGCCCACTTTACCACAAAGGAACTGACGTCTTACAAACTTTCAGCTCAATGCCACAGTCCTCAAGTGCAGCTTTCCAAACAACTAAATAGAAAATGAATGAGAGACTAGACGTTCTTGGCCCCTTCTCTGCTCCCAGGTAGAAAAATATTTAGCCAGGAAAAAAAAAAAGAAAAAAAAAAAAAGTCAAGTGTGGTGGTGCACACCTTTAATCCCAGCACTTGGGAGGCAAAGACAGGCAGATTCCCAACTTTGAGATTGGCTCAGTCTACAGAGCAAGCTCAGGGTCAGCCAGGGCTACTCAGAGAAACCGTATCTTAAAAAACAAAACAAAACAAAAGAAGAAAGGAATATTTAAACATCATGTTGCTAAAACAAAACTGCCCCCAGTTTTGTCTGGAGCTCTGCTGTGGATCGCAACCATTTTTCAGAAATGTGTCTTTAAGAACAAGTAAGTGGGGGCTGGAGAGACCGCTCAGAGGTTAAGAGCACTGTCTGCTCTTCCAGAGGTCCTGAGTTCAATTCCCAGCAACCACATGGTGGCTCACAACCATCTATCCTGGGATCTGATGCTCTCTTCTGGCGTGCAGGTATACATGCAGAAAGAGCACTCATATACATTAAACAAACAAACAAATGTAAAAAATAGTAAGTGTCTACATTGTCACTGACTGTGGTGAGTGTTCTGAAAGGCCTATATGGTTAACTATTGTTATTCACACTTTATAGAGATGAGGAACTAAGGAATAAAGAGGACAGCTAACCTGTTCAAGGCTACTCAGCCACCAAGTAGATGAACAAGAAATGGAGACTCTAACTTAGGACCAAGCCCGTTACACTCTTACTCTTTCTCATCCTGGCTTCTAGACATCTAAGAAAAGATCCTGTCTTAGTTACTTCAAAGACTGCAGAGGTACTAGGCTGAGTCTTGAGTGTATCAGCTTACTTGGGGTTTATTCTTTCCCCCTTCTCCTGCAGAGTTTCAAGAACATCTTCTCCATTCAGGAACAACTGGACTTTTCTATTTTCATGATCAAAGGACACCAACATGTATTCCACCTGTGAAAAGTAATAAAGGAAAGAGATGAATGTTTGTCCAGACTTGACCTTCAGAAACAGAGCACAGAAAATGTGAAGGTTGGAAAGGAGTCACAGAAACTGCAGATCGTCTGCTCATATGTCAACTCCTTTGTATAATATAAAAACCTGGAGAGCACAGTCTGTAGTTCATTGTGAGAGGACAGGAACTCATTCTTCAATCCCTCTTTTCCTCTGTTCTACTCCATAGCCCACAGAAAAGTCAAGTTGTCCATTCTGACAAGTGCTAAAGGAGATGTCTTTAGAGATGAGATGCTGAGAGCCACATTTGTGAAGAGGGTGTATTCTAATGCTCATTTTCTCAATGAAATGAAATGTTTGGTGAAGAGGTTCTCTAAATATTGGAGTCAAGATAGATCATACTTCCTGGCAGATTCATCTACAGTCCTGTAATTCCCCATCCTCCATCAGGGATTAAAAGCATAAATGCACCAATATAAAGACATTATTTTAGGGGCTCAACGATTTAGCTTTGGTGTGCCACAAGCAATTTAAGACAACTTCCTTTATCTGAATGCAATACCATTTATAATGCAGAACACAACTGGTGCACTTATTACATGTGGTAGATTATTAACAAAAAAATCACAGGTCAAATACTAAAGAGAGACTTTTGTGGACAGAGTACAACTTGAGTTTGCTTTTGTTTTCTCTGAAATAGCATGCTTTAAACAATGAGAGTTGGTGTGGAAAGTTAAGATTATGAATAACTATCTGTGAATGAAATAAAGTACCTACTATCCAATCTAAGTGAGAAGTTGTGGAGCTGGATTATTCAAGCACATGCTTAGCTGACTCTTCAAAGACAGCAGCAATACAGAACATGTGGCAAGCTGATGGCACACAACACAAACCAGGTCCAGATAATATAATCTAGGTTGGTTTATTTTTACTAAAGAAAAGGGGGGAAGAGGAAAGAAAAGGTAGGTGAGAGTGTATCTACTTCCTTTTCTTGATGTTTCATATAAACTCAGAACCTCAGCCTTAAATATATCTAGAAGCTACTCCACAGCCTGTCTGCTCCCTTCTAAGAGTATACAGTTGGTTGTCAGTACCTGTACTTTAAGTTAGGTGGACTTAGGTCTGTACTGGTACGCATTAAGCTAGTCACTTCAAAAATTTGATTTGCTAGTATTTGGTTTTTTAGATGGGGTCTTTGCCCAGGCTGGCCTTGAACTTACTATGTAGCCAAGCTGGCCTCAAACTCACTATCTTCCTGCCACAGCCTTCCTAGTGCAGAGAATACAGGCATAGGCCACCATACAGGCAGAAGCAATAACTTAAGAGGCTCTTTTGTTTTTCAACAAAACGTACAGAGGAATGAACATTATAACCACGGGAAATGGAATGCTAGTTTAGAATACAAAAGAAAACTAACCAACTGACCAAACAAATAAAACAACTGCAATTAATATTACTAGTCACTTCATTGACAAATTTAGATTCCTATCAAGAATGGGTGACATACTGATTTAGGTATGTGAAACAGAAATGTAAGATGGTATAACCACTCAATGTGGTGAAAACAAAGGCGGAAGAATGTGGAAGGGTTGTCCACATGAAAGACTGCCAGATAGCACCTACACACAGACCCAGGACTCCTTAGCTTAACTGAGGGGTACATGGAACTCACTACCTGAATCAGTTCTGTTGTCTTCACAGTATGTTAAGTTGTCTGCTCATGAACACAAGGATGCCCCTGACTTTTGCATTCACAGATCCTAACCTTTTAAAGCCTATTCTCACAGTTTAAATGTGAAATGCTCCCCACAGTGTTAGGTGCTTCAATACTTGGTCCCTATTGATAACGCTGTTTTGAGAGATCATGGAGTCTTTGAGATTAAAGTTATGTCTGGCAAAGGTGGGTCACTGGGGGCATACCTTGAAAGTTATATCTACTTCTGGCTCGGTCTTGAGATCTCTGCTTCCCATCTTCATGTTTCCTATACCAAAAGTTCCCACTTCATGGACAGATCACTCTGTCACCAGCAGCTCCCACTTCCATGGACAGACCAGGAAAGTTCTCTTCCCTACGTTGCTTCTGCTAGTCAGAAGAAATCTTCCTCTTTTACTCTTTGGCCTGGCATCACCAGTTATGGATAGCTTAAGCACATAATAAGCTTTCTAAAATGAAAACAACTAACAGATAACTCTTAGCTTACTGGGTCTGCATCATTTATCTGTGTCCAAAATAAGCAAGAATATCTGTAGTCATTATACTAATGACTAAACTGAAATGACTTTGGTTAGTTTCTTAGTCTTTCTGAAATCCTAAATTTTAGAAATCCAAGTCTCAAATTTAAAAGCATCAAGGAGGGCAAAAGATCAAAGAGCTCAAATCCAATCTGTTTTAAATCCTCTAAGTGAACAACCCTGAAGATGGCAACACTCCAGACTTTTTATTGAAAATAACGATCCTGTGATCTCATGAAGCAAACAGAATAGAAAATATCAGAATATTTACTACATGAGAAAGAAAAACTAACTTTTTTATAATGCCTAAATTTGAATGTAATCTTATTAAAAGTTCTCGAGCACTTTTCAATTTTAAATAAGAAAATATAAAACAAAACAAGGTTTCTGTCCTCTCACCTTTCAAAAAGTAGTCTTTAGAATTACTCATTTCATTACTCTAGTGCAGCACTTGCCACCACAAAACACCACGGAACCTTAGCTAAAATGGCACTTGGCACAGTCATATAAGGAATGAGTGATAACAAAACTGACACAGCAAGCAAAAGCTTTCCCATATACGACGTCTGAAGCCACAATCAATGAGCTATGATGCTGCTGGATCTCATTCCTTCCCTAACTGCTTCCTTGAATGCCACAGAGAGAAACAACGCTAAAGAGAAAATAACAACAGTGTGGAGGTCTTCTATGCCACACTGACTCTAAGAATTAACACAAGTATTATCAGTCACTGTACTAAATTGGGTCATTCTTAACTCTCAGAAATGTGGGACCAACCAGACCTAGTGCTACTGGAGAAGGGACGATGACCAAGAATGGAAATGTTAAATTATCAGTAAGACAAAATTCAAATAAACATAAAAGCAGAAGTACTGAATAAACCCACAAATCAACTTCTCAACACCTGGGGGTCAGGAGATTAAAGAGAAATGGAAATAAGTGGTAGAGTTGGGCTAAATAAAGAAGGATGAGTATCCACACCTTTTCTAGGAACAGACAAGGTATTCCAGTGCCACTTTCTACTTGTTATTTCCAGTCCCTGCCATGGCAACTCTCAGGTATTGGGGTGCTGAAGATGGATTACCATGATGTTAAAGGTACAGGGAGACAGGGGGGTCATCAGTATGACAACCATCTCAGAAACCATTTCAGCTAGGCCACCAGAATGGAGACTTCTGACCCACAGGTACCCTGCCCGCCAAGAACAAGTTAGGGCAGGGAAAATTCAGCTAGTCACCTGGGCAGCACCTGGGCCAACTAACAACACAAGTCACCTTATGTACGGCTTTTCCTTCTCTGGTTTCAGTTACCCACAGTCCCCAAAGCTGTCTTTGCTTCGGACAAAGATCAGTCATATAACTCTTATTTCACTGTATTATAATTATTTGTTACTCTCTGTGAGCAGCAATTAAACTTGATTATACTTATGTATGTGTAAAAAGATCATATGTAGGGTTCAATGCTGTGTATGGCTTCAGGCACCTCTGGAAGGTTAGGTTTTCTTAGTAACTAACACTAATAATAGAGGAGTGAGCATGGCAATTCTCTAACCCTTCCCGGGCTGTAAGGCCAGAATTCCATAAGCAGACTGAATGCACATGCCATGCTGAACACACTGTAAACGGGCTGCAGAGTCTTGCATCAATGCACCATTCCAGAAGTAGAAAGGGAGAAACAAAACACTGAGCACACACTGGCACCAGACACCAATTCTCCATCGTGCACAGAAGACAGCTCCCTGCGCAGAATTTGAAACAAGGCTGTCCAGCACTGTGAGTTACCCTTCCGTATAGAGAACAGGCCCAGTAGAAATCCTGTCTACTCTGCTATCTTTTAAATGTATACTGCTTTTCCTATACATTAACACTTAGATCCCTGACATTTCTATTGCTTAGAGTAATTTTTATCCCATTAAATAAAAGTCACCAATATCTTTCAACAGTTGAATCAGGAACAGGAAAATAAAAATCTAGTTTGCGGTATCTCTGAGCTGTTGAAGACTGAGAGACGAAAGAGACTATTGTGTGTGCACCCTGCTGTATGTGTTAGTGTTGCTAGGAATAGCCAGACATGGTCCTAAGTCATAATGCAAGTTTGAGCAAAGGTGAGCATCTTATTTATGTTCATGTGAAATTATACTAATAAAAATAAAGAATCTTAATTGAGAGTACTCTGTAGTATACTACACACAGAACAGACATACAGCAAATATTTGTAGTATTCAAGGTTAAAATAACAGTGATAATATTCAAAGTCGTAGGAATTATACGAAGCCTGTAAGTGGCGTTTAGTACAAATGCCACCTCCTGTTAGTTTGATAATGTTGAGGCCCTTGGGAGGAAACTAGATGCGGAGGCGTGCTGGACATTTTATGAAGCACCGCCTTGTTGCCTTCCACTTGAGGCGAGTTCAGGAAGTAATCCACTTCTCTAGGACTACAGGCAAGTTTTCCAGAGAAACAGTATACTTTGAAGAAGCTCCTTTGTCAGCTTCTGTATGAATGACAAGTAAGAATCTCCACACTCATAGGCATTTAGCCCATCCGACAGGAACCTGAACCTGATGTGTAAGGAGCCACAAAGTACTCTATCTCCTCCAGCTCCCGAAGTGTATAGGCTCTTTACCACCTAGGGAAGGTCGGTGTAGGAGGGAGGGAAGGCAAAGTTCCTAATAGTTTAGACGGGTCTCCACCCACCGTGCAGAATCAGGTTTCGGGGCCAGCCTTCCACAGCTGGCTCTCTTCTGGCCTATGCAGTCAGTTGACTATTGCTAGAAACACCAGCATTCCCGAGTTTTCTCCTTACACCAGCTCCCCTGGATAATTCCACAGCCATTCTGACTGTTAGTCAAGGCTGTAGTGAGAGCAGATGACTGAGTTCTTCCCCAAAATGGTTACTGCTGTGTGGGAAAACTGTTTTCTAGATCTAAGGCATGGTCCACCTAATACAATTTTGCTGTTCTTTCATTTTTTAACAAAATCCATCAAGATATCAATCTCCACAAGACACCTACGGGAAGTTTAGATATGTAGAAATCAGAATGGTCTTAGTTTCATCCTGATCTGGTCTTTGGTTGGCGTATGGCATGCTTGATCAGGGCTGCAGCTTCCGGAGCTGGCTGCTGTTTACCTTAGAACACATTAACTATCAGCATCAACTTTAACAATGTGTAAGTGAACTTCTCTTACAGGTGGACTTACCTGTCTGGGTCACTTTGGCCCATAGAGGAAGTTCTTCACTACTAGTTTAGTGAGAAGAGTCCCACGTAAAAATCAAGACTTTAAAAGAGAGAAGAAAATAGGATTGCAACTCTCACAAAAGGAAAACCGAGTACATTCTCTATATGGCTATTTAGACTTTAATTAATAAAAGTAAAATTTCAGTTATCTGGTCTCAACTGAATAGTACAGACTAGAACATTTCTATTACTGTAGAAAGGACAAAAACCAAGAGAGACCAGAATTCTGACCTGGACACTCTGACAGCAGCACAGAAGAAGCCATGAATGTAGATCTCCCTCAATAATCTATGATTTGGGGCATGTCATGGTGCCTGTGTAGACCTAACTTGTAGGAGCTGGTTTTCTCATCCCATCATGTGGGTTCCAGGAGTCGCACTTACGCTGTCAGGGTTGTGGAGAAGCAACCTCTACCCATTAAGCCACCTTGTCACCCCTCTCTTTCAGGCTTTTCATCTATTTTCTAGACCCCCGAATTTGTTTGCTATTTTATTTTTTAATCATCCAATTACTTTCGGCATGTCATTTAAAATTTTCTGATATGCATGAAACCCCACCTTGTTTACGAACCAAACTAGGCTTCTTGCTCAAACAGAAGACGCATATCAGGTTACGGATGTGATATTTGTTTTAGCCACCAAAACCTCTCAGTATTATATATATAAGTAGTTATTTACCTCAAAACAACTGTGCTTTAGAACTTTAGCATCGAGATTTTAAGGACAAACTCCTGAGCTCTTTCCCAAAACAAACTATATTCCCCTGCCAGAGTTCTAGCCACATGTATGTGAAGAGGCCGTTTTCCGTCAACTGCCCTACAGTAGGCAGAGCTGGAGGGGAGCTGAGGTTGCCATCTCAGGAGTGTGAGAACTGTGCACTTGCAGTACAAAGAGGCTTCAGCACAGAAACATGCTATTACTAGAAGAACATTCACGGTGTTCTCTTCGGGTGGCTCCCCACTCAGCGCCTGAGGCACCAGAGAGGCGAGGAAACATATCCCCTGTACCATATATTTACCTTGTCCTAAATCCTGTGAGAAACAGGAGAAACTCGGGGTTTTAGTTCCTAGGAACCAACGCATACAACAAGTAACAGAGGCCCAAACAGGTAACTTTAAAGCACCTGATGTCCTCACAGAGGGCCATCTACGCCTCAGAGCCATGATGATGGCAACCAAAGTCCCCTTTCTCCCAACACACACAGTTCAGTGCCAATCCAAAATGTCAGTAACTGAACACAGACACTGTAAATCACAGCTCCAAAAGGCAGTGTCACAGTCCCATTCCAAAGCTGTTCCCAGTATTAGCAGGCTGGCCATCAGTCATGCCAGCCAGCTGTAGACAGCACTTGGGACATGCCTAACTCACAGTTAGGAGTCTGGTTCAGCAGAGGCTGCTAAACTGTAAAGCAAGGTCGGCCTGAGAAGCCAATGAAGGACAGGCCCAGTCTTTGCCTGTTCTGTGTGCCAGTGTGGCTGGCTGGGAAAGCTACAGTCACATTCTCAACTTGTCAGCCTTTGTCCCCTGGACCAAGGAATTTCCTATATATGCAATGAACACTGACTGCTGGCATCTCACTGGCCATCTGATAATGAAAAATGCTATGCTTAAGTTCGCCTCTATGGTTCTGAGATGGAGTGTACTCCATCTCTTGCTCTATTCCTCTTTTCCTCATTCATGTGTACACAGCACCCGCTGCTCCTGCCTACTTGGGCACCAACCTGAGGGGAACAGTGAAGAGTACAGACAATCCTTTTGGAACCTGGGACCCACATGTCTCACTTTTCTGGTGTTCCTATTTTGTCTTTTTAACTAATAGGAAGATAATACCAACTTCATGGGCTCCTGTATCATTCACTTCTTCAAGGGAACTTCGTAGGCCTCATACACTGATGCCTCCCTAATGTGGCCACCCGCACTGTAACACAGTACCTTATCTACTCTGCTATCCCAGAAGCCCCTTTTATTTAAATGCTATTTTGTTACCCAGAGTTACCAAACATGCTATCCCAGGCCAGTGAAATCACTGTTTTCTACCTCTATGGCAGGGGCATAAAGCTTTTCAAAAGTTCATTACAACACCTTGGTGGTCATGGTAGTTGTGCTTAATATAAGAAAATGTCTCATTCAGGTGAGAAAAATATTGTTTCACTTGGAATTTTACCTTGGGTGTGGTATTGTTGACTGAAAGCTACTTCTGTACAAAATGTGCAAGGAGGCTGACCCAGGGTCCTTCACTGTGCAAACAATCACAATTCCCCAATGTCCTTCCAGGAGGATTAGGTCAACTATCACCCTCCACCCAATCCCTTGCCACCATGCTGCAGGTACACGTGCTTTTCTGCTTCCCATCCTCCACCCAATCCCTT
>NW_026585691.1:13990233-14222430 GCF_907164565.1 Psammomys obesus | reverse complement strand
TGCAGGTACACGTGCTTTTCTGCTTCCCATCCTCCACCCAATCCCTTACCACCATGCTGCAGGTACACGTGCTTTTCTGCTTCCCAGGTAAGCATGCAGGTAGCCACAGCACTCCTGCATCATTCACTTCTTCAAGAGACCTTCGTAGGCCTCATACGATGGCCCCTCCCCCGCGTGGCCACCCGCACTGTAACACGGTACCTTATCTACTCTGCTTTCCCAGAAGCCCCTTTAATCTAAGGCTATCTTGTTATCCAGAGTTACCCCTTCAGAACACAGGCTTACAAACTTCTCCATGTACATGAGTGGGACTCTGAAGGCAACTGTATGCTCCTCTGTTCGCAGGACACCAGCTTGCCTTCTTGAGTTCTTTATATATCCTGGCTAATAGCCCTCTGCCAGACATGGGGTTAGTGAAGATCCTTTCCCAGTCTGTAGGCTGTCATTTTATTCTGATGACATTTTTGTTGCATTACAGAACTGTCATTTTGTTGCTTTACAGAAGCTTTCAGACTCATGACGTCCCATTTATTGATTGTTGATCATAGAGCCTGTGCTGTTGGTGTTCTGTTCAGGAAGTTGTCTCCTGTGAGTTCAAGGCTCTTCCCCACTTTTTTTTCTAACCCATTTAGTGTGTCTGGTTTTATGTTTTAGGTCTTTAATCCACTTAGACTTTAATTTTGTGCAGGGTGATAAATACGGATCTATTTGCATTTTTTTTACATGTAGACATCCAGTTAGAACAGCACCATTTGTTGAAGATGCTGTCTTTTTTGCATTGTATTGTTTTAGCTTCTTTTCCCAAAATCAAGTATCTGTGGTTGTGTGGGTTTGTTTCTGGGTCTTCTATTTGAGTCCATTGATCCACTATTGTTTCTACGCCAGTACCATGCAGTTTTTATTACTGTTGCTCTATAGCACAGCTTGAGATCGGGGATGGAGACACCTCCAGAAGATCTGTTATTGTACAGGATTGTTTTAGCAATTCTGGGATTTTTGTTTTTCCATATGAAACAGAATTGTTCTTTCAAGTTATGTAAAGAACTGTGTTGGTATTTTGATGGGAATTGCATTGAATCTGTAGATTGCTTTTGGCAGGATGGCCGTTTTCACTATGTTATTCCTACTGACCCATGAACATCGGAGATCTTTCCATCTTGTGATATCTTCAATTTCTTTCTTCAGAGATTTGAAGTTTTTTTTTTTCAAACAGGTCTTTCACTTGCTTGGTGAGAGTCACACCAAGGTACTTTATATTATTTGTGGCTATTGTAAAAGGTGTTGTTTCCCTAATTTCTTTCTCAGCCCTTTTGTCTTTTGTATACAGGAGGGCTACTGATTTTTTTTTTTTTTAGTTAATTTTGTATCTAGCCACTGTGCTAAAGATGTTTATCAGCTGAAGGAGTTCTCCAGTAGAATTTTTGGGGTCACTCAAGTATACCACCATATCATCTGCGAATAGTGATACTTTGACTTCTTCCTTTCCAATTTGTATTCCCTTGAGTTCCTTTAGTTGTCTTAGTGCTCTAACTAGGACTTCAAGTACTATGTTGAAAAGATACAGAGAAAGAGGGCAGCCTTGCCTTGTCCCTGATTTCAGCGGGATTGATTTTTCTCTGTTTTGTTTAATGTTGGCTATAGGCTTGCTGTATTTTGTGTTTACTATGTTTATGTATATGCCTTGTATCTCTGATCTCTCCAAAACTTTAAACATAAATGGGTGTTGGATTTTGTCAAATGCTTTTTTGGCATCTAAGGAGATGATCATGTGGGTTTTTTTTCCTTTTGTTTGTTTATATGGTGGATTACACTGATGGATTTCCATATATTGAACCACTCCTGCATGCCTGGGATGAAGCCTACTTGGTCATGATGGATGATATCTTTTATGTGTTCTTGGATTTGGTTTGCAGGTATTTTATTAAGTATTTTTGCATCAATGTTCATAAGAGAGATAGGTCTTAAGTTCTCCTTTTTTGTTGGGTCTTTGTGTGGTTTAGGTATCAAGGTTACTGTGGCTTCATACAATGAGTTTGGTAATGTTCCTTCTGTTTCTATTTTGTGGAATAGTTTGAGGAGTATTGGAGTTAGCTCTTCTTTGAGGGTCTGTGCTGAAACCACCAGGCCCTGGGCTTTTTTTTTGGCAGTGAGACTTTTGGTGACTGCTTCCATTTCCTTGGGGGATACAGGACTGTTTAATCTATTTACCTGATCTTGGTTTAGCTTTGGTAAGTGGAATCGATCAAGAAATTCTCCATTTCATTTAGGTTTTCCAATTTTGTGGTGTATAGGCTTTTGAAGTAAGACCTAATGATTCTTTGAATTTCCTCAGTGTTTGTATTTATGTCCCTGTATTTGTTTCTGATTTTGCTGATTTGGATAGTTACTCTCTGCCTTTTAGTTAGTTTGGCTAAGGGTTTGTCTATCTTATCTATCTCTATTTTCTCAAAGAACCAGCTCTTGGTTTCATTGATTCTTTGAATTGTTTTGTTTCTAACTTATTACATTTCTTTTTTACTTATAATGAAGCAAGACACTTGGAGTTGCACGGGGTGTCCAAACTGACTCCTGCTCCTTTTTACCTCAATTCATTCAATCCATTTTCTGTAGTTCATTCTGAGCCAAACAACTAGATAACTAAGCTCTTCAGAGCTGAGTACAGAATAAGTGATCTCTGTGTAGGAGCTGGGAGTGAAGTGAATGAACTCTGTGCTTTCAGGACATCTGGCTCTTATTCTACTTGATTAAAAGGGCCAAAGGACCATAAGCCCTAGACAGTACAGGCAGGACTACTGAAGAGCGATAGGCAATAAAGTAGCATTTAATTCCTCCTCAGGTGTGTGTGAGATTTGCAGCTCTCAGAAAATAAACTCCATGAGGTTTTTTTTCTTTTAACTTTTGAGCTACAGTGGGCGACTGCTGTTAACCTCTAACTATCTTCAGCACTGCAGAGAAGTGAGGCTTCACAGATCCTTGATGACCATGACTAGCGCCATAATGCACTAAGAAACCCACTTCCCGACTCCTGTCATTAATTCCAAAGAGATTAAGAAAAAGAAAAATAACATCCAAGATTTTCTGTATGTAACATGTATGGGTGAATTCATGTGTGTCAGTCCTTGCCTTCTATCTTCCTTTTAAGTGATCCCAATAAGCACAATCAATGGCTTGTCAAGCTGGACTTGAGTGGGATTGTTTCTTTGGTCTGCCACCTGTGCCTTATCTGGGTGAACAAGCATTTGTTCACTTCTGTTCCCCAAAGCCTCATGCAGCAACTTACAACACCGCTCATCTTCCTACACAGCCTATGAAGAAGTACCTTAGGAAAATGGATTCAATCTTCTTTTCAGCCTCAACTTCTGGCCACCTGTTTCCTGCATTGGCTCTGTCAAAGCTGCAAGAAATCAGCTCTAGAAACAGAGCCTATTCTCCTTTTGTACGCAGCAGCCACAGCTTTTTCAAAAGCAGCAAGCTTCTTTCTCTTCTTCATTCTCTCTTTTTCTAACCTAGCACAGGAAGCATTTGTATATAGTAATGGTTCTCAACCTGTGGATTACAACCTTTTGGGGGAGGGGTCAAATGTCCTTTCACAGGGATTGGCTAAAACCATCAGAAAACATTACAATTCAGAACAGTAGCAAAATTACAGTTATGAAGTAACAACAAAAATAATTTTATGCTTGGGGCCCTCACAACATGAGGAACTGTATTAAAGGGTCATAGCATTAGGAAGACTGAGAACCATTAGCATACAGAAAGTTCACAATAAATACTCCTGAATTTGAAAGCAGCTCACCATGGAAATATGGATTTTGAAGTTTCACCATGTCAGAAAAGTTTCAGTTTTTCTGAAGAGCAGTTTGGGCCACTCATTTTGCTTGTTAATTAGAAGAGCTGTTAAGACTCAAAAAGTTTTAGTTACTTAGTATAAACAAAAAACTTCAGAAGTTTACCATGCATGGCTACACAATCAGAAAGTAGCCTTTAAAACACGTTGCTTCAGAGAAAATGTAAAAACCCAGTCCTGACTGAAAAAGGAAATGAATTCTATTATTTGTTGTGTACATTCCATAATTTTCAAAACTTATGTGGCATTTAGGACATTCTCAAACAGTTAAAAAGTATTAAAAGCATTTGCCTAGAATACACAAAGCCTTGACTTGAATCTCTGGCACCATGAAAACAAAAGGATACCAAAGCAAGCAAGAAAAGCTTGGCAGAATCTTGGTCATTGAATGTCTTGGAACCAGGAAGACAGCCAGTGTGGACAGAGTATAGTCAAGAGAGCTGGAAGGAAAACAACGTGGGGGAGGCTTCCATTTTCTAGCTGTAAACAAAAATACAAAACCTGAACACATGAGAAAAGTCCTCAGCAAGCTGCACAGCCTCCTCAAGAACTCAGTAACTTCTAAAGCTCTGTTAGGTAGCACCTCTCAGAGGACAGCTCTGTCAGGCTCCTGTCTGCAGGCTTAGAGTAGCATTCATAGTGTCAGGGGCTGGCGCTCTCCCATAGGGTGGGTCACTGGTTGGGTCAGGCGTTGGTTGGGCATTCCCTCAGTCTCTGCTCTGTCTTTATCCCTGCACATCTTGCAGGCAGGGTAAATTTGAGGTTGAAGGTTTTTGTGGGTGGGTTGGAGTTCTCCTCCCTCTACTAAGAGGCTATTCTAGTGAGAAGTGTCCTCTTCAGTCTCTATGGCCTCTGCTACTAGGAGTCACTGCTTGAGTCCCACTTATATCCTCCCAGGAGCCTACCCTGTCTTAGGTCTCCAGCTTGTCACAGAGATGTCCCCACCCTCAGTTTCTCTTTCTCTACAGCCCTTCTGTACCCTCACCCTCGCTCTCCCCAGGTCTGTTCTCTACCCTCTTAACTCTGTGCTCCTTCTTCTACCTTGTTCCTTCTCTTCAGCAGCTACCTCTGTCTATTCTATCTCCCCTTCCAAGTGAGATTTATGTATCTTCCCTTGGATCCTCCTTGTTATTTATCTTCTTTGGGTCTATGCCTTGTAGTATGCTTATGCTGAGACTCACAGCCAAACATTAAGTGATGCTTAGGGAGTCTTGTGGAAAAGTGGAAGGAAAGAGAAAAGGATCTGGAGGTGACAGGAGCTCCACAAGAAGACCAACAGGGCTAACTAACCATGGCCCAGAGGGATTTTCTGAGACTCAAGCATCAACCAAGGACCAAGCATGAAATGGACCTACGCAACCTATACAGATGTAGCAGATGGACGGCTTAGAATTCATGTGTGTCCTCTAGTACGGAAGTGCAGACTGCACTGGACACAGACTCACTTGTCAGCTTTTTGATCACTTCCCCCTGGTTGGGACTACGTTATTGGGCCACAGGGGTAGAGGACAGGCTCAGTCTTGATGAAACTTGATGAGCTGGGGTGGATGGGAAAGGGAGCTCCCCTTTTCTGAAGAAGAGGAGATGGGGGAAGGAGGAGGGAGGTGGCAACAACCAGGATGTAAAGTGAATTTTAAAAATAAGTAAATTAAAATAATACTAAGGAAAGAACTCAGTAAGTAATGTTATGCAGAAGCACCCCAAAGTGAGACAGGCATTTACACTCCAACTAAATTATAATCCAGGGATACTGGGTAGAGGATGCAGACTTTTCCAGAGCTACTCATTAGCTATAAAAACAGCTTCTTTAAATAAAAGATCCTCTATCTAAATAATCATATTCCCAAAGTAGTATTAACGCATACAGGAATTATTATTAATGCATACTCTTGTCATTTAAAGATTGAAAGCACACTCAAAATAGGTGGGGTCAACCAATGGCAAGGGGCCTGAAATGTGAAAAGCAATCACTAGAACCACACGAATTATCACAATTCAATGTGTCCAGAACAGTGAATTTAGAAAGGTTGAAGAATGAAAGACAAACTTAGACACTCAGCAAATGCATTCAGTTTTATACGTGCAAGACAAATACACTGAAAACTACAAAACACTGCTAAGAAATTAAAGATGTGCAGAAGAGATTTACTTGTTCATGAGTAGGGAAATTCAATATTGTTTAGGTATCAATTCTTAAATTGATATGAAGACTCAATAGAGTCCTAATGAGATCAAAATCTCATGAGGGTTTGTTTTTTTTTATACAAATGGCCTATCTGGTTCTAAAACTCATGGAAATTCAATACATCTGGAAATATCTAAACTAATTAAAAAAACAAACAAAGAGCAGTGGTGGTGGTGCATGCCTTTGATCCCAGCAGTCATGAGGCAGAGACAGTCAGATCTCTGTGGTGAGTTCAAGGCCAGCCTGGTCTACAAAGCAAGTTCCAGGACAGCCAGGGCTATATAGAGAAACGATGTCTCAAAAAACAAACAAACAAACAACAAAAGCAGGGAAACAAACAAAAACAAAAACAAAGAAAGAAGGTATTTTCTGACTTCATGCTCTATAAAACCAAGGAAGAATGTTATCAGCACAAAGGCAGGTCAGTACACAGTGCAACAAGTCCAGAAATAAAACTACGTATCGCACCCCTTCTTAAGCAAAGGAAGGCTAGTGCTTTCAACAAACACTGCAGCAACACTGAACACAAACACATGTGTATACACAAACACAATACACAGGTTGCCTTTCTTTTCTATGAAATATGGATGGATGGATGGAAGATGGGGTTGGGGGGGCACAACCCAGAATTTTTGTAATGCTTATTAAGAGATGAACTATCTTCACCTCAGATAAGAAGTTAATATCCAGAGTTCACAAAACTTGCAAAAATTAAATACCAACAAAATAAAAGTGGCATTCAATGAACAGACAAACGAAAGTAACAGCCATTGTTTGAAAAAGAAACACAAATGGCCAATATCTCTAGCAATCAGGACAATGCAAATCAAAACTATTTTGAGATACAACCTCACCCCAGTCAGAAGGCCGTCATCAATAAATCTGACAACAAATATTAGAGAGGATGTGGAGGGAAAGGAATCACTGCTGGTGGGAATGAAAACTAATAACAGCCATTGCAGAAGTCAATTTGAAGATTTCTCAAAAAAAAATAATAATAATAAAATTACCATATGACCCAGCTATTTCACTCCTAACATTTACCCACAGAACTCCATGCTCTACCAGAGATATTTACATGTTTATTGCTGTTTTATTTACTACTGAAAGGAATTGGACTCAACCTAGTTGTCCTTCAAACAGAGGAATAGATAATGAGAATTTAGTACACATATTACATACACATACGTGCATTTATATGCATATATGTATGTGTGTACATACATATGTATATGTGTGTAGTACTGTTTAGCTGTAAAGAAAAAATGTGATCTCAAACCTTGCAGGAAAATGGATAGAGTTAGAGTGGACTTAGGTGAGGTCGTACAATCTCAAAAAGAAAACACTCCACATGCTCTCTCCCTTGTATTTGGAATCTAGCCAATAACATCTGTAAATAAATGTACATGTAAGCACAGTATAATATGTAGAAATAGAATTTTAAAAAACTAAAAACTAAATATTAGGGAATAAGGAAGGGAATACAGGTAACAAATACAAATTATGAAAGGATATAAAACTAATTTTATTTAAAGGATATAAAGCTAATTGTTTTTCTAGTTCTAGTTCATTCTTGGTAGTCTATACAGTCATTCAAATGTCAAAATATAAAAATCCAACATAAAATTTCAGGTTATGTTCTGAATAGCTATTCTGTCAGAACACGGTCCAAGAATGGAGTCACGTGAGGAGAATACTGAATGCTTGTGAGAAAACTCCAGGAAAACATGACAAGAGTTTTGTGACCTTAGTTTCTTCAAAACGCTATCTGTTCATGGAATGAATTTCTGAGCTCCTCAGGTTTAGGAGTGAGCTCACTTCAGATTACTCACCACTGCTTGCTGGCGTTATTCAATTAAATGTTTAAACTATCCTTTCTGCGGAATGGTTTGTCTTTGTAGTTGTACATTTAACTCAGGTGATCCTTCTTACCTCCCAGAGTATAGATTATCTGATGCTCTGAATAAAGTTGGCTATTGTATGAGACTTTTGTCCGCCTCATTTATCAGCTCCATTCTCCTAGGTCAGGCTGCCCTGCCTCTAGAGCGGTGACACCACTCTACCTGCAATATAAATTCATTGGGTCTTTGGATCTAATCTAATTTTCGCGTGTGACATTTTTTATTTCTAACATTTTTTAAAGATAAAGTTTAAAATAAATAAAGCTCAAAAAAAAAAGGAATGAGATGTGTTCAACAGCTTTTTCTAGAAAATCAATAAATGTGGTTCTGAAATGCAATTTTATTTTTTATTATCATGTTATTATTTTGTGTCTATGTGCGTGTATGTCTGTGCACCACACGAGCACAGTATCCTCAGAGGTGAGAAGATGGTGTTGGGACTGGAGTGGCAGGTAGCTGTGAGAAGCCATGAGGATACTGTATCAACCTGGGTCCTCTGGAAAGACAAGTGCTCCTAGCTGCTGAGCCATTTTACATTTCCATCATAAAGTAATAATAAGCTAATGAAACAGATCTGGTTGCAAAACAAAACAACTAATGTGGTTTGTCTCACCTACAATGACTCTGGTTATTTAAATGAGATATAAAGTAAGGCCTGGTAACACAGTCCTACACCTCCAGCTACCTGGAAGACTGAAGCAGGAGGATTACAAGTTCAAGGACTGCCTGCTTCAAAATTTTAAAAAGGGCTGGGGATATAGCTCAGTAGGTAGCATGCTTGCTGATCACACTACTGAGACAAAGGAGGAAACTTGGAAGAACTGTGTTTGGGAAAGGCATATTCTTTGAGAACTACTGTATTTAGTTAAAAACCTGAAAGTGTTTTCTTTTTCCTGCATTGAAACTTTTTATTTTTTAAAACTTTTATTAATATAAGTTATTTTTAAAAGGTCTCATCTTTACTACATCTGGGGCTGAGATGAAGAAAGAACAGACTCAGGGATACAAGTACAGAAAGGCTGTGCTCAGGTAGGCTGTGCTCACTCTGATGGTGTAGTACTAACTATAGTAACAACCAAGGACCTCCCCACGGGAAGGGAATTAGCTAGTCTTGCAGGAGGTCTCTGTAGGTACAGTTTTAGGATGTAAAACATTCTACTTGTACATACATCAACATTCACACTCAGACCAGAGGAAGGCTTTGCCAATTCTGAGGCTGACCAGTTTGAGGTCAGTCTCAGAAAAGGAAAAGGCCTTGCCAATTTCCCATGAGTCTGAGGCTTTGGTCCTCGACAGGACTTAAGTCAAACAACATGCGTTCACTTTTACTTACTCACTCCCTGCACATGCTGACATCTTTCACACATCTGCTTTTTGCATTAGATCCTGAAAGCTCCAGGACCTGCACAGCTTGAGTGCTGTAAAAGGGGATTTGGTAACATGACAAGCATTGCAAATAACCTAAAACTTTAGAATCAGGTTTCAATTCTGGTACAAAGTAACTGAAAAGGCTGGGCCCAGCTGACAGCAATATTAAGGTGTGTGTGTTGGGGTCGGGGGAGATAGTAGCTATTGCTATATGCATTTCAGATTTCCCAGACCAGTCTTTGTTTTCTGGGGATAGATTACACACCAAGAGCCGTATGCAGGCTGGGAAAGAACTATCTAACTGAATTATGTCCCTAGCCCTGAATCAGTATCTTATCTATTTATTTATTTAGAGACAGGGACTATCTATGTAGCCCTGGCTGCTAGGGCTTACTACATAGACCAGGCTGGCCTTGAATGCAGAGTTAGGATCTGTCATGTTAAAGGTGAAATAGGCACATGTAGGAAAAAGAAAAACAAACAAACAAAACCAAAACAAAGCCGGCCATGGCTCCAAAGGGCACAGCCAAAACATACACACACAGAGACCTAATTGTCCATACTCAAACTGCAAAAGTTGAAGAAATAGAGAAAGTGAAGAAGCAGGCTCAAGACCCAACAGTCAGTCTGGCGAACACTAAACCCAAAGTTCTTTCTGGTGTGGAGATATAAACACTGTTCTTATACATGGAGCCGAACATTTCTGAAGTGGCAGGCTCTCTTCCAAACACAACTATGACCAGTTTTAAGGTTTGGCTGTAGTTCTTGTTTTTTTCCAAGTCCATGGCCCCACAGATATGATATCAAACCCTGTAAAACAGTGGTTTTTAACCATCCTAATACTGCAACTGTTTAATACAGTTCTCATGTTGTAGGTGACCCCAACCACAAAATTATTTTTGTTGCTACTTCATAACTGTAATCTTGCTACTGTTCTGAGTTGTCATATAAACCCCTGATATGCAGGGTATGTATGCACCCCCAAAGGGGCTGTGACCCACAGGTTGAAGACCATTGCTGTATTTGGCGTCAGGCCTATCCAATGTGGCATCTTACGTCTACAACACTTCCACTCAGCAGGAACAGCCCTCATCTCCAGGGCCCAGACCACTCAGCATACCTCTCCCACTTTTATCTGCTCAGTCTGTTTCTCAGTTACTCTGCAAGGCTTCTACTTACAGATTGGGTGCTGAATGGCCTCAGATATCCCCTCAGCGTACACGGCAGTAAGTTCCTACTGTGCACAGGGCTTGTGCTGACTTCCGGCTCTTGTACATAAGGCTGTCATCACAACAAACACTTGGGCACGAGACTGCCAGAGTGTAGAACTGCCACAATGGAGGCTAAGTGTCTGTACTCCAAAGGTCAGACTCAAGAAAGGGAACCCCTTGGAGGACGAGACTAAGGCTTCACTCAAATGCAGTATCAGGAGTAACAGCACGGTAGGGACTTTTCCTCCTTATCTTCTAGGAATTTTTCACAATTCTAATTCTTCCCATGTCAGGCTATTTCCAAGTAAATTCTCAACACTAAAAGGTTGGGGGGAAATCAGTTTATAGGTTTGTATGTAACTAATGACAGAATATTTGGAAATGCAGTTCCAGCAGTCACTAAGTTTTCACAGAACACCCTGGTGTCATATAATGAAGGAACATTGTTAGCCAGGCTACTTATTATTGGAGGATTACACCTCTGGAGTCCAACTTCTCAACAGACCTACCCAGCATCCTCTTTTCAGGAAGTATTAACTGACTGGGTAGTGGTGGTGCATGCCTTTAAGCCCAGCACTTGGGATGCAGAGGCAGGTGCATCTCTGGTCAACAGAGGGAGTTCCACGACAGCCAGGGCTACACAGAGAAACCCTGTCCTGAGGGGAGAAAAAGTGTTAACTGGCTGAAATGCCCAACATTCTCCCCCTAAACAGACAGAATACAACTGCATGGAATTGCCAGGCTTTTCTATTCCCCTTGACCTTTTGTAGGGAGGAAGAAAGGCAATCCTAGTACCAACTCTCCCTAAAGCAAAGCCTGTCATGATGGATATGTGTGCAGTACACTCAGGTCCTACCCTCTGTGCAGCTCCCCATAACACCAGGTTTGCTCAGCAAGGGCAAGTCTCTTCAAACAAGTAATTAGTTGCATATGCCCTTCCTGCCAACAGGGGGCGCATTTTTTTTTAAAAAGAGAAAAGGTGATCTGGGAGGTTCCTGGTTCCACAGAGAAAGGGCAAGGAGTCAGGGGACACTGGAGTGAACAGCTATGTTTCACCTGTACTGAACATGTGAGGATAAAGTTCTACCTAGAACCACAATTAGAAACACATTAACCACCTTCCTTTTCTTTTTCTGGAGTATGGAGTCTTCGTTAAATATTGGAGGATGCAAAAAAAAAAAAAAAAAAAAAAAAAAAAAAATCAATTTTTGATTGCTCAACAATGGCTAGTTCCAAGAAAACCTTAAAGGATGCCACAATTACTTGCTGTCAGCAATACCAGGCTCACAGTTAGGCCCTAGGAAAAACAGGTGAACAGGAAGCATAATGTCCCTGCCCTGTAAATGGCACACAATACACAAATGAGAAACTGTCAAATGTTGTAAATACACAACAAACTTTACACTAAAACTGGAGAACTGCCAAACATGTTGTGTGTCCCTTTCCTGAGAAAAATGTGATAGACAATTTTTGTAGAAATGCAAATTATTAGTCCTTATATAATTCTTCCAGCTGCAGATGGCAGAATCATCTACCGACATTACGTACAGAAAGCACTCTGAAACTTAGCCCCAGGATGATAATATTGACTAAAAGTTAAATTATAGGAGTGGCACCGTATCTGGGGCAAACAGATACACTACAAAGGGACTGACTCCTCAAGAGATCAATTTAACTTTATGTATCTTCTATCAGCGTATGCGTGTGTGCTTTAGGGAGCGAGCAAAACTATAGAAAAATAACAACGGTTTCGGCGTCGCACCAGTTTTAGCACTGGTTGGTAACGCTTAGCTGAAGGATCTCTCCAGCCTTACCTAACCTTTAAGTGGTAAGCGTTCAGTTAAACGGGATCACGAAGCCACCGGTTCTTCAGGACAGGCACACGCCCTGGTACTGCATGTGTCAATGAAGTTTGCGGACAGGTGTGAGGCGTGACAGTTTAAGAAAAGAACCTAGATGATGGAGGGCCGAAGCAGACACCCCGGAGATCTGAGCCGTGACAGCAAGCCGACGGGGGCCAGTTAGTCTGGTCCTCACTTATCTCCACGGCGTACCGTGCGACGGGACGGCGGGAGATCGACACTCACACCACAGCTCCCGCTCGGCCCGTCCCGGCCTCCGAGCGGCGGTCGCCCCAGCACGAATGAATGACTCCGGAGCCGCAGCGCCGCTCGGCCGGCGGCGGGTCCGCGGACGGCCTGGCCGAACAAAGGCGCGCGGGCTCACCTCGTCACCCCACTTGAGCACGTCCTTGTGCCGGTCCTTGACGGCGTGGTAGATGTGCAGGAACTGGAGGATGCCGTGCCGCCGCACGTGGTCGGCGTGGCGCTGGGTCTCCTCCCAGCTCAGCGGCGAGCCTTGGGACAGCAGCCCCATGGCCGCGTCCTCCTGCCGGCCGCGGCTCCGCCCCGGGGGCTCGCGAGGGCCGCGCGGCGGGCGTCCCGTCCGTTCCCGCTCCGACTCGGACTCGGACCCCGCCGCGCGGGTGGACGGCCCGGGACGGGGGGGTCTCTCGCCGCCGCCCGGTCTCGCGCTCCCACGCCTGCCCCGCGGCCCAGGCCGCCGCGGCAGCGCTCCACTCGGCTCTGCCGGTGTCGTGCACGGGCTTCCTAGTTGCGACCCGAAGCTGCGCGGACACCGAGCATGCCCAGTTCCGCGCCCGCCGCTCCGCGCGCCGCGCTCCGCATTTTATAGGCTGCGGCGGGGGCGGGGAACAGCGCGGCGGGTCGGGGGCGGGTCACGGGGGGCGGGGCCTCGGGAGGGGGCGGGGCCTCGGCCGGTGGGCGTCCGCCGGTGGCCTGGCTACCAGCGAATGAGGACTGAGAGGTCTCCGTCCCAAAATAAAATCCGGGTCATGAGAAAACGATTGTTAGGATTTATCAAAAGCCGACCGGATTCCTTTTTTTGGGGGGGTGTGTGAGAAGGGCCTCATGCTAACAAAACGGTGGGAGACAAAAATGTGTTGCGAAAAAATATCAACTCCGGAGTTAATAAAGTTAGAGTAATACTTTTTCATGTATGTTTACAGCTCTCCATGGCTGGTGCTGAGCTTTGATTGCTGGTCCTTCACATGGATCCGTGTGTCTACAAGGGGTTAGACATATGTGTGTGTCATCATTGGAAGTCCTCTGAATTAACTGTCGATGGGATCTCCGGTTGGCACAGACCTCATTCACTGTGAGAAAGAGATCTTGTGGTGTGTCTCCAAGTGGGCAGTGTGAGAGGTTGTCTTCAGAACTTTCCCCGCCTTCAGAACCTAACATCTAGCCAGCACTGGGCCACTCTATTGCTCAGGAGAGCTTTACCCTGACTGCTAAAGGCTCCAGGACCTGGATTCGGTGGGAATGAAGGAAAGGCGTCCCCACGACCGGCCCCCTTGCTCCTGAGTAATTGTTCGATTAATGTTTTGCAACTGGATAAATATATGCAGTAACTAGATGATCCATTCTTGTACAGCGGGCAGAAAACATTCACTACATCTTTTCTCCTAGACTGTCGTTACATTTTTATTATGTAGTTACTTAGGGACAAGATCTCACTATGTAACCCAACCCGGCCTTGAACTCCAGGCAGCCATCTTGTCCCAGCCTCCTGAGTGCTGGGATTATAGGTATGAACTTCCGCACCTGTCTTAGATTTAATATCTAATGAACACTAACCAATGAATGCGTGATAGGAATATTTTCTCACTGCCTTCATATAGAATGTGTCCATCAAAAAGCTTGGGAGCAGGGGTATGGCTGTGATTTCCACAGTGGGAAGTGAGTAGGTGTACAATTTAGATGAAATGTGAATCTAAGACGGACGATGAAATTTACCCCTAGCACATACTGCAATAATAATAATAATAATAAGCCCATTCTAATTTCCCCCACCCTCTTAACCGCTACGGCCCATCTTACTGTGTCCTCCCCACCAACCGTCTTCCTTGGTCCTTAACTATGTTCTGAGGCTCCCTTCATTCTTGTTTCTTTTCTGAATGCCCGAGATCCACCACCTGACACACGTCTTTGGATTCTGGTTACTCTGTATTGTGCCTGAATGTGTATACACCTTTGCCTATTACACTACGTGTGTTAGATACTGGCTTTCTTTAGAGTAGAGGTGACGTGTGTGTGTGTGTGTGTGTGTGTGTGTGTGTGTGTGTTGGTGGTGGTGGTGGTGGTGGTCTTCTAGGAAATGCTCAATATACACTATTGCTTACTAAGTGTTAGCTTCTCTGGGGGAAAGAGCGGGTATTGGGAGAGGGGGAGAAAAGCTGTTTCACCTACATGTAAAGTTTCCCAAAGAGCATTTGGTTATTCTCAGAATCTCACCTCACATTTTCATACACCTGCATGATTCAGCACACCAGCCACCATCCTCAAGTGGCTATTAAGCATTTGGAATGTCACTGACATGACTTTAATTGTGAATTATTGAGGCCAGCCTGGGCTAGGGCCAGCCACCACCCCGTTAAAATTTCATCTTTCTCTTGGTAACTGGGACACTTTCGCATAAATATGGAACAGGTTAGGAATGTGAATTTTCAACTGTAGATTTTATGAAATCAAAATGCAAATCATGTCTTCTGATGGAAAGTTAGGGACCCGGGAGATACCAGATTTGAAGACTTGCTACAAAAATAAAAACATCTCTTTAAAAAAATTTAGCCAGGAGATGGTGGCACACACTTTTAATCCCAGGACTTAAGAGGCAGAGGCAGGAGGGTCTCTGTGAATTCGAGGACAACCTGGTGTACAGAGTAAGTTCCAGGACAGCCAGGGTTACATAGAGAAACCATGTCATATATATATAACATATTATATGATTTATATATTTGTTTATGCTATACATCATGTTGATGCAATAGATTTAAGATATGTTTGGTTAAAATAAATAGCCTATTGTTTACGTTGTCTCACCAAGATCTCTTCAGTTCTTTAAGGCGGCTACTGAAAAGTCTGATGTGGCGTACTCCCCTTCGTTGAAACAGAGCTGCTGCCTTCGACTTCTGTTTACCTGTAGAAAAGTACTTTCCCCAGCACACCTGCTGTTTTCTCACGGGGAGACCTGTGAAGACCTGTCTCCAGGGAGAATGTCAACTCAGTGTCAGGAGGAAACAGATTTGCATGGTTCAATGACTAGTTCTAGCACAAATTCCGACGCCATACCTAACGTCTTGGCGATTTACTCCTGCAACCGGGATCCACAATCGCTAGGGAGCTGTCTGGGCTCCGAGGTCTCAATTCTGAAAGCTCACTCCCGTGCGAGGGTCTCAGAGCTCCGGACCATAACTTGGACACGGGCACTGTGGCGCCACTGAGGGGATTTGCCAAATTTTAAGCCATGCTCCCTTGCAGTGTCTTCAGCTATGTTTAAAAAGAGACACCACCACGTAGCCACGTCCAGCAAGGGTCTCCCTTCTGCCGGTGCTTGCTTTGCACCTGCAAGTTTCCAAGATTGCGCGGGACAGACTGCCCGCCGGCCGGGTTTCAGCTCGGGAGCGTTATTTTCCAGCGGGCAGAGGGGTGCACGGGAAGGAGATGCTAAGGGCAGAAAGAACTCCCAGCTGGCAGAGCAGCTCTCCCTTCCGCCACCATCACGGGCGCATCCGGGCTCGGCGGCTCCGAGAGGATGCTCTGGGTCTGGCGGGGTACCCGGCCGTGCGCGCGCCCACCGAGCGAGCGCGGCCGCGCGCAGGCCCCGCCCACAGGCGGCGGGAAAACCCGGACGCGGAGCCCGCACGGGCCCCGCAGCGCCAGGGCGTCGCCGCGCGCTCGCCGTTGTTGTGGTAGCGCCGGCCACGTGACCGCCGGCCCGCCTTCCCCGCGGCGCGCCGTGCCGCCTCACCGTGACTCAGCACTCTGAGCGGGCTGGCCGCCCGCAGGGGTCCGCTCCCGGGCACAGGCTGCCGGGGATCCCCGCGGGAGGGCCGTTGTCGCAGCCGCCGCTTCGGATGCGCAAGGCCGGACTGGGCGTCGTTCCTCGGGCGTCACGCGGTGACGTTCCCTCGTCCGGGGAGGGATGCGGAGGCGCAGAGCCTTGGGGACTGAAGGAGGAAAGCTCCCCTGGGTCTGAGCTAGTGCCTGGTGGCCTCAGTTACTCTGTGCTGCACCTGCTCTGCGCCACCCTTGGGTTTCATGGGGAAACCGAGGACAGGTCCTTGTGACCAGGTTTTTCTCAGCGAGGCCACTGAGAACCAGTCATGTGCCACCTACACCCGTGGGGATCAGAACGGTGTGTGACCCTAGTGGGCTTGCTTTCTGCGGCAGCACATAGCAGGCCTTGGTGGGCCCTCATCGGGATTCCAGCTGTGACACCACCTGGCCTTGCACGCCTCCTTTGACGCACACCCTTTCTCTCCAGGGCCCTCAGGTTCACTTAGGGGAGACCTCCAAGTTGTGCCTTAGATTTCTTAGTGGGTGGAAACAGCCAGTTTCAATGTATATGGTAGCAAAGTAACAACCGATGTGGAAGGGAGGTGATGATTTACCCTCCCTTTGAATTACACTTAAGATTTGTTCAGGCCCAAGGAAGTCTCCTGTGATGGAAGAAAGAGGCCAGAGGGACAGGATTTCACAGATTTGCATGATTTTTCTTATACTCTCCGTTCTAGAGATGAATTTTTCCCTTTTATCCTGAACATTCTGTGATGCCAATACTACCGGAAGAGTCGAGGACTTGCAAATATTTTGCACTGTGTAGTATTCGAACTCAGGCTGTAAAGATGTGCTATTATTTTAATGAACACGCAAAGCTCTTGTAATGTCTTCTGTCGTTCAAGACAGGGTTTCAAGTGGCTCAGGCTGGCCTTAGATTCACTGTTTAGCTAAAGACAGCCTTTAACTCCTGATCCTCCTGCCTCTATCTCTCGTGTGCTGACACCACACGCCCTCTTTTTCTAGTTTATTTGGATTTATGAGAAATGTGTTTTCACGTAGCTACAAAGATGAGTGAGTGATGAAGATCCACAGGAAATTGTGAAAGATGTGGGAGCAAGACATGGTGCTTTAAGAAGCAAGTTCTCACTGGACATGGGGATGCAGAACACATCGGTGAGCTCCCATACCCTATAGTATTATTTTCAACCTAACGAGACGCTGGGGAAGAAGATGACAGGTGCCAAGATGGTGGTTTCAGGCAGGAAGGGCCAAATCTGCAGTCCAGTAGACTTACCCTTTCCTATGGAAACATGCTTAAAAAACTTCTTACTATGAAAATTCCCAGCACCATGAAAGCAGGTATAATGGAGAATACGTCCGTTCTCTATTACTGGTGTCACTACACGGCTATTCCTAGGGTCGAAGATAATCCATAGGGAGCCTAGGAGGTGGGAAAGAATGAGTGAGTGGGTTAATCCTCAGACAGAAATGGTTTCCTTCATCCTGAAAATGGGGATTCTGCACATTGCTATCCAGATGCCTTTCATTCCACATTATTAGATTTCTGCATGGCAGAACTTTCCATTTTAAAAATGAAACTCAAGACTTGTGCTGATCGTGCATGACATAAACAAACTGTTTCACAACGACTGTCATGGATGAATGACATTGTTAAGCAGGCACTTAAGGTGTCCAAATTTTAGATTCTGCTCTTCCCATTTCATGCACTTGAACTTGTGAGTAAGGATTTCAAGTTTAAGGTCATCAAGAACCTGCCTCAGAATCCGTGGTGGGGTTGGAGGTATAAACTGTTAAGAAGGTTTAGAAAGACTGCTTACTCTAAGATGTCCATTCTTCAGAGGAGTCTGAAGCTCAGTGCGGGAAACCTAAAGGAGACAGGCTAGTAAACAAAATCAGGGTTTGATCCAGTCTGTTTGCCTTCAAAGTCCAAGTTCATTCCACTTCCCTCACCTTGCCAGAAACAAAGCAAAGCTCACACATAGTAGCAGTTGACATTTGAATAGGACCTGTGGTTTACAGAGTGCTTAGCCAGAAGGTCTAAGTGAAAGGTAAAGGAATGAATATTTCTTATACACCTACAGTATACTTCACTTTACACTAAGGGTCTTATTTCATCTTTTTTGTTTTGTTTTGTTTTGTTTTGTTTTGGGACAGGGTTTCTCTGTGTAGTCTTGGCTGTCCTGGAACTCACTGTGTAGACCAGGCTGGCTTGGAATTCAGAGAGATCCTCCTGCCTCTGCCTCCTGAGTGTTGGAATTAAAGACGTGGATCATCACCATCTGGGTTAATCTTAACTTTTAAATTCCTTATCAATAAATTCATGGTAGAAAGCATAGGTTTTTATTATAGACTTAGGGTGGGGTTTTGGTTGTTGGTTTTTGCATGATTTTCTGTGTTACACTACTTCCAACAGCTGAATTAATTCATGGAATTCAGTCCTTAAAGAAGTGTGGACTCATGGAAATTGCACATAATCCCAGGTATTTAGACTGGGATTGCATAAATCATTCAATGCGGATTTTGCAAAAAATACAGTTAGGTTTACTGAGGCAAGACTGCACAAAGCCCTCTTAATCGTGGCATTGGGGAGGGGATTCATGTACTTCTAGCTCTGTACCCTTACCTTTGTAATTTTTGATTTTGGAATAATGTCTAGGTTAGGTTGGGGATGCAGCTTCATTGCCATAGTACACGCATGAGCCCTGAGTTCAGTCTCCAGGAAGTCCTCACACAGGTACTAGTTGCTAAGGTAGAACTTGGTGAACTTCATGGTGTGCTGATGTAGGCAGATACAGGGAACGGCCTAAAGGCACACCAGAAGTTGAATCACTGGTCACAAAATGCAGACTTGAGAGAGAGGAGAATAACACAGGAGTTAGACTAGCAAAAAAAAAAAAAAAAAGTCTGTGAAATGATTTGTTTTACAAGGAAAATACTTAAAAAAAATGGCCCTTCTTTTTAGCATTGTTTCATCATATCATATGTGAAAATTCACATCCAAAGTGCAAATTCTCTAGATAGTCTGGAGATATTTTTCAAGATCACACAGTAAAGTAAGATTTTTTTTCTCTTTCCAGAAAATAAGCAAATATAATGTTCACAAGAGAGCATGAACTGTTTACATATACTGGGAACTAATCAGTGTTTACATTGTCTTGGGTAGGATAAGGAGCAGTCCTGTAGTTCTAGGCAAGCATGATGAAGAAATCTCGTTTCCCTGAGTCATAACTGAGTTGCAGTGGTCATAGCAGGAACTCCAGCCCCGAATGTGAGGATGAATCTTAGACAGATTATGATTGAGGTTGCAGCTGACACTCCTCATCTTTGTTATGTAAACAAGCGGTTACAAAATCTACAGCACTGGGAAGGAAGTTGAATGATGCAGAGCTTGCCCAGACATGCTCAAGGATCTCCACTCAGGCTAGGTGGGGCTGGGGAGATCTTCCTACAAACGACCATTATTATTTTCTAATTTGGACTAAACATCTTCACAGATTAGCTGTGAAATGAGTAGGAGTGTTGATCTGGGCCACAAAGACCTGACTTTGAAGTTTGGCATGGGAAATAGCATTATATATGACTCAGCCCATGTTGTTCTCATGGAGATTGCTTTGTAGAATAAGACCAGGGACATGAAACTGGGTCTTTTTAAAATGTCTTCTTGGAGAACATTATACAGAGCGCCTATTATTTCATGTATCAGGCCATGTTTTGTTTAGTTTGCCAAAAATTTAGCTACAGGTGCTGTGATCTTGCATGCTGAGAAGCTTGCCAGACTCTTAAGAGAATTTCCCTCTGCTTTTGTGTGACATAAGTCAGCTGAAGTAGATAAGCTTTCACCACTTTATTTCAGGTAAGGTATCCAACACCCTTAATAACAACCAAAACAAAAAACAAAAAAAAAAAAAAGAGAAAAGAAAAAGAAAAAAGCAAATAAAGGGATGCATAGTTCCCTTCAAGAGCTCCTACTTTCTGTTAGGAATCTACAAGTTCTTATTGTAGTCCAAAGTTGGAAGGAGAGTGTTGATGGGCAGTGCTGGTGATAGCATCCTAAACAGAGGACTTTGGCTGGGTAAATAGAAAAATTGTTATTGGGTAAACAGATGCCTAAACAGGGGCTGATGGTCCAGTTACAGGAACCTCCCTTAATTTGACCCAAAGGTCACCTAATTTGGGCAAGGACATCTAGTTTCCTTTCAAAGAACTGCTGTCATATAAAATCTATTTGTTTTCCCACCAGTTCGCTCTTTTCTTTGTCCACTGAGGAATAGATAGCCTTCATAGTTTGATCCCCAATAAACCTATGTTCTTCCCATAGTGGTCTGGCTTGATGGTTTCACTGCACCCTTACTTGTATACTTATATTGTATTTACCTAATTTTTAAAGTAGGGTAGGTTTATGGGAGACTTATAAAAGAATTTATTCATTGTTCATAGTGTCAAAATGTCAAAGAATATTTTATATTATAAATTGACTTGATATACCACATTTTCCTTAAAATTTACTTGGATGAAGACAGTAATTGCACGGTTTTGTTATAATATGCAATAATATTCTGTAGGAAGATAATGCTAAAAACATGGTCTCTGGCACAGGATGGAGGAAGATATAGAGAACATAAATCTAAAATGAGTAAGTACGAACAGTCCCGAGTTAGTACATTTGATGATGCCAAATTTATAATAAGCAAATAAAAAGCGATAGTAATTGTATCATGCCCAAAGCTGTAAATCTGGGGCTGGTTCTCACAAAAAGTAAAAAGTTCTGCTGATGAAAATGAAATCCTTATTAAAACTACTTTCTTTATCTTTGTTTTCTATATGGAAGTAGAGATTAATGGTCATTATATTTTAATTATGGTATTGTGTTTTGATATTTCCAAGTTTTAGTTTTCAAGTTATGACCAGTTTATAGTTTAGGGCAACTTTAAATTCAGTAATTTACTTAACAGGCAAAAGAAACATCCACATAGGTTTACAAGTATTTGTTACAACTCCTAGTGTCTGTTATTGGCTCAGCTCGGGTAGCATGTTCCTGCATGATTAAAGGATGCTGGGTTTATTTCAACTACTTGGAATGTATACTGTTCAAATAGTGTAAGAACAGTGACTAGTGTGCTTTTGTTCTTTGCTTGTATTAAACACTAATTCCAGTGTTCCAGAGGAATGATGATAGAAACTGATGTGGAGATAATGAAAAATTACCAAAGAAAAGTAGAAAGGGAGGGAGCTGGGAAAGGGATAAGGAATGCAAAGGAAGACAGCCTGGATCAGTTGTCTAGATCCCTTATTTAGTAGCTCATCTGCCTCTCAAAATATTATTGTAAAAGTGATAAGAATTTGGGTAAATATGTTTACTTCTCAGCATTAGTTCTGGGAACAAAACAATAAAGCAATAATCTGCTAGACTTGGTGTGGTATGCAAATTTATTCTTGACACCCAGGAGGCTGGGACAGGACGATCCCAAGTATGAGGCCAGCCTGAGTTACCTAATGAGACGGTGCTTCAAATAAATAAAGCTGGACATCTGAGTCTTGTCTCACAGTTACTGTGCTTACACAACATAACATACATAAACATACTCTGAGAAAATTCTCTGCAAAAGAAAAAAGAGCCAGGACTATTTCCTCCCCTTTTGTAGAGCCATATTCGGGTTATCTCAAGCAACCTTCAAGAGGAGCTGAAGCCCAGACATATAGAAAGCAGGATGAGCAATGTCCTTATCTTCTGAGAGAGCTAAATGTCTTAGTCCTCAGGCTGAGAGATAAGAATGCTGGCAGAACATTATCGCTTTGAAGTCTGTGGCAAAATAACTAAAAGTACTATGCTTACCTAAGATATAAGAGCTCTTTGGGGCAAAGCAGGTACATTCTACAAGATAATAATCCATCAAGAGGTTGACTCATCTAGTTTAATGACTTTGCAACCTCCCCCCTTTGGAAAGTTTACAGACCTCAGCCAAATAACTGATCATTTTGTTCCATAACGGAGGCCTCAGCATGTGGCCCTCACTGTGTTCTGATTCTGAAACACCTCATTTAATTCCCAGAGTAACCATGAAGTAGTCAGCAGTTTCTCCATTTTGAAAAGGTAGGTGAAAAGGTGACCACTGGGTATTTAAGCATTGGTTTTAGGTTTTTGGTTTTTGTTTTGTTTTTAGGTCTACCTGTTTAGTAAATGACAGACTCTGGATTCAAATCCCTGTCTCTGCCTCCTTGTTTCTTCACTTCCCTGGTTTCCATTGGTTTCTTAACCACACAGGAGTTAATCAATTTAGAACGATATCTTAGAACAATGGAAGAGTTCTATAACAAGGAACAAAGAGGGGAAGACAAGGATAAATGATATGGTGGTTTGAATAGGGATAGCGCCAGTAGACTCAGTAAATGACCAATGGGGAATGGTACTGTTAGGAGGCCTGGCCTTTGTTGGAGGAGGTGTTGCCTTGTTGGAGAAAGGATGTCGCTGCAGGCATGAGCGTTGAGGTCTCTATGCTCAAGCTCCACCCAGTGTGTAAGCCAGTCTCCTCCTGGCTGCCTTCAAATCAAGACAGAGATCTGTTGGCTCATCCAGCACCGAATCTGCCTGCGTACCGCCATGTTTCCCGCCATGATGATGATGGACTAAACCTCTGAAACTGTAAGCCAGCCCCAATTAAATGTTTTCTTTTATAAGAGCTGCCTTGGTCATGGTGGGTTTTTTTCACAGCAATAAAACCCTAACTAAGACATATGGGGAGGCTGTTTTTCAGAAAAGGTCTCTGTGAGAAAATGATGCGTAACATGGGCTTACAACTGGGAACGAACTATGTGCATATTGATGTTTCTAGAATAATGCAACTGTGGACTTGATGGAATTGTGGCTGGCAGTAGAAAATGTATTTCTAGAACATACATGTAGTTTTTAACCACTGGTTTTAGAAGAAAATGTCAGCTTAAAAGTGGACATTTCTATGTTTGCTTTAATTGTGAAGGTTCAGGCATTATCTTCATTCTATTATCTGTAAGTGGCAATTATTACCAATTTTTACAATAAAGAGTATAGTTTTGTGATGGAATTTTTTTAATATTCCTTAATAAAAGTTCAACTATTTCTCTGTAGTAACAATCCCCTTACTATTTGTGATGGGTAATCTTGGTTGCCAACTTGACATATCTTGGAAGAGGGAACCTCAACTGAGGAATTTCCTCCATCACATTGTCCTTGGGAATGTCTGTGAGGGCATTTTCTTAACTGATGATTGATGTGGGTGGACCCAGCTCAATTCTGGAGCACTCTCCCTAGGCAAGTGAGCCTGAGCATCACAAGAAACGTGGTTGAATGTGATCCTGGAACAGGCCATTAAGCACCCTTCCTTTGTTGCCTCTGCTTCAGTTCATGCTTCCAGGACCCTGCCTCGGCTTCTCTCAATGATTGGCGGTGATGTATAAGCCAAATAAACACTTTCCTCATCAAATTGGTTTTCCTCAGTGTTTTTTCATAGCAACAGAAAGCATATTGGAATAACTAGTCTGTTTTAATATATAGAGTGGAACTGAATTGTTCTGCTTGGCCTCAAACTAACTCTGGCAATTTGGTCTAAACTTTTTTCTTCTTCTCATCCTCTGGCTCATTCTGTCATCCCTTGCCACCTGTCTCTCTGAAACTGTCCCTGTAAAACTACTTCCTCCCCATCTCTCTGAGCTGCTCTCTTACGTTGCCTCTTTCCCATCCTCACGAGAGTTATGCATTTTCTATCTCTGACTCATTCTGCCAAACCTCTCTCTGATTCATCCCTTTCAAACATGGCTGCTTCCTTCTGCAAACTAACCTTACCTACATTGTTTGGGATTAAAAGTGTATACTAAGGGCATGTCTGTATTCCGGCTTGATCACACAGACCTAGAAAGTCTTTGGATATGATCCCTTGCTAGGGCAGCCATGTCGCTGGATTAAAATTCCTGTACAGTATTAAATATTTTTGTTATTTAACAATAACAAATAAAAATATATTTCTGTTATAGAATTTCTTAGATGACAGAAATAGCTTTCTTCCGTTCTGCTAGTCCTTGAAGCTTATATTTGAAGGTAGGCTTTGTTTTATTATTGTTTGTGATTAATGTATTACCACATAATAGAGCATCCCTCGAATCTCAAGCTAATGCAGAGTCAGTACATTTTAGGCTTCAGATATCTGCAGTGACAAAATACAACATAATTTTGTTGTCCTGATTTCATCTATCAGGGGGAGAAAATTACTGGATTTTTGCTGTTGGTTTGTTTTCTGAGTCAAGGTCCTGTCTTACTGTCTACCTGGTCTTGGACTGCTGAGCTTGAGCCATCCTCCTCTCTTGCCTCCAAAATGCTGGGTTACAAGTGGAAGGCAGCATTCCTGGCTTTATAACATTTTGATATCCAGCTTACCAGTGTGCTTACACTGGCCAGCATGTGCCTGCTTGGCCTCAGCCCTACCCTCCACTTCCCCACCTGTTTATCTTGTCAGATGTTTTGAGAGTCTTGGACAGGGTAACTTGCTCTGGGTTTATGCATTGGCCCTCTCTTCTCAGCCCCCTGCTCTCGTCCCCTCCCTTGACCATTTTACTTCCAACAGCTGGAAGGACACTCAGGGAGATTTCCTGGAGTGGATGTCACTCTGAGTAAACAAGATTTGCTCAAGATAACAGACCAAGGAAACCATGCTTAGGAAATGAGCCAAGACCTCTCTCCAAAGCCACCCATGACTTCTCCCATAAAAGGATGGAAGGATTTTTTTTTTCTTGTTAACATTTTTACCTTTTATAGAGCCTTTTAACTCAGACAAGCAGAGAAGTTGGTGGGAAAGTACATCATTCCTCCAAGGGCAACAGGTTGAAATATTCTGTCTGCTTTATTACTGATTTCCAGACATGTTGTGAAAGGGTCAGTGTTTAAAGAAAAAGGCTTCTGAATTTTTATTTTGGCTCTTTGCTTTTATTTTTGTTTTGAGACAGTGTTATGTAGCACAGGCTAGCCCTGAACTCCTTGTCCTGTGTTCTCATCTTTACCTCCCAACTGCTGAGATCTTAGGCATGCGCCACAATACCTGGCTTTCACTGTATTTTTTTTTTATTAATTATACTTTATTCACTTTGTATCCCCCCAAAAGCCCCTCCCTCCTCCCCTTCCGATTCCACCCTCCACCCCCTTCTTTACGCATGCCCCTCCCCAAGTCCACTGATAGGGGAGGTCCTCTTCTCCTTCCTTCTGATCTTAGTCTATCAGATCACATCAGGAGTGGCTGCATTGTCATCTTCTGTGGCCTGGTAAGGCTGCATCCCCCTCAGTGGGAGGTGATCAAAGAGCAGGCCATCAGATTATGTCAGAGGCAGTCCCTCTTCCCATTACTATGTAACCCACTTGGACACTGAACTGTCATGTGCTACATCTGTGCAGGGGTTCTAGGTTATCTCCATGAATAGTCACTATTTGTTTTAAATCTAATCTAATCTATCTATCATCTTTCTTTTTCCTTTTCTTTCTTTTTTTTTTTTTTTCAGTGTCTTTTCATGTTATCTTGGCTGTCCTGGAGCTTGATGTGTAGACCAGGCTAACCTCAAATTCATGGAAATCTGCTTGCCTTCACTTCCCAAGTGCTGAGATTAAAGGCATGACTACCGTAGCCAGTTTAATCTTTTCTATTTGGCTCTCTGATTGGCCCGGTCTCTGCTTTCTAGCACCGGTGTCTTTATAACTGCATGTGCTTATTCCAGTTTGTGCTCTGTTTCAGTATTTCTGCCTGTGTTGTCATTCAAGCCCCAGTTACTTCAGATGCATGCTGATGTACCTCTGTTGTCATCAGTAGTACCCTGCCTCAGTTTTCAGTGCTCAGGCCTTAGTTTATGACTTCTTTTTGACTTTAAAGTTCAGCTACTAGAACAGTAGTCAGCAACACATCCACAAGCCAACCCTGAGTTAGATGTTCTCTTCTGAAGCCTTTAAGTGGCAGCTGGTGTATCTGATAAGGGATCTTCCCTCTTTTCTGAAGCTTGGCCAGCAGAACTTGAGGAGGAGGACACAAAGCAACAGGAAAGCCTTTCCTTCTTGGTGCATTTCCTAATTTTTAATCACAGTGGTTATGGGGCAGGCAGTGGTCCAAAGGAAATGTGAGACAGAGACAGACAGAACCTTACTATACTGTTTACCTCTTATTTTCCCTTTGCATGCTCCCAACCAAAATGTATGACAGTCTTTAGTCTCCCTGAGTTTCTCAGGTTTTAAAGATATTACATCCTTATTGATTCTTTAGTTTCCCCTGCAGTCATGCAGCCTTTGCTTGGTCTAAATCCAGTCTGTACCTGCAGAATTATTGATGGGGAAAAGTTACTGAGAGCATTTTACCTTTGTGGTGAGAACATCAATCTCACAAAAAAGTGGAAAGAAACCCAGTTACTAGTCCAGGTGAGCAACAATAAAGATCTCAATTATTAGTGTAACAGACTCCCATTAGTGTAACAGACTCCCAGAGGTTAGAAGGTACCACAGACCTTAGCAGAACTGACTATGGTGGAATTACCATTCAGGCCATAAAACTCAGCATGTAGACAGCACCACCTGTGAAAACAAAAATAAAGACCAAGTTCAGCAAAGCCCTTAGTTCTGGGAAAGTCTCTAAATGTACTAACCTTGCTTTTTAGCTTCTGTAGTTGTGCTTCTGGATAAATGTTAAATGAACTATGTCAACCTGGAACATGGTTTTTATGCATAAAAACTCACCCTCAGGAAGGTTTGGGGCCACACTGAAATCCTGAACACCCAGTGCAGTCACTGGCTGCCAAATAAAGACTCTCTATTGGCTTAAACCCATGTTTGTGCAGTCTTCTCTGGAGAATACCCCATAGTTTGTGGGGTATTCACTTCCTGGGTAAGTGATTTATTTGCTCATAGAATCCAAGCTTGGAAAAAAAAAAAAAAAAAGCCCATAGCCTATGGTGTGTGTGAGTGTGTGTGTGTGTGTGTGTGTGTGTGTGTGTGTGTTGCAAATTAAGCACAGGGAAAATTCTAGATATTATAGTGTAAAAGGAAGCTAATGAAGGCAGAATGGAGAACAAGCTGGTTTTATCTGAAACTGACTATGCCTAGCTCTATTTAAGGAAATACGCAGTTATGGCTCCCACTAAACAGCCAGTGTTTTAAGGAAGTACACGCCATATTTCTGTGTTTTACTCTGCATTCCGCCTGAATTAAACTCATTTGTTTTCAGGAAATTCTTCTTGTTAGCTTTCTTTTCCCACCCCTTCCTCCCCAGAGTTTCTTCTTTTCTTGTTGTTAAAAGTAGAAACGTACAAATGTCATTAAATGTGTTCACTTGATTGGTTTTAAAGATGATACCTAAGAGACAATGTCTGTCCTATATCTTTCCGTCAAGCAGGCTGGAAGGAACATTTGACACTCCCCAGCAATTCTTCGGTGTCCCCTCCCCCCCCTCCCAGAATAGCTAGATGACCTCCACTTTCATTTCAGGCTAAAATCAAGAAAATAAATTCGAGTTGTAGTGTGTAAGAGTTACAAACTTATGAAAAAGCTCAGGGTTAACTGGCTGGGTACAACCCCGAGGTTCCATGTATGTAAATCTGACCTGTGGCCTGTGTGTGTGTGGGGGGGGGTTGAATTTCTAATGAAGTCCTGGGTCACAATCACACTGCTAGTCCAGGGTTGAGCTCTGAGGACCACTGCCACTGTATGCACGGTTCTTATGCCTTTTTTTTTTTTTTTTTTTTTTTTTTACCTCTAAGAAGCTGAAAAAGAATACCATTGCCCCCCAATTATCAGTGCGCAGGTCTGCTCCCAATGATGTTGTTTTAATTGCTTATGTGTGGGCCTTGATATCTGTATTTTATATTAAAAAAATCGTTAGGAAACCTCAAGATACATCACTATATGCTAATTTCCATTCATTATCTAAAGCAGCAGTTGTCAACTTGTGGGTCTCAGACCTCTTCAGAGGCTGAACGACCCTTTCACAGGGGTCTCCTAAGACCATCAGAAAGCACAGATATTTACATTATGGTTCACAACAGTAGCCAAATTACAGTCATAAGGTAGCAACAAAAATAAATATATGGAGAGACCCTCCTGCCGCCACGCCATGCTGTGCGGGCAGGGAAAGACGCCCAGCGGTCTGCCTGCTGCCATACCACACAGGCGGGCTGCAGACACACAGGAGCCTGCCTGCCTCTACACCACACAGCAAGGTGGATAGGAGGACACCCAGAGGCCACACCAGCCACAGTGGGAGCCACTGCAATGTGCAAGTGTGTGGGGTGGGCAGACGGGAGAGAAAGAGAAACTGAACACTCCGAGCATTATGAAGAGAGGTTGACTGGAGCCTCGAGGGTGGAGAGGAATAGCTCTTTGTGAGTAGGCCCCTCCCCCTCCCTGCTGCTGAATTCTGGACAGCAGGTCCTGCACCTCACCTGGGCAGCATAGTAGAGCTGGCCCTGGTGGCCGGGGTGTAGGTGAGCCTGCCCTGAGGGTGTGATCAAGGGAGAACCAGCCTCACCACCTACCTGTCTGCTGTGAGGTAGCATGGGCACAAGGGGGATCCCCACTAACCCCTCAACCCTCACCACCTGTGGCTTTTGCAGTCAGGAGAGATGGCCCTGGGGTCATGAGAGCAGGAGAGCTGGCCCTGACCCTCACTGGCTGCAGCACCCTGGAAAGTGTGCCCTGCATCTTGTCTGGGCAGCACAGTAGAGCTGGCCTTGGTGGAGGAGGTTCAGGTGAGCCTGCTCTGGGGGGTATAAGCAAAGGAGAGCTGACTCCACTACTCTTTTGCTGTGCACTGGCATGGGCATGGGGGTGATTACCGCCCCCTTCCCCCCCACCCGCCTTTTGACAGGCTAGCTGGGAGAGCTGGCCTGAGGTCATGAGAGCAGGAGAGCTGGCTTTACCCCTCACCAGCTGCAGCACTCAGGAGAGAGGGCCCTGAGCCTCTACTGAGCAGCACAGTGGAACAGGCTTTTTGTGGCATAAGTGTGGGTAGCCAACCTTGAGGGCGTGGTAGCAGGAGAGCTTACCCTGCCCCCTGCCAGCTGTGGCATTGGGTGAGCTAGCTGGGCCAGTGCTTGAGAGCTTTCCACCTGGTTGTGTGGGTACAGGAGAGCTGGTGGGTTGATTAACTCAGCTGCCGCTCAGGCCTGTGTCCAGGGCTTGGAGCTGGCCCACTCCAAATTCTATCTCATCTGTGAACTTCTGGAATGTGTGAAAGGTCTGGTCCTGCTGATCTAAAGCTGCAGGATCTCCACAACACAGGGCCACAACAGGATAACAGAGAGGAGTGCTGCAAGGATCCAGTGTTGATGGTGTAGCAGAAGCCAGAGGCCTGGAACCAGACCAATGACTCACTGCAATGAACCTATGCAAGTAAAGATGTGTAGACAAAAGGTTATATTGTGGGACACACTGACACACTACAGCTTTCATGGTGAGGCATGTTCTATGCTTTATTTTGATTTTTTTTATAATTTTTATTTTTTTAATATTAGTTACAGTTTGTTAACTTTTATCCCTGCTGTATCCCTCTCCTTCTCTCCTTCCCAATCCCACCCTCCCACCCTCATCTCCTCCCTGCACCTTTCCAAGTCCACTGAGAGGGAAGAACCTCCTCCCCTTCCATCTGATACTGGTTTATCAGGTGTCTTCAGGACTGGCTGCAAAGTCCTCCTCTGTGGCCTAGCAAGGCTGCTCCTCCCTGGGTGTGGGGGGGGAGGTCAAAGAGCCCACCATTGAGTTCATGTCAGAAACAGTCCCTGTTCCCCTTATTAGGGAACCCACTTGGATACTGAGCTACCAAGGGCTACATCTGAGCAGAGGCTCTAGGTTGCATCCGTGTTGTCTGATTTTTATTTTTGTCTTTTATTTTCTTTGGGGTTAGGTTACAAGGGCAGAAGACAGGTGCAATGGGATGGGGAGGAGAGTGTTGCGAAACTCACAAAGAATTAATAAAAAGTTTAAAAAATAATTTTATGGCTGGGGTCACCACAACATGAGGAACTGTATTAAAGGGTCGCGGCATTGGGAAGGTTGAGAACCACTGTCATATGGGGTTGAGTAAGTGAGGGTAGAGTTTGTGAAAAACTTGGCAACAGTAAAAGGTTACCTTAAAAGCAAACTTAAATTTAACTTAAAAGTCAAACGTGATGAGTCTGATGATCAGGCAGCACTTGCTTCATGTTACATTGGTTACATTGTGCAACTCTACTACAATTTTGGTTCTCAGTACATGAGAAATGGACTGTACATGTATCACACCATGACACGCTACCAGCATATGCTGCCTGAACTGCCGGTTGGGTTTGTTGGGTCTTCTGGCTGAGCTCCTGTCATCTCCAGGTCCTTTTCTTTTTCCTCCCACTTTTCCACAAGAAGACTGCCTACACATCGCCTGATGTTTGGCTGTGAGGCTCAGTGTCTGTTTTGAAGCGTTGCTGGGTAGGGCCTCTCAGAGGACAACTCTGTCAGGCTCCTGTCTGCAGACTTAGCAGAGTAGCATTCATAGTGTCAGGGGCTGGCACTCTCCCATAGGGTGGGTCTTTGGTTGGGTCAGGCGTTGGTTGGACGCCTCTCTGTCCCTCAGTCTCTCCTCTGTCTTTATCCCTGCACATCTTGTAGGCAGGGTAAAATTTGGCTCAAAGATTTTGTGGGTGGGTTGGTGTTCCCCTCCCTCTACTGGGAGACTTGTCTAGTTAGAAGGTGTCCTCTTCTGTCTCTATGGCCTCTGCTGTTAGCAGCCTCTGCTTGAGTCCCACTCATATCCTCTCAGGAGCCTACCCTGACTTAGGTCTCCAGCTTGTCACAGAGATGTCCCCACCCTCAGTTTCTCTTCTCTACAGGCCACTGTCCTCTCGTCCCTGCTGTCCCCAGGTCTGATCTCCACCCACCTATTTCTCTGTGCCTCTTCTCCTACCTTGTTTCCTCTCTTCAACCACTACCTCTCTCTATTCTATTTCCCCTTCTGAGCGAGATTTATACATCCTCCCTTAGATCCTCCTTCTTACTTGTCTTCTTTGGGGCTGTGCCTTGCAGGATGTTTATCCTGTACTATATGGCTCAAATCCACTTATAAGTGAGTGCCTAGCATGTGTTTATTTCTGGGTCTGGGTTACCTCACACAGAATGATCTTTTCTAGTTTCACCCATTTGCCCTCAAATTTCATGATTTCTTTGTTTTTAATAGCTGAGTAGTATTTCATTGTGTAAATGTACCACAATTTCTTTATTCATTCTTTGGTTGAGAGACATCTAGGTTGTTTCTAGATTCTGGCTATTATGAATAAAGCTGCTCTGAACATAGTTGAGCAAGTGTCCTTGTTGTAAAATGGAGCGTCTTTTAGGTATATACTCAGGAGTGGTATAGCTAGATCTTGAGGAAGAACTATTAGAAATTTTCTGAGAAAGTACCAAATTGATTTTTAAAGTGGTTGTACAAGTTTACACTCTCACCAACAACGGAGGAGTGTTCCGCTTTCTCCACATCCTCAGCAGCATAAGCTGTCACTTGAGCTTTTGATCTTAGCCATTCTGACGGGTGTAAAGTGAAACCTCAGAGTCGTTTTGATTTGCATTTTCCTGATGACTAGGATGTTTAACATTTCTTTAAGTGCTTCTTGGCCATTCAAGATTCCATTGTTGAGAATTCTGTTTAGTTCTTTGCCATATTTTTTATTTGGGTTATTTTGTTTATCGGTGATTGATTTCTTGAGTTCATTATATATTTTGGATATTAGCCATTTGTCAGATGTAGGATTGGTGAAGATCTTTTCTCAGTCTGTTGTTTCATTCTATTGACAGTGTCTTACAGAAGCTTTTTTTTTTGCCTTACAGAAGCTTTTCTGTTTCAAGAGGTACCATTTATTAATTGTTGATCTTAGAGCCTGAGCTGTAGATGTTCTGTTTAGGAAGCTGTCGCCTGTGCCAATGAGTTCGAGGCTCTTTCCCATTTTCTCTTCTAGTAGATTTAGTGTATCTGCTGTTATATTGAGGTTTTTTTTTTCATCTACTTAGACTTTTGTTTGGGGCAGGGTGATAAATATTGCTCTATTTGCACTTTTCTACATATTGACATCCAGTTAGACCAGCACCATTTGTTGAAGATGCAGTTTTTTTTCCATTGTATGGTTTTGGGTCCTTCATCAAAAATCAAGTGTCCGTAGGGGTGTGGGTTTATTTCTGAGTCTTCAGTTTGATTCTATTGATTAACCAGCCTATTTCTATGCCAGGACCATTTAGTTTCTATTACTATGGTTCTGTAGGATAGCTTGAAGTCAGGGATGGAGGTAGCTTGAAGTTCTTTTTATTTTGTATAGTATTGTTTCAACTATTCTGGTTTTTCCCCCCATATGAAGTTTAGAATTGTTATTTCAAGATCTGTAAAGAACTGTGTTGATATTTTCATGGGGATTGCATTGAATCTGTAGATTGCTTTTGGTAAGATGGCCATTTTTACCATGTTAATCCTACCCATCCATGACCTTGGGACATCTTTCCATCTTCTGATGTCTTTTTTCAATTTCTTTCTTTAGAGACTTGAAGTTCTTGTTATACAGGTCTTTTACTTGCTTGGCTAAGATTATACAAACATACTTTATATTATTTGTGGCTATAGTGAAGGGTGTAGTTTCCTTAATTTTTTTTCTCAGCCCATTTGTCATTTGTATATAGGAGGGCTACTTTTTTTTTACATTAATCTTGTATCCAGCCACTTTGCTGAAGGTATTTATCAGCTACAGGAGTTCTCTGGTGGAATTTCTGGGGTCACTTATATAAACTATCATATCTTTAGTTGTCTTATTGCTCTAGCTAGAACTTCCAATACTATGTTGAAGAGATATGGAGAGAGTGAGCAGCCTTGTTTTGTCCCTCATTTTAGTGGAATTGCTTTGAGTTTCTCACCATTTAATTTGATATTGGTTATTGGTTTGCTGTATATAGCCTTTATTATGTTTAGGTATATGCCTTGTATTCCTGATCGCTCCAAGACTTTCAGCATGAAGGGGTGTTGGATTTTGTCAAAGGCTTTTTCTTCATCTAATGAGATGATCGTGTGAGTTTTTTGTTTGAGTTTGCTTATATGTGGAATTTTGTATGTTGAACCATCCCTGCATCCCTGGTCTGAAGCCTACTTAATCATGGTGGATGGTGTAACTGATGTGTTCTTAGATTCAGTTTTCAAGCATTTTGTTCAGTATATTTGTGTCAATGCTCATTAGTGAAATTGTTCTGAAATTCTTTTTCTTTGTTGAGTCTTTGTGTGGTTTAGGTACCAGACTGTGACTGTGGCTCCATAGAACGAGTTTGGCAATGTTCCTTCTGTTTCTATTTTGTGGAATAGTTTGAAGAGTATTGATGTTAGCTCTTCTTTGAATGTCTGGTAGAATTCTGCACTGAAAACATCTAGCCCTGAGCTTTTTCTGGATGGGATACTTTTGATGACTGTTTTTATTTTATTAGGGATTATAGGACTATTTAAACTGCTTACCTGATCATTATTTAACTTTGGTAGGTGAAATCTGTCAAGAAAATTATACATTTTCTTTAGATTTTCCAATTTTGTGGAATATAGGCTTTTGAGGTAAGACCTAGTGATATTTTTTATTTCCTTTGTGTGTAGTTTATGTCTTCCTTTTCATTTCCAATTTTGTTAATTTGGATACTCTCCCTCTGTCTTTTAATTATTTTGACTAAGGGTTTGTCTATTTTGCTGATTTTCTCAAGGAACCAGTTCTTGATTTCACTGATAACTTAGCATTGTTCTCTTTGTTTCCAATTTATTCAGCCCCGAGTTTAATTATTTCTTGGCATCTACTCCTCTTGGGTGTGTTTGCTTCTTTCTCTAGAGCTTTCAGGTGTGCTGCTAAGTTACTACAGGTGATTTCTCACATTTCATTATGAAGGCACTTAGTGCTATGAACTTTCCTCTTAACACTGCTTCCATTACGTCCCATAACTTTGAGTACATTGAGCCTTCATTTTCCTTGAATACTAACTCTTTATTTCATCGCTGACAAGTGGTCATTGAGTAGGGAGTTGTTCAGTTTCCATGAGTTTGTAGGTTTTCTGTTGTTTCTGTTGTTGTTGAGTTCCAGCTTTAATCCATGGTGGTCTGAAGAGATACAAGGAGTTATTTCAATCTTCTTGTATCTGTTGAGGCTTGCTTTGTGACTGAGTTATGGTCAGTTTTGGAGAAGGTTCTGTGAGACACTAAGAAGAAGCTATATTCTTTTTGGCGTACTTTTAAAAAACTCTTTTATTAACATCTTTTATATCTCTTTCTCCCTATTCTAACCCAATCCCTTCCAACACCGCAACATCAGGTAGGAGAGAGAAAGGGGCACAGTTCTCTTAGCTGCTTCCTGCTGGTTAGGTTCGTCAGGTTCCTTGGAGCCAGTCCAGTCCTCCTTTCAGGGGCTCTCCAACTTCTTGCTTTTGTTGCATCAAAAGCAACCAGATGCTGCAGGGGGAAGCAGTAGCATCCTTGTTCTTTCTCAGAGCTCCACAACACTCTCTGGCATCTATTCTCTCTCAAGAGTCCTCAGATTTAAGCTATCTGCAGCTGGCAAAGAGCTGCTCTCAGAGCCATCATGAGGCAAACAGTTTGCTGCTCTGGAATATTTGAATCAGTCCCAAATCCCACACTTGGGATTAAAACAAAAACACATTTATATCTAGGACATATTCTTCTGTGTTTGGGTGAAATATTCTGTACATATCTGTAAGGTCCATTTGATTGATAACATTTGTTAGTTTCTTTATTTCTCTGTTTAGTTTCTGTCTTGATGATCTGTCCATTGGAGAGAGTGGGCTGTTGAAATCTTTCACTATTAATGTGTGGGGTTCGATGTGTGATTTAAGCTTTAGTAATGTTTCCTTTAAGAATGTGGGTGCTCTTGTTTTGGGAGCATAGATTTTCAGAATTGAGATGTTGTCTTGGTGGATTTTCTTTTGATGAATATAAGATGTCCTTCCCATCTCTTTTCACTATTTTTGGTTGAAAGTCTAGCTTATTAGATACTAGAATGGCTACTCCAGCTTGCTTCTTGGGACTGTTTGCTTGGAAAACCTTTTCAAGCCCTTTACTCTGAGGTAATATCTATGTTTATTGCTGAGGTATGTTTCTTCTATGCAGCAGAATGACGGATCCTGTTTTCGCATCCATTCTGTTAACCTGTGTCTTTCTATTGGGGAGTTGAGGCCATTGATATTGAAACATATTAATGACCAGTGGTTGTTACTTCCTCTTCTTTTGATGTTGGTGGTGGTAGAGCGCGCGCACGTTTCCCTTCTTTTGTTTTGCTGATATGGGGTTACTTATTTCCTGTGTTTTCCTGGGTATAGTGGGCATCCTTAGTTTGGAGTTTTCCTTCTAGCATATTCTATAAGACTGGATTTGTTGATGGGTACCTTTAAAATTTGTTTTTGTTGTAGAGTATCTTGTTCTCTCCCTCTATGGTGATTAAAAGTTTTTTTGAGTATAGTAGTCTGGGCTTACAACTGTGGTCTCTTAGTGTCTACAAAATATCTGTCTAGGCCCTTCTGGCATTCAGAGTTTCAGATGAGAAGTCAGGTGTAATTCTGATAGATTTGCCTTTATATGTGACTTGGCCCCTGGCCCTTGCAGCTTTTAATATTCTCTCTTTCTTTTGCACATTTAGTGTTTTGATTATTATGTGCCAGCATGATTTTCTCTTTTGGTCCAATCTAATTGGTGTTCTGTAAGATGCTTGTATGTTTAGGCATCTCTTTCTTTAGGTTGGGGAAGTTTTCTTCTATGATTTTGTTGAAAATATTTTCTGGGCCTTGGAGCTGGAAATCTCCTTCTTCTATTCTTATTATTCTTAGATTTGGTCTTGTCATAGTGTCCCAGATTTCTTGGATGTTTTGTGTCAGGAGCTTTTTAAATTTAACATTTTCTTTGACTGATGTATTTATTTCTTCAGTCGTATCTTCTACTCCATCTCTTGTATTCTGTTGGTGATGCTTGTGTCTGTAGTTTCTGTTTTCTTTCCTATGTTTTCCATCCCCAGGATTGCCTCAGATGGTGTTTTAATTACTGTTTTTAGTTCCATTTTTTACGTCTTGAACAATTTTATTCATTTCCTTCTTTTGTTTGTTTGTATTTTTTACAAAGAGTGATTTACTCAACCCTTTTAACCTATTTATATTTTCCTGTTTTTTCTTTGAGAGCTTTATTTTCCTCCTTTACGGCCCCTATCATTTTCATTACCTCAGATTTAAAATCTTTTTCTTGTGCTTTGGGTGTGATAGTATCTCCAGGGCTTGCTATGGTAGGAGCGCTGGTTTCTGGTGGTGTCCTATGGCCCTGAGTTTTGTTGCTTCTGTTTTTATGCTGGCGTCTAGCCCTCTGGTTGTCTCTGGTGTTAGCTGTTTGTGTCCCAAGTGTACCAGCCTGATAAGGAGCAGGCAGAGAGATCTCCAAGCGAAACGCTGTTCCTGCGCCCCACAGGCCTCTTCGGGATGGGGGAAAATGAGGTCTGGGGCTCAGGCCCAGCTCACCTCCACTGGGCTCATTGTCTGTGTGCCACGTGGGCCAGGCAGATGGGGATAGACTTGGAATTTAAATCTTGGAAAACAAAACACTTCGGTGAGATTGAATAACAGTAACGATAAAAATGTAACCACTTGCTTCACCACAAGGATCAACTCTGCTTTGTAGATTCCTCCTCTGGATGACTAGAAAGAAGAATCCTGGGAGAGGTGCAGAGGCTTGGGGAAGGGATGAAAAGTGGTGGGCAGAGCTGCAGGGAAGGATGAGGTGAGCAAAGCTGGTTGGATGGATGAGGTGGGCAGAGCTGGGAGGATGGCTGTGGATGGAGAGAGAAAATGGTTGTTTCAAGGGAGAGAATTGTGCTTAGAGAGGCTGGCAGAAGGAGAATGGTAAGACTGAGACAGCCAAGAATTCAAACAGGAGACCATATAAGAATGTAAACTATGGCTAGGATGAGGGCAGACTTCCACTTGTGTCTTTCATGGCATGATTCTGTTCCTGACACCTAGAATAGCCACCGAGGCACAATAAGCATTTGCTGAATGATACACAAACGAACAGGAAGTGGTCAGTGTGTCAAATGTGTCAGGGAATTTGAAAGAGTTTGGGTCTAAACTGATTTCATGCAAATGTTAACGATGTGCTAGATTACATGGGTTGGGGAAATGGAAACAGTGAACCTTTTTTTTTTTTTTTCCGGATCTTTGTGGTCTGTCTTCCCTATCTCTAAAATTATTATCAGAAAGATTAAATGCATGTACAAAGAGGGAAAATCTGAGTGGCTTTTTTTCACAAGCCGGAAACCTCAAGTTTCACTGGATGCCACATGGATGGAGTCTTCTGGCTTGAGGGCCATGAGGAGTCTTATGTGGAAAGCATCACTCATTCAGGATGCTATTGGTGAAAGGCTTTTTCCACTCATAGGAGAGATGACAAAGCAAGGCAGTGTCACCATTGGTGGAACAGGGTGTGGTGTCTCTTTTTCCCCTGAGTCTTCACCAGCATGTATGTCCTTCCTAGAGACCACATTCTTATTGCCACCTTTAGTTCACTTTCCAGTTCTGTGTGATGACTAATTTTTGTTGTTTTGAGACAGAGTCTCACTATGCAAACCAGACTGGCCTTGAACTCACAGAGATGCGCCTGCCTCTGCATCCCTGCTGCTGGGGTTAAAGGTTATGTGCCGCCCCACCAGGCCTGTGACGATTAATCATAGATTAGTGGTCTGAGTGGATCTGGAATCAGCTAACACCATGGCTCTCAACCTTCCTAATGCCGCGACCCTTTAACACAGTTCCTCCTGTTGGGTTGACCCCCAACCATAAAACTATTTCATTGCTGTTTTGTAACTGTAATTTTGCTGCTGCTAGGAGTCGTACTGTAAATATCTGATATGTAGGATCTGCTATGTGACCCCCAGAGGGGTTGCAACACACAGGTTGGGAACCACTGATCTAACGGATAAGCTACTGGCCACAACTATAAGAGATGTTCTCAATCTTTTATCTCAGGTTATTTGCAGTGGAGACATCCATCCTAAGCACAGACAGTACTTTCCCATGGAAGCCAGATAAAAAGGAAGCTCATTGCTCTTCTTCCATGCTTGTCTCTGTGTCTCATTAGTGAGTTCATCTACTCTCTTGCTGATTACATTCCTTCACGGCTATCAGAACCCAGCGCCTTCATGCTTCTAATATCAGCTGAAGAAGAATGGTTCTGGAAAGAACCTGCACTCCTTCAGTGCTGGGCTCGGACCTCTGAGGCATCCAGGCTCAGGAACGGCACAGCTCTGGGATTCTCAGATTCTCCAGCCCTTATTACACTGCTCAGACTGTATCATGGAAGCCAAGGTAAAGAAATCTATGTTTATTATATATTTATTCTATCAATTCTGTTCCTCTAGACAAGCCTGGCTAGTCCATGAACAGCCCATTCCTTCTGGTTCCTCTTTTGCTATTTCTAGTCAAGAGGAGACATGGGGAGGGTAGAAGCTGAGGATGTGAGCCAGAAGGCTGCCAGGCTGCCTGATGTTTAAATGTGGACTTCTCCTTTTAGAAGTCTGGCCATGGATGCTCTCTTGAGTGAGCTGGGACTACCTGAGCAGGATTAGAGGAAAGAGTGGAATTTGAACATAGGCCACTATAGAAAGTTTGTAATAGAAACCAGAATTATTTTTTTATTTTAATTTTTTGAGTGTGATGTTTTGCCCACACACCACATGTGTGCCTGGTGCCCACAGGGATCAAAAGAGGGCATCAGACCCCTTGGAACTGGAGTTATAAATAGTTGTAAGCTATAATGTGAACACTGGGAATTGAACCTGGGTCCATCCGAGACAGCAGTCAGCACTATTAACAATCAAGTCATCTCTCCAACCCTGAAAGCCAGATGATGATGATGATGATGATAATAATGGTGGTGGTGGTGATGATGATGATCTTGTTGTTGAGGCAGAGTTTTTCTTTGTAGCCCTGAGTATCCTGGAACTCACTCTGTAGACCAGGCTGGCCTCAAACTAAGAGATCACCTGCCTCTGCTGTTGGTATAATGTTTTTTTGGAATGTATACAATTATCCTTGTTTACTCAAATGCTGATTACTATCCCTGACTTTCCGGTTTCAATCTGAACATTGCATTGTGATGCTTATTCTAAGCATCACCTGTCTCAAGTTTGTGTAACTTGCCATTTGTTCTCTGTAATTTTCTTTTTTATTACTTTTTATTTTTTAATATTAGTTACAGTTTATTAACTTTGTATCCCAGCTGTATCCCACTCCCTAATTCCCTCCCAAGCCCACCCTCCCTTCCTCATCTCCTCCCTGCCCCTTTCCAAGTCCACTGATAGGGGTGGACCTCCTCCCCTTTCATCTGACCCTGGTTTACCGGGTATCTTCAGGACTGGCTGCAAAGTCCTCCTCTGTGGCCTAGCAGGACTGCTCCTCCACTTATTAGAGTACTCACCAGCCAGTACTGTGAAATGGTGAGAATAGGGTGGAGGGGAGGAGAAGGAAGCAAGTGGGAGGAAGGAGAGCAGAGATCAGCAGGAGAGGACTTGGAACCATGAGGAGGGATGAACCAGACCTTGTCCTGCAGGGGTAGCTCAGTGGACACCCGGATGCCTGCCTGGGAGTGGTGGCCATCTGCAGCGCAGACCCTTTCGCTGTAGAGAGGCTACAGACTAAATAGCAAGTATAATGGATGAAATATGAATGGTAGGAAACTATGTGGGCTTGGAGGTTTAGGAGAGAATAACTATTGCCCAGCATTGTGCTCTAAGTTAATTAAATAAATCTTAGTCTCTGTGTGGTGATTTGGGTATACAGCTGGTTTAGGAATAACCATTGCTTAACTAAAAGATAAATCAATAGTAAATATTAATCACCCACAACACTCTGCCTTCCAAGTGCTGGGGTTAAAGGCATGTGCCACCATGCTAGGCTGGAAGCCAGAAATTTAAGGTGGCTGTCAGCAAAAGAAAGGGACTATGACTCTGAATTCATTGAATAAGCTACTTTTTAGGTCTCTAGTTAGTCTCAGAAGCTCACTGAAGACTTGCCACGTTTCCTTCCCCACCGTAGAGAACAGTATGAGGGTAGGAGGCTGGGTCAAAGCAAGGACTCCAAAGCTGGAGTTTGAGCTTGTTTGGTCTACTGATTTCTGCTAGGACCCGTGAATGTTATGACTGCCACAGAGGAATTTTGTCACTCCCCGACAACTACATCTTCCTATACTTTTTATGTATTTATGTGTTAATGGAAGAACATGTCTTCCTGGAGTGCGGTGATATACCCAGGAAGACTCCACTGCAGAAAACAGATGTTCCCTTTCCCAGCAGGCATCGGTTGCAAATAGCTTCTTGGTTAGGGGTGGGGATTTGAGCCCACTTCTCCTCAGTGCTGGAATCTTGTCTGGGCTGCAGCCTCACGGGTCTGTGGGTGCTGTCACAATCTCTGTGAGTTCATGTGTGTATCGGATCTGTTGTGTCTGGAAGAAGCTGTTTTCCTTGGCATCATCCACCTCCAGCTTTTACAGCCTTGTTGTGTCCTCTTCTGCATAGATCCTTGGGCTTGGAGGGGAGGGACTTGATGAAGACATCCCGATTAGGGCTGAATGCTTCAGGGTCTCACTTTCTGCATACTGTCCAATTCTGGATCTTTGCTAATCCAGTGAAGGGAGACGCTTCTCAGATGAGGGCTGAGAGATTCTCTAGCAGATTGTCATGAGCAGCCATTTTCCTGTTATGTTCCGCAGAATAATAGTGGCAGGTCTTCTTCTACGGCTCAGGACCCACCTAGTCTCAGGTTTTTGGCTACTTTAGCAGTGTCAGGTATGGGTTCCATCTCCTGGAGTGGGCCGTAAATCTAATCAAAATGTGTTTGAAATCTGACTTTTTCCCATTTTGAAATAGAGTTTCCTATGTAGCTCAGGGTGGCCTGACTCATCATGCTTGAGCCACCTGAGTAACTGGGACGTCAGGGGCACACTTACAAAATCTGCCTGAATCTCTTTAAATGGTTTTTCTCCTTTTGTTGGAAAAGTACCATCTTTCTATCAAAGGGTTAAGCAAGGCAAAAGTCCATTTCCAAAAGTGGGTATTTTTGGTTTTGTTTTAAAAGAAGCCACTCGGCAGAAATGAAAACGCCTCTAGGTTCAACATTTTTTTTTTTTTAAATCAAAATGCATGCTCAAGGTTTCACTTTCTCCTTGAAATTGCAGTCTGCTTACAGGCTGCACTGCTTTAAGTTGGCCGTTCACGTAAGGATGTGATGCTGTGCTCTGTCCGGTCAGAGGGAAGCGCAGCACCTCTTTGCATTAGGGCCTGATGGAATGCTCTGGCCTGCTTGATCAGGCGCAGCAAGGCAGAGAGATAAGGGCCCCAAAGAAGCACCTAGAGGTAAGAAAGTTAGTCTAGAAAGTTAGTCTAGTACCTTATGGGACCAAGGTAAGAAAGCTAGTCTACCTCAATGGTTAGAAATTTTCAGAGGATGTGGCTGAGATGTCAGTCACATGATTATTCCCAAAATGGGGAATACCAGAAACCTCCCTCCAATGCTGGGAGGTGAGAAACTCAGCAAAGGCAGAGAAAGGGAGAAATGATGATTCCTCCCCTCATGGTCCCTTGATAGCCGTTACAACAAATGTTGAAGATGGCTCTCGAACCAAGAGAAAAAGCTGGAGCACTGCGGTCTCCGTGCTGCGTTGGTGGGGGAAGTGTATGCGCATGGTTTGTGGGGGATGGGACCTAAGGATGACACGTGTTTGATTATTAGAATTCCTAAGGGGTGACTGATAATCTTGCTTGTCAGCTTAGTAAACCTGGGACGAGGAAACCTCAGCTGAGGAATTGGCTTCCTCAGGTTGGCCTGCGGCCATGTCTGTTGGAGTGTTTTCTCTACTGCTAATTGACGTAGGAGGGTCTGGCCCTCTGTGTGTGGCGCCATTCCTGGGCAGGTGGTACTGGGCTGCACAAGAAAGGTAGCTGATGAAAGCCTCTTCCCCGAGGATTGGCTGTCATGGTACCAAAAGGTGCTACGCAAGCCGCCAAAGATTTGCCAAAGCTGCCAAACCATCAGTCGTCTTCCCCAGCTGTGATGCCTGTGAACAACAATGATCAGCACAGTAAGCTATTCCTAACGGCGAAACAGTCGCCCTCATACCTTGGAAGTAACATTAGCTCTCTAATTGTGAGTGAGGTGAAATATTAGTCTCCCTCGACAGGAGAAACAGGACAGGACTCATGCTTGGTCCTGGAAACTTCGCCAACTACCTGCAACTACCTGGGGCAAGTGAAGTCATGATTTCAGAGAACCCACTACCTCTGTTCTAGGCCAACATAGCTTTTACTTGCATTCTAAATACATTTTTTTTTAATCCACAGATAAATGTAGCACAACCCCATCAGAGAAATTTCTTGTTGTAGCAGAGACCATTACAGAAAACTAGAGCTGGTCAAAATGCAGAAAAGAAGAAATCATGAGTGCGCAGCCCCAATGGATATAGCTACACCGCAGCTCCTGCATTTATGGCTTGGGAAACAGCGAAGAAGAAATGCAGAAAGACTGTAAGGGTCAGAATATCAGGAAGCCTTCTCAGTGTATATATATTATGGGGTATCCACCAGAGAAAACTGCTCAGACTTGAGGTCAAGCCAATAGAAATTGTGTATGAGCTGGCCGGTGACCTACACCGGGTGTTTGGGATCCCAGTTTAGGCCAACTTTTTCTCAGAGTGAGTTTTAATGAACAAACCCTATGTGCTGGGTTGACATACTTCAGCTAACAAGAACAGTCGAGCTTCTGCAGAAGCCAAAAAGCAGAGATAGCATATTTAGAGACTTTCCCAAAATTATGGACTTTGATGGATTAGGTCTTTTTTGTTTTGTCAGGTGGTGCTGTCTACTTGCTGAATTTTATGGTCTGAATGGCATTTCCATCATGGAGTGACTTGTGGGAGGTCTCTGCAAATACCATGGTCAGCAGAGCATCAATCCCCAAGAGGAAAGAGGCAAGTATGGTTCAGCATGAGTCAGGAGGAAGTGTTGGTTCAAAGGCTGAGGGTCTGACACTGTAGTTCATGTAAGTACAGCACAATTGGGAATACAAAAGTTGCCAGCTGATAATTAACTCAATTCTGTGCACAGCGGAGCTTAAGACATGACTACACAGAAACATTGTAAAATACATGTGACACCTTCTGTAAAGATGGGTTCTATAGACTGAGAAAAACAAGCTTCCGGTAAGGGTCTGAGGGAGGACCTGGCGTGGTCTAGGTCACAGAGAGAGAGAGCAAAGGTCACCAGGCTACTAACCACTTCCACTCCCAGCCTTCTGGGCAGAAAACGGGTTCTACAGCTCTATATTTGAAGAAACAATCCTGCATGTTCAACATGCCTGGTTTCCCTAGTGCGTATCTCTAAGCACAAGAAACTTTGTGTCTCCCACTCTGTGAAACAGTCTCTCCTAGAAATGGCTGCATAAAAAGAGATCTGAGCAATGGCAGTTTTAACAGACCTGCTAACAAGGTGGGGGAGATGATAGGGGTGGTAGAGGGATCTCAGAGTCCCACTCCTGGACAAAGAACTACAGGCAACAAGTTGTTATGGCATTTGAGGACACTGAAAGGCCACTTGGACTCTACTAAGATTTTAATCAGCCGAAATCTACTCTCTCCCTAGTTGGATTTGCGACTCTGGTCCTGGCTGGAGCCAGGCATTTTGTGGTTGTTGTTTTTTATGTTTGTTTGGTTTTTTTGTTTGTTTGTTTTATCTTTTTTAAAGGCAAAGGCCACAGTTCATTCGTATGGATGTGCGCTCCTGTAGGCAGGATTCCTGCAGACAAGTACTTTCACAGACATGAGATAACATGCCAGGTCTTCTGGCATGTTATCAAAACCCCTTACACACAAGCAACATGAAATAGACCAAACAAGTTGTAGTTACACATTTATGTATCAAGTGGGAATTTATAGTGGGAATTTAGAAAAGTTGCAACACACACACACACACACACACACACACACACACACACACACAAAAGCCAAAAGTCAGATCTGGTAACACAGGCGTATAATCCCAGATACTTGGAAAGCGGAGGCATGAGGCTCATAAGTTCAAAGCCAGGGAAGGCCAGCCTGGGTAATTTAGCAAAATCCTATCTCAAAACAAAAAGTTAAAAGAGACATGGGAATGTAGATCACCGAGACAGGGTTTGCCCGGTATTCAGGAGGCTGTAACTTTTGTCCTCAGTACTGAGAGTATAAGAAATAGGTTGGGGATCTCAAGAAAATGACCACGCAATCCAAAGCATCCTGGCAAGGCCAAAGTTTTCCTTTTTCACAAGGGTACATAGTCATGCCAAAATCAAGCAGGCAGGTACATGCAGCGAGGGTCCCACTAGGATTTCACTAATGCAAAGGGATGCTGTGCCCGCCTCTGAGAGGCCAGAGCTGGGACCCCCATTCTTATATGACTGACTTGGTTTAAAGCCATGAGGTTGGTAATCACAACCCAGTTTTGAGCAGAAAACAAAACGCTGAGCACATGTTTTGATTTCGAAAAGTGCCGAAGCTAGAAGAATTTTGAATTTCTGCCAAGTGGCTTCTTTAAGAAAAAAAAAATTAATTAGTTGAGTGTTATCTTATTTAGTCCCTGATTTAAAAAAATGACAGTACATTTGGTTTACATTTCTCACAATTTTCTTCTCTTTTACGATACATTTTCGTTCATTTATTCAAACTAAATTTACATTTTTTTTTGTCCTATGATACTTATTGGTAACATGTGTTAAATATAGAAATGCTGACTGTTATTGCTGTTTCCATTGGACTGACCCTTGTGTGCACAGGATCGTATAATATGCAACTGTAATCATGACTTCTATAGCTATTACAGGTGCGGTTCAGGACTAAGGTCATTCATTACCCATTTCCACTTTCCAAATCATGATTTTGTAGGATTAGAAGGATAATTTATTCCTAAAATTTTAGCCCTGAAGAGCCTTTGTAACTGCATACCGCAGAATAAAATTGCCTTCCACCAAGCATAATTCACATACCTACATTTTCCACTAACATCGCCTGTCAAGCGTGGTCCCGTTCTCCCAAGCATTTTGGCTGGTAGCATGCAGCTGGCTAGATACTTGTTTAAGGGCACGTATGGTATGGTATGACTGGTAAATCTTTGTTGATTAGTCTACAGTCTTCTTATTTATTGTTAACCACCAAAATACACTCAACTTAAATTCTGCAGCTATTTGGTTTCTAGCCTTAAACTTGCTTGGAACTCCCCTCAGGATTCCTACAGAGTCAGCGTGGGTATCAAAAGACCTAGGCATTGACTTCGCTTGGAGGTTAGCTTTGCTAAGAGGAGAATGAAGGCTGTAGGCACTACAGCGTGCCTTGGTTACACACATGGAGGCCACAGCCCATTTGGTGTCTTTTTTTCTCTTTCCATGTTAAACTGTTGAAGCTTAATTTACCTGCTTTGCTGTAACCCATGAGAAAGAATTAATATAAATCTCATAATATTTCTTAAGACTGGCTTAATGTCTAATGTCACTGAAAGGTTTTACCTGAGGAATTAGATGAACTTATCGCCAGAAATCAGTTGATTTTACTTTTCTCTTGCCCAAGGGCTAAAGCTGAAGTTAGTGAGAGGCAACATTTCTAGTAGGAGCCGAATCACAGATCAGTTGTCTCAGATTTTACTCTGCTATACCTAATATGGTATTAGTCAAATTTTGCTTATGAGTGAACACTAGTTACTGACTTTTGGCTCAGCCACAGATTACAAAAATGACTTGCTGAATTATGCTTTCCTTGTTCCTCACATACCCATTCTTTCTCTGCAGTGGCTCTAACGGATACCTTCAGAGTAGTGATTCTCAACTTTCCTAATGCTGCAGCCCTTTAATACAGTCTCTCATGTTGTGGGGACCCCGAACCATGACACTGTTTCGTTGTTACTTCATAACTGTGATTTTGCTACTGTTATGAATCATAATGCGCATGTCTGCTTTTTCTGATGGCCTTGGGTGATTGCTTAATGCCCCGAGGGGTTGCAACCAGTTGAGAACCACTGACTATCTATGTGACTATCACTAGTCACAGTCCTTGGCTGGAAACCCACCATGTGTTGGTGGTCTCTATGTTGTCTTTTGTCTACCACTCTGCAACCCATGTCTGTTTCTGTGCTACTATGCCAACCATGTGCTTCTGACTCAGGCAGGACTCTGTACTGCTGAACCAAATAGACACTTTTCAACCTCTTTGCAGCATACAGCTGCCGGAACGATCTGAGAATGCAAAGCCTGCTTCTCGCGTGGCTTCTCTTTAATGGCTCAACACTCACTTGCCTTGGTATAATTAGTCTAATTTATTTCGGGGAATGTTCCATACCGTGCTTAACTTCCCAACCGTTATTTCTTGACATTTTTGAGCATCTAGCCGATTTGATTTCTTTGTTTCTTTGTCAGTGATCTTTGGTTTTAATAATATGTTTTTATCAAAGAATATAAAAATTCTCATTATATCATCATATTATTACATAAAAGTCAATGAGATGTTTCGCAGTTTTCTTTCTTTCTTTCTTTCTTTCTTTCTTTCTTTCTTTCTTTCTTTCTTTTTTTTTTGAGTCAGGGTTTCTCTGTGTAACAGCCTGGCTGTCCTGGAACTCTCATTATGGATCAGGCTGGCCTCAAACTCACAGAAATCCAACGACCTCTGTCTCTCAAGTTCTGGGAGTAAAGGCATGTACCACCTCCCGCAGCTTGTTTCACTATTTTCTTATGAGGTCTTTGAAATCTGATGTGTAATTTTTATGTTTAGCTCACTTCAGCTTTCACTAGTCAGTTTTAAGTACCAGTAACCATGAGTGGCTCAGGGACCGCCATGTTAGACAATGCAGCTTGTCATTCTCCTGAGAGAGAATCCACCTCTCCTACTTCATAACCTCTCCTTTTCTAGGAATTCATGTTCCTAAACCAATGCCCGGTGTTTTGAAGGTGAAATGCCGAACCTTTGACATCACTGCTATTTTTATTTTGTCAGACAGAACTTTCCTTGCCGCTTTTAAGACTAATCAATGTTCTAAAAGACTTAACCTGCAAAGACCAGGAAGACATGGAAATATGTGAGCAGGCATATGAAAAATTTAAAAATATCCATCCACGTTAAGAACAGCCTGGGCTGTGACACACTCCCCAATCCATCCACCAAACACCAAACACCAAAAGGAGTTTCTAGCACTGGACAATTTCTCTTTTTATTTCCAGCATAGTGTCTAGGGTCGATATCTACCTTGTAATTTATAGCAATCACATAAATAGTACCAAATGTCTTTATCATTATAATTTTAGCTTTGAATTGTCTGTTTGGACTAATTTTCTCATACATTCTTGAAAAAATATTTTTCTGCTCTGTAAGAGCTTTTTGTCTTCCTGTTTACTCAATGAGTTTACCTCGAGTTGGCTAACGTACAGTAAAAGATTCTAATTTTTTAACTAAAAACAATAGTTCTCTCCTTTGTCGATGGGAATACAGCAAATATAACCAAGAGATGAGAGAGTGAAGAAAGGCTTGCTAGTTGTAGTAAGTACAGGGAGTCCTGGAGATGGTACTCAGAGACCCACCAACAAGGAGTTTTTCCTAGAGGAAACTTACGAATATGCATAAATAAAAGACTGTGGTGGTGGGCACACTCCTGAGCATGCTCAGTTTGAAGGCATTCATTTACTGTTTTATTTTACTTTTTGCAAAGACACATTACTGGAGTCTGAGGTCTGTTCTATTGTCCTTTCCACTAAACCAGGAAACAGTAACTAGTGGAAAAAAATTGTTAACCAAAGCCATCCCTGAAAAAGCCAGAGGAGCCCCACTGTCTCTGGGCTGTAGAGTGCAAAGGGCTTTCGTGGGAAAACAAAGGGGACGTATGGAAACACGAGAGGCAGGGAATCCATGTTCCAGGCAGGTCTTAGCCAGAATTGTGTCTGCTTTCTTTTTGGCAAGAACCACACAGTGGACTTTTTTTTTTTTTTTTTTTTTTCTGACCTTAGTTTACTGTAATTCATGGGAGGTTTTCTTCAGTAAGAAGAATTATGCAGTGATGGACTGCAAAAGGAAAAGATGTGGAACGTGGGAGATCCAGAGGTACCCTCATCACACTTGAAAGAAAAGCCTCTGGGTGAAGAATTTAGGATTCCTACGAATGGTTTACTTTTCATCATCCTGAAAGGGCAAGTGAGGTTGGCTCCGCGGTTCAGATGGTTCCTTATTCTCTGGAAAGCCTAACTAAAATAAAAACAAACTTTGAAGCAATGTTACCATTTACTAAAGGCAGCAGGCTCCTTCTGCACCCCGAGCAGCCCAGGTCTCCAAAAAGTCCCTGCTTTTCCACCAACAATTTTGTGGAAGAAAAGATCACAGTTGGAACTGCTTGAGGAGTCCTCATTGAGTATTTATTTATTTTTACATGGAAAAGTACTTAGTTTTTGACAACAGTTTCCTTTGCCCCCCTTTTTTTTTCCTCAAAAAGTTACCAAAATTAACAAGACTACTTTTCAAAGTCTGTATGTGCAGCTATTACAGGGTGTAGACTGAGGAAAAGGAGGGTTAGGGTAATTTCTTTTCCAAATATTCTCTTTATAGTCACATATTTTCTGAGCAGGTGGAAACACACATCTATTTTGGTGCCAATAGGTCTACAAAAGATTGAGGTGCAATTTGAGAGCTACATAAGGCTGGAATTTGTGGCTGGTGAGTGTATGGGACACCTCGGGCTCATCCAGCACCTGCAACCATTGTTACTGGAGACAGTAGAGTAACATCCAGGAACTTACCCATCCTAGCAAGTCCCTTAGCCACTTGGCCACTTGCTGTCTATAGGCCAACTAAAGAGCAGTTAGTAGTGAAAATCAGCAAAAAGGAGATTTATTCAATGTGGCCTCACTGGGGAGAGGAATAAACAGTGGCCACCCCTGGCCTCCGTTTAGCTTCAAGTTCCTAACACGTGGTTTGTAGTCCATCATTTTCTTCTCAGTTCCAGTATCTGCTGTAAGGTAATAAGTTGTCAGAATTGTCTGAAATCACTTCCCAGGAGAGAAGCTTCCCTTCTGCTTGGTACTGGGCTCTCAGACTTTTCTTTCTCCCAGCATGAGACTCTTGGAGGAATTCCAGTTTCTTGGGCTCTGTTGTTTCAATAGACAGCCAAAAGGAGGGGCCCAAGTTGTCTCCTGAGGTCGTCCTCATTCTTGCAGGTAACCTGCAGTGTGTCACTTAAGGTGGTTCCATGTTTTCTGTTGTCCTTTTTCTCCTGTTTCATTTTGTTAGAACCACTTTAAAAACACACGGACATACTGCGACAGATGTATAAACTGGAAATGCGCAGCCTAGAATATGTAGGCTAATCTTTGATTTGAGAGATAGGAGCTTGGCTATAATATCTCCTAATCCTTCAGAAAAACAGTGCTTAGCTACACCCTAAACAGATTCTCCGAGTCCTGTGTTGTCGGCAGCGGTAACTTGCTTGATTCTGCACTCTTTGTGGACTGGCTCCTCCACAAAGTCCCCACTTCCCTGCCTGGGGTTCCCGTCACCCATAAGTTGACTGTAGATGTGATGGGTAATCTTGGCTGACAAGCTGATGAGCCCTAGAGTCACGAAAACAAATCTCCGTGCGCGTCTGTGGGGCGTTATTTACATTGTCTTAATGGTGGCGGGAAGACTGACCATAATGTTGGCACCGCCACGCCATGGGTTGGAGCCCCGTGCTGAAGAATTAGAAAGTGAGCCAGGCACAGGCATTCATCAGTCTCTGCCTTCCCACCGTGGATGTAATGTGCCCAGCTGCCTTCTGCTCCAGTTATTGGCCTTCCCTGCCATGGTTGACTGCGTATCTTTGAACCATAAACCCAATTAAACCTTTCCCTTAGTTGCTTTTTGCCAAGTATGTTGTCAGAGCCACGAGAAAAGTAACTAATGAAATAACCAGATTCTCTCTCAGATTTCCTTTAGGGAAACCACAGCTGAGCTCCTGGAAGAGAGTAGTGAGTGAATGGGGAGAATCTGCTATACATCCGCACTTGGTTTGGCTTGGTAGAGGATGGAAGTAGAGCACATAAAGGAACAGCAGAGTATTGCCATGGGCAGATCAGAGGTTTGCTTTTTGTACACGCTAAGTTGAAGGGAACTGTGGGAGGATTTTCGATCGACAGTTGAAGAAGCAAACCTGGGACTAGGGGGTCAAGATTCAGGGAAAGTCAGTTACTCTTAGGACCCAGCTTCTTACAGCATGGACTGCTGTCCTGTCTGAAACCTCTTATCTTAACTGAATGCAGGGCTGTGGAAAACTTGGCATCAGGGGAAGGTTTCTGAATGTCCAATGACCAAAGGTTAATTCAAAGGCAAATGTGTAATTAATGTGCTTCTGGTAGTGCTCGATCATATTGCATTATATAACTTCACTACAGCCTTGGCTCTGAGCACAGAACATAGGTCCTTTGCACAGCACATGCTGTCATGGTACATAGAGTAATAAACTCTGCCTAAAACACTTTGACTCCAGTTTGAGACTATTATATTTTCTGAAGTGCAGTGTTTTTTTTTTACTATATTCAAAATTTCACTTGCTTTTACAGAGACACAATGGTTTATTCATAGAAAACAAAGGCACTATTTTCCTATTAACATTTTTCAGCATGTGTCAAAGAGGATATCCTTAGATTCTATTGCACAAGAATATTTGATTTTAAAAGCTACAGTTTGACAATTAGTTTTTTTTTTCTTTTTAGAAAAGAGTCAATGAATTTGAAGGAGAGCAGGGAGTTTTGAGGAAGGAGGGAGAAGAAATATATGTTTTAATTAAATCATAATCTCAAAAAGTTTAAAAAGGGGGGAATGAGTAACATAGGAAAAAAGTTGGCGTTTTTTAAAAGAAGTTCATTTTTAAAAGAAGTTCCATGAATTTTGGCTTGAGATCAACATGGAATTTCCAATAATTTCTGGAATAGTCCTGGAACACATTCCTCTGTTTTGTACTGTGTATTTAGGCAAAAGAGCACTCTTAGCATTGATGATTATAAAAACCAAAATATCAGCCAACTCTGAAAAGTGTGTCTGACAGTTTCAAATATTCAGTGAAGATTTAATTCTTTATGTAAAAAGATAATTCTTTACGTAAAAACAAATAAGCATGTCCATCTCATGCATGAATTTGCTTTCATCTTTAACAAATGCTCAAATTGTATTCATACCAAAGAATTATTTTAAAATAAATTTCAAGCCAGGGTTAGGGAGTAGAGTTGGTAGCACACAACTTTAATCCCAACACTTGGGAGGCAGAGGCAGGCAGATCTCTGAGTTCAAGGCCAGCCTGGTCTACAGAGCATGTTCCAGACAACCAGGGATACACAGAGAAACTCTGTCTCAAAAAAACCATTTCCCTAATCATTTTGGACTTTCAAATTCCCATCACAGCATCCTCTTAAGCTCTCTTTAAAACATTCTAAATCCTTCCACATTCTTTCTCTAAATGAGTTCCAAAGTCCTAAGAACCAGTTGGTCAAGTTTGCCTCAGAAATAACCCCGCTCTTGGGTATTGGTTTTCTGCAGTAGTTACTTTTCTCACTGCTGTGACACAGGAGCTGATAAAAAGCAGTGGAAGGAAGGAGAGGTTTATGATGAGTTATCATTTAAGAGAATATATTCCATCGTGGTTGGAAAAGCATGTGACAGACGTACAAGGCCGGCTGGTTGCATTGCAGCCACAGTCAAAAGGCAGAGATGAAAAAAGAATGGGGATTGGGTTAGAACCCTGACTCTGAAGGCTGCAGCCTTCCTAGACGGCACCATCATTTGGGGACCAAGAATTCATTCATATGTATTTATGAGGGACATTTCTATTCAAACGGAGACATATTCATCTCTTTCTTTTTCTTTTCTTTTCAGGAGTCTCATTAGACATATAGGTCACAAGGGCTACATTCACTAACACTATTTTTCTTTTGTTCTTTATATTGGAAGGAGTCTCCATCTTTATGAGCTGCTCTCCTATTAAAGATACCTTAGACAATAACTTATAAACAATAGGACTTTGTTTTTCACAATTCTGCAGGCTGGAAGCTCAGGATTTAATTGCAAACAGATCTGGTACCTGCTGAGAGCTTTCTTTTCGATGGGTGACACCTTCTGTGTGTCTTGACATCGTGGAAGGAGACAGGATTCCCTCAGTCCTGGCAGACAACAGCAAAGGTCTTATTTGTGTAGACAGACTCCATGGCCAAATATCTCACATAAAACCTACCATTTAATACTCCCATTCTAGGGATTAGATTTCAACACATGAATGGGACTATTGACTTTTCTTATGTAATCTCTAGCCTGGCTAATGGATAGTTGATCTCAGATAACATAGTTTTCAGTTAGAGAGTTTTCACTTGGCTGTCGCTTTCTGCTTTCTATTGTGAGCTGAAGTTTGTCCCTGGCTTACTGTGTTATGTTAAGTTCTGAAATGATTTTAGAGTAGCTGTGAGCAAGCTTCCTGTCTCTGTGACAAATATCTGAGGTAACAAGTGTAAGGAGGAATGATTTGCATTGGCTCATACTTTTGGAGATTTCATTCCATGGAGCCCCCTTGCTTTTGGGATTGGATCAAGATTGAGAATTAGAGTAGGAACACATAACAGAACTGGCCTGTTTACCTTATAGTGCCTGGGAGCAGAGAGAGTGTAGATGTTGGGTTCCAATACCTTTTCAGAGGCATGCTTCCAACAACTTAACTTTCTCTATGCAGACATCACCTCTCAAAGGCTGAATGACCTCTCAACAGCAACAGGCTAGTGACCAAGTCTTTAGAATTGTCATTGTGGATAACAAAATTCTAGACGTTACAGACTTATTTGATGTCTCTGTCAATTTGAGTATCTGTGTCTGTCTCAGTTAGGGTTTCTATTGCTGCAATGAAACACCATGTCGAAAAGCAAGTTGGGGAGGAAAAGGTTTATTTGGCTTACACTTCCACATTGCTGTTCATCACCAAAGGAAATCAGGACAAGAACTCAAGCAGGGCTGGAACCTGGAAGCAGGAGCTGATGCAGAGGCCATGGAAGAATGCTGTTCACTGGCTTGCTTCCCCTTACCTTGCTCAGCCTGCTTTCTTTTTTCTTTTTTCTCTTTATTTTTTTTATTAATTATGCTTTATTCATTTTGTATCCCCCCATAAGCCCCACCCTCCTCCCCTCCCGATCACACTCTCCCTCCCCCTTCTTTACGCATGCCCCTCCCCAAGTCCACTGATAGGGGAGGTCCTCCTGCTTTCTTACAGCACCCAGGACCACCAGCCGGGAGATGGCACCACCCACAATGGACTGAGCCCTCCCCCACTGATCACTAATTGAGCTAATGCCTTACAGCTGGATCTCATGGAGCATTTTCTCAGCTGAGGCTCCTTCCCCTCTGATGACTAACTTGTGTCAAGTTGACATGCAAAACCGGCCAGTATAGGGTCACCTGGGGAAGGTGGCCTTCTTAACATCACACTATGCTCATTCATCCATCTGACTGATTTTATGTTGCTCAATGAGGGAGCTTCATGGTTGTGAAAGAGATCATATGACTGGCAGGCTTCAAATATTTACTATGTAGAAAAACTTTGCCAACCTTGCCTATAAAGAATGCCCCACAACTGAGGGTATAATTCTTCCTTCTATTACCTGTCTCTTTGCCAAAAGTATTGTAGGTAAAAGGAAGTCAGTTTGTATTTATCAAGGCGATGGGAAAATAGGTCAAAAAGCATTCACAAATCTCCAAGGTTTACAAAATCTTCTGCAAGACCTCAGCTTTCACTGTTGTGTGCTGGTGAGGGAGTTTGTAATCATTTAACTGGGCTTAGATTCATCCTTGGCATAGCTCTGTAGGACTCCAGCGGTCAGCTTTGGCAGTGTCCGTGTGATAGTGACTGTGCGTGTTCACAGAGTGGAAGAAGTGTGTGGGGCATGGCTTTTTCTTCCCAAATTTTAAAGGATTTTCTAGACAGCATTAATGCCGAGGTAGACTTGCTGCAGAGACAGGAATCTTCAGCTCCTACTAGAGCAGCCCATAATGGAGCCACGAGAATGCGGCTACTTCCAACAGTAGAATTCCCAGTGCTCATTGCCAGCCAGAGAGCGCTGCAGGCCTGAGAGGCCAACCTGTGAAAGCTGCTGCATGGTCTGAACTAAGCGAAGCCTTGGGGGCAGGGCTACCTGAGGCTGTGGGGGACCAAGAAGCAGAGCAAAGAAAATTGTTCCCCAGCTTGCATACTCACTGCTGTTTGGAAGCTTTATTTGAATCAGTTACTCCTTTCTTCTTTCATAGTTCTCTCTTTGGGAATAAAGATATTCCTGTGTGCTGTATTTTGGAAGTATGCAACTTGCTAGTTCACAGGCTCCTAGCTCAAGAGGAATTTGCCCTAGCATAAATCACGCCTGGAATCTCACTCTGAATCTATTCAGATGAAACCCTGGACTTTGGACTCTTGAGTTACTGCTAAACTGAGTTAAAGTTTTGAGGCTACTGAGGTGGAGTGACTATATTTGCATGTAGGAAAGACACTAAATGTTTGGGTCAAAATTAAAATGGTTTGAAACCATCTCTTTCAATTAATGTGTTTAGAATTTGATCTCCAAGGCAATTGTGGTGAGAAGTGTAATTTTTTTAAACATAATTTTTTTAATTTGTTATAATGTATTCCCTTTGTATCCTATCTGTAGCCCCACCCTCATTTCCTCCTAATCCTGCCCTCCCTTCCTCCCTCATCTCCTCCCATGCCCCTCCTCAGTCCACTGGTAGGGGAGGACCTCCTCCCCTTTCATCTGATCTTAGCCTATCAGGTCTCATCAGGACTGTCTTTCATAGTCTTTCTCTGTGGCCTAGTCAAGCTCCTCCCCCCTCAGGTGGAGGTGATCAAAGAGCCAGCCACTGAGTTCATGGCAGAGACAGCCTCTGCTCCCCTTATGAGGGAGCCCATTTGGAGACTGAGCTGCCACAGGCTAGAGGTGTGATTTTCAAGAGATGAAGAGGTCGTGAGGGTTCTGCCCACTTCAACGGATTAGTGCTATCACTGCTGGAGGAGGCTGCTGTATCTAGGCAATGGACTCCAGACAGAAGTTGAGCTCAAGGTCTCTCTTCTCTTCCTTCTTCTCTCCCTTCCTGTCATGCTTTCTTGTTCTTCCACTTTCTGCTGTGGGATGACTAAGCAGGAAAGCTTTCCTCACTAGCTAGATGCAGGGTTACTAGACCTTAGGATTTCTCAGTTACCAGAACTGTAAAAACATTTCTGATTTTAAGTCAGTCAATCCATCCATCTGTCCCTTCATCCATTTATCAATCACACAGCTCTTGGGTCTATAGTAGGACAGAATAGACGAAGCTACCTAGTAAGCCAGGTATAGCAACAGCTGCTTTTTAATAGTATTACCAAATTGCTCAACTAGAAAAGGGTTTACATTTTTTGCTAATATACCGGGGCCTCCTCATGGAATTAAATACAATGAAGAGTTGACTAAAATACTGTGACACAGACTCAAAACAGTGTAGGGTTCTTGCTTAGAACAGGATTTTTCAGAAACGAGAATAATTAGACTATGTCTGTTCTTTTCATGACTAGGGGTGGATGTACTGCCTGGGACCCTTCAGAGCAGATGTGGGATGGGAGACAGCAGGGAAAAGACACATTGAGCTGTGATTTGGCTATTTTCACTGTATATACTTCCTTTGGTCTTTAAATAGCTCACTTGCTTTCTCCTCAGGCTTGCCCCAACTTCAGAACACGTGTCTGTGTTGGCCAGCTGCTAGACGACACACTTCTAAACATTTCATAACCGTATCCCCACTTCCCACAGATCTGTTAGATCAGGCAGTACTGTTTCGTTTTTTAGTGCAGACAACTAAAGGCCAACTAAGTTAGATGGCTATCTGAGGTGTATAAGTGACAGAAGGGGCTTAGAATCCAGAGTTCAAAAACTGCTTAATCTTATATCCAAAGTTCCTCCATAAGGGGCAGCGGATAAATACCATGACCCAAAAGGGGCATATTTTCTCCACTTCAATTTGAGGAATTAATATAAAATAACTGAAGCTTCTATGCACACACATATGCTCACATGCTAGGGATTGAACTAGGGCCTTTGACATGCCAAAAAAAAAAAACATTCTATCACAGAGTTACATCCTTACCCAAGAGGAAGTCTGGGCTGAAGTATGTTTCTTAGCTGATTTCAGATTCTGTAGCAGAGCAGTTCCCAGGACAGTTTTCACACATATTAAGTAGTTCAAAGATCAGCTATAAACTTTATTGCATCCTTGAAATTTTTCAATCAAATTTTCTTTCTGTTTCACATTTATCCTTCTCATACTTCTGCAAACACACACTCGGGCGTGCACACGCACACACACACACACACACAGAATCACAGATTCTTTCTGGGTGATTTACCCTAGAGACAGAGTCACACTAAGTCATAGTTTAATATATCACCAATTCCGAGAATCTTGCAGTCTTATAGGGATTATTATTAGTCTTTCTAGAGTAAGTAGGATTAAATAGATAAAATATTTCTGGGCTGGGAGTGTTCATCATGTTTGTCTGTAACACCAGCAGGAGGAGGTGAAGGCAGAGATTGAAAATATGAAGCTAGCTTGGGCTATATAGTAGAACCATGTCTCAAAAAATGTAAAAAAATTAATACATTTAAATTTCATGGTAGCTGGTGGTGACATTAAATAAGCATCTGGATGTAAGCTGTTATTCGGTGTTTTTGTAATTCAGACCCGAGGATGAAGAGCTGGAGGGGACTGAGGAGAATAACAGGAGAAAAAAAAAGACTAAATGTCTTTTGTTCTATCACCAGGTGAAAAAATAAACTAGTTTGATTAAAATATAGATATAAATGCAGAGGTGCTTAATGCAATAAACCTGCCTGTGCCACAGGAATATTGGTTGATGTGCTCACTCCATTCACCTTGACCTAGACCTTTAAAGCAAGTTAATGATTCTCAGCCTTTGCTGCATTTTATTCCTTTGTGTGTGTGTGTGTGTGTGTGTGTGTATTTGTTATGTGCCCAGGACGGTGAGTGCATGTGTGTGCCGGCAGCCATGCCTATGAGAGTGTAAGGCAGCTTCCCTTGTCTCTCTCCACCTTACTCTGAGGCAGGGCCTCTCACTGAACCCAGGACCTGTGTGTTTCAGCTAGGATGGCAGCCAGCGAGCCCCAGCAATCCTATATCTGTCTTTCTCAGTGCTGGGGTTATAGCAGTGCATAGGACCGTTCCCTTGCAGGAAAGTGTTTTTAAATGCTCATTCATCTCTCCAGCCTTTAATTAGTTTTTAACTGACATATCCACTCTATACCCTTTCTTCATAGTTCAAAGTCTTCTCTATTTTGTGAAACTGTAGAATGTGGTTCTCCTATTGTGGTATATAACATTAGAACTTTTCAAACCTCCCCCCCCCCAATTTGGGTATCTGTTATCCACCATTCCGCTGTGCTCTTTCCTTGGCAGCCTCTAGTGATCTCTGTTATCTATGTACCCCTGCACTTCTGTGCTATCAACTGTCGTTTTCATGAACGAGTAAGAACACAGAGCAGTTGCTTCTGTCCTTGGCATATCTTAGTGACATTTACGCTGACCAGTTTCCCTGCTCTGTGGAGAACTGATTCTTCCCTTATCCTATGAGTGACGACACTCAGTCTTCCTGAGCCTTTTAGTAGGTGCTGAGGGGATGGATAGATGGATGGATGAACAAGTTAGGAAGAGGACCATTTGCTGCTGAACTTTGGTTTGAAGAACAAAGCCTGATGGCGTCTCTCTTGTTCGCTGTACACGCTGCCCACAGTTTAACCGGCTGATGTTGTTCTTCGTGTGGGATGGAGTCAGCCTCCATTCTCTCTGTGTCAGATCACTGCTTCGAGGACCGAAGCCGAGCATTGCTGAGGACTTTTCTGTACTTTGTATCCTCTCTACTACGCGCTATCTATGTTCCCTAGAGTTTTAATTGCTCATTATTTTAGACTTTAGGAAATGAGTCTGCTTATAGATCAGCTAAATGAAATGAAATTATTTGTTAATTTGACTCAGCTTTCACAGTCTGGTGAAGATATATTCAAATTTTAAATACTTCATCATGAATTCTGGTTAATGTTCTCAGGGATAGCTCTGAACCAATAGTGGATACAAAGATTGCAGACAAAGCCCCCAGCTTCTTATAGCTCTCTATCAGGCCTACTCTAAGATGTGGTCTAAACTGTATGTTTTGGATTTTCCCAGCAGGATTACATATTAGGATTGTTTAAACACGTAACTATTTTTCCTTTTACACAAGCGATGAGTGATTTCACTCTAACAGCAGTGTTTTGGCCTGTGGTTCTGTCTTTCCCCGTGTTTGACAGAGGGACCCATTTTCACTCTCTAATTTGGATCCTGTCTCCTGACCTTGACTTTTGGAACCAGAGCAAATGTTTTCCCGACTGTAAATCTGTGAGCGCAGTGTTGACAATGTAAGGGCAGCGTCTAGACCTAGTGCTGACTGTAGAGCAGATCCTATCTTCTGTTTGACAAATTCAACCAAAACCTGCTTCCCAGTGTCCACTGTGTTCAAAACAGAGACAGCTCATATTACATCACCCGTCACTGTCTGCTTCACAAGCAAACAGCGGCACTACTACTTAAAAGTGAACTGAGAATAAACTGCTATTTCCACAAGGCAAGGCTTCTGGTTTCTGGACAAAAGGGTGGAGGAGTTCATAAGACATAGTGCAGAAGTAGATGATATGGGGAGGGGGTGAAGCCTTTTGGTCTCCACGGAGCATGAGGAGTAGTGTGCTAAGAAGGCATAAAACTGTGCCTTGTTCTTTCAAAGGGTAATTGATTCCTTTTATTTGTTTTTTTCTTTTTGGACTTTTCAGACCAGATTTCACTATGCGGCTCAGGCTAGCCTGAGCTAACTAGGTAGCTGAGGTTTGGGTCACAATCGTGTGTGTGCTGGGCTTTCAAGTATGCAACCACCATGTCTGGATCCCATTCTTTTTTTTTTCTCTTTTATAACAGATGTTCATTGAGCCTGTACCACGTGCAGATGTTGTCGTAGGTGATGGATACAGTGAGTCACAGGCTTCCTTATGGAGCCTGAACTGTAGCAAGGAGAATGTGAAATACAGTGAACAAGTAACTGTACAGGACCCCGGAAGGTAATAAGTATGATTTAAAACAGGGAAAACTGGCACAGAAGATCGGGGGGGGGGGGCGCTAGGTGCCCAGGTAAGACATCATATTAAACCATTATTTAAAGTGATTTTATAGGTTGCTTTCTTTGAGGAGAAATTTGGGAAAGGACTTGAGGGGAAAAAATTATTCTATTCAGGTAGCTTTCTGAGAAAAGAACATTACAAAAACTGGCCAGGGGTGGTCAGAAATTAGTAAGGATGCTAACTGCAGAAGGGGAATGGCTGAGGCAGGGGGTAGCGAGGGGAGCAAACCAGAAGTGAAACAAGGCTTTGTGTGTTCTGTCTTAGACCTTTCCTACCTTGACATGTCCCTCGCCAACTTCTAAAGTCCTTCTATTAAAGTCTGGAATTTACGGTCCTGTTGTCATGAACATAGTTTGTCCTCTCAGTCTGTGTTAGTTACTTGTGGCTGTGAGAAAATACCCAAGGAAAACAACTTGAGAGGGTTAGCTTGGTCTCACGCCAAAAGACAGGATCCATCATTCGGGAGGGCATGGGGGCAGGCGCTTCTGGCTACTGCCCACATCTCCTCCAAAGCGGCCACCTGTGGGTTCTGATGCTCAGCTCACTCTCCTTTTTAATTCAGTTTGAGCCTCGCTTGCAGAATACCTCTTCCCAGTTCAATAAGTCTTCTCTAGAAACCCCATCTCAGGCATCTGTATCCAGAGGTTTGTCTCCACGGTGATGCTCAAGCCCACGAGCTTGACCATCAAGATCAACTTTTACTTCTTCCAAACTTAAAGCAGTCTCACTGTCTTGGCAAGCTCTTTGATCGAAATGATGGTTTTATTAATTATGTATATATATATATATATATATATATATATACACACACATATATGTATACATAATTGACAGATATGTTATACATTATGACACTGTATCACTATATATATATCATAATATGTATATATCATAATATAATATTTTAGGGAATTTATACACATGCCTGTATACATGAATTGTCTCTTTCTCTCTTTCTTTCTTCTATCTTTCTCTCTCTCACACACACACATTCTCAACTAGCTCTATGGACACTACTTCTTTAACAGCTTTCCAAGGACTCTTAATCCTGTATCCCTCATGGCATTAGACCTGAAATGGCCTTGGGGTTTTTAATAGACAAATTTTTTCATCTTCTTAAATTATAAGATGGATTCTTATGATTGGAAAAAAAAAATGATGTATGGAAACAGATGGTCTGGGTTCAGGTTCTTGCTGTATCTGTTACCTGTGTGAATTTGAGAAAGTCACCCTCAGTTTCATGCTCATAAGATGACAGTAGTAAAACTTATCTCTCAGGCTTGTAGTCCAGATGAAATACGGTTGGGAGCACCTATAGTCTTCGCAGAGGGCTTTGCTTTGGTCTGGAGAGCAAGTTCAGCAGCTTGTGTGACAAGCCAGAGTTGGAGAGCTGATATTCTGAAGAACACATGAGTTTCAGGAGAATGAGGGATTGTGGGTAGGTGCCCAGCTTTTTAGCCTTCGTTAGGGATAACTCTGAGGTCTGTTGTGTATTGTTTCTCAGATTCATAGGAGCTCTTACACAGAAGCTCCTCCAGCAACTAGGTCGCTGATGTATGCTTCCTAGCCTCCTTCCGTTCCTACCTTATTTCCCTGACTCCTTCCCTCCCTGGTGTGCTGCCTGTAAGTCAACTCGACCCAAGCTAGAGTCATTGGAGAGAAAGGAGCCTCAGATGAGGAAAATGTCTCCCTAAGATGGGCTGTAGCCAAGCCTTTGGGGCATTTTCTTAACATGATTGATGGGGTAGGGGCCAGTCCATTGTGCGTGGTGCCACCCCTGGGCTGGTGGTCCTGAGTGCTGTCATAACGCAGGCTGAGCGACCGTGAGGAGCAAACCAATAAGCCTTGTTCCTCCGTGGGCTCTGCGTCAGCCGCTGCCTCCAGGTTTCGGCCTTGCTTGATTCCTGTCCTGACTTCCTCTGATGGTGAACTGTGATGATTAAACCGTTTCCTCCCCGAGTTTCTTTGGTCACTGCACTAGTAACCCTAACTGAGACACCGGGGATTTCTTGGGATTACATCTGAAATAAGTAGCTGAACTTTTCCTCATGCACTATTGAGGTAAGGGCAAGGAAGAGGCCTCAAAATCAGATAACGACAAATTTAATCTGTTGTTCGAGTACATTGTTAAAAGCAGACTTATAGGATTATTTAATAAAATGTATTTTCCAACAAGAATTTGATGTGGAGCCTGAATGGCTGCTTATTCATTGATATGCATCTGTTTTCCCATCTCAGTGATGATGTTAAATTTGTGCAGGACTCATCATCTTAATGTACTGTGCCAAACACTGCTCCTGTGAATAGACATATAATAACTATTTTTAATCATGTGTACAGGATATGTCCATTAAAATTTCTTACACATTGCCTTTATGGCTGGAAGTTTTGAAGACAGGTGGGCAAATGAAGAAATACAGAGTCGTTCCCCAGGGAGCAGTACAGCTTACGGTCCATTACATGTTAAAATAGTGAGCAAATATTAAAAATAAGCAGTATCATAATGTCAGTTAAGATGCCTAATGTTCAGATTTTCAGTATTTCCCGTTACTTTACCGTTGCCTCTGCCTCCGAATCAGTTTGGCTTTAGTGTGGAAGAACGAGGGATACACACGTGCCAGCTCTGTTGGCTCTCAGAAGTCACGTGGAGAAGCATACCCAAAAGCTATGTTTCACATGACCCTGTTGATTCCAGGAAAAGCTACAGACTGAAAACAGATCCCAGGCCACCCAGCCGAGCAGGGGACAGGAAGGGGGCTGGCTGCTCAAGACGAGAGAGAATGTGTTCAGTAATTCACTGCAGTGGCGGCTAAGCGAGGCGATGCTTCCCTGACACCTAAACCAGTCAGCATTTCTCTGCTGGTAGAGTGAGCGAGCTTTAGAATTCTTAAAAAAAAAAAAAAAGGTTGCTTTTGTCATATGTAAGGAACACAGATTAGGGCTAGAGATTCTAAGAGACTTCACGTAGTATGACAGGCCCTGCAGAAGCTGATGGCCCTTGGAGCCCCCTTTTTTGCTCTTTCTTGTCACACCGTTCTCCCCTCCGCTCTACTTCTTGTGGCTTATTATCTAACTTAAATCATGCTTGTCTGCACCACTAAAATGCGGTTTCCTCACAAGAAACAAACTCAAGATATTAACTAAACCTTCCACCATTACCCAATCGCACCTGGAGCGGAGGGTTTAAGACACAAGTTTTCTCAAGGTTGGGCATAAACTACCTGTTAGTAGAAGCTTGGCATCTGTTCAGTGTATTCAAAGGGGCATGTCGGGACGGAAGCCTCTCATTCTTAGAGGGTTTCACCCACATCTCAATTATGCTCATTCATCACGGTCTTGGCAAACTGGCTGGATTTCTAAAGCACATGCCATTCCCGTAAGACTTCATGCATGTTCAACATGTAACTGACTACCAGTAGCAAACCACAATTAATAACTATTTCACAGTTATTTTACATGCATCTTTTTTTTTTACATAGAGGATTATGAAAATATAGGGTTTTCAGGCATCTTAGGCCTTTGAGGTTGAAAGTATAGTTCACATCAAAATCAACCAAAAGTGTGGGAGCAAGGCAAAAGGAACCTCGCCCTCCATGTGAGACCTAGATCAGAACAAAGGTGGTTTAGTACATTAATTAATTTGTTTTTGTTTGTTTATTGTGTGTACATGAATGTTCATGCTCGGGTGTACCTCTGTCACAACACACATGTGGACATTAGAGTTGGCTTGAGGAATTCTCTCTTTCTACCTTGTCTCAGGGGGTTGAATCAGGTCATCAGGCTTGGTGGCAATTGCTTTTGCCTGCTGACTCATCTCACCAGCCCTGAGTACATGTTTTCAAACAACAAGCCCGCATCCCTCACCCATGGTTCTTGTGCACATTAAATTTGAGGTGCATTGACGTCTGCTTTGGCTTAATCACTCACTTCCGTGGCACTCAGCTCTGACACTGAAAGACTGAGAAATGAAACCTCAAGTTAGGTTCAGCTTGTTTTAGTTTTGAACCTTAAAATCATCTTCTATGATTTTTTCCATACAACAGTGCTTGTATAAGATAACATGGATATTAAACAAGAAAATAGATGAGGTTTTTTTTTCTTTTGGCTAATATGTCATAAGCAGCCAAAGAACTAATGGAAGATGAACTGTGATTTCCATCACAGTTCTTGCCAGACGAGTGGAGATCCGTTCTTGCATATTCTTGATGTCCTGACGCCTTCATTCAAAGGCACTGATTTATAGAAATGGCTTAAGTCACTCAAATATGAGTGCCCGTCAGTTTTAAACAGTCATTGATCTTATTTCCGAGTCTCCAAAATTCAGCACTTGCTGTTTTTAATTTTTTTCTGCCCTAACTCAAAGTTGTCTTGGTCACCCTAAGACTTCTGCTACACTCTATTTACACTGAGGTCATCTTTTTAAGTTCACTAGAAAAAAAACATTTTTTTTTTTTTTTTTAGGTAATCAGGCTTGGAGTATTCAGAACTTTTTCAAATTTAGAAGATATTCTTTATTCTATAACATTCTAATTAGGCTACGGGACGGCACCTTCAGTTAAGCATCAGAATAAACAGATATAATATTTATTTATATAATGTATAATAGTATATACATGTAATTATTATATGAAATATAATAAATATATATTCAAATGACTTATCCTTAAGTCACATCAAATGTGTGCCAAAAAATTGGTCACAAGATTTCACGGTCTTGAAATTATAGATAAAGAGGAAGAGGTCTGTTTAAAATGAGTGGAGAATTAGTAATGTTTACTTTACATTTTATCTGCAGATAGTAAGGGCTTCACAGACCTCCTCATATGGGTTGTTCTATAACTTTTGTAATATTTAACAATTGACATGGCCAGAATGCAAGGCTAAGGTTCTGCCAAGAAACAAGCCCACGGCCTCTCAGCCTCAGCCAGCATCCTGTCTCTGAGTTATGTAACCAGCTTCATTCCTGCCAATTCTTAGCACCCTTTTCTTTTGAAAAGAGCCTAGTTGTATCCAGCATGGCAAACTAAAAAAACTATTTGCTTTATCCAATTGTCTTGAAGCTAGAGATCATGTGACCCCACAGTGTTCCACGAGAGAGACAGAGGACATGGGCTTTCCTAATACCTGTTGAGCTCCGCCCATAATCCGTTTTCTACTTGGCAGGAATAGAGATTTAATGCCAAAGAAAAGCAGCTGTCTTGCACAAAGAAGAGAAAAAAAAATGAACATTCACCTTATTCTAAGCCTCGCTCTGAGAATAGAGCGAAGAATAAACCAGAAGGGCCCATTGAAATCTGTCAGCTTTGGGGATGGCCCTTGATTTCTTATTCTTAACACACAGGGAAAACTCTTTTACTTTCAGCTTTGGGCTTTCAGTGTCTGTTATTTGTAACTAAACACATTCCTGAATACTATTCTTTGTTACAGCCTTCCCCTCTCTCTTATTTTTATTCCAGTTTCCAATGTTTACGTCATTCCGGAGCGTAAGTATGCCTCTCTAATATACTCATTGCTGCTTCTGAGTAGAAAGAGCTCTGACTTGCTTTGATGTCCAAGGTTACCTTTAGTTCATAAGGCAGGAGTATACATTCATTACTGATACTTTCGTCTGTTGCTCCTATGTTACTTCCTTGCCACGAATACATGTTCGCTTGGGAAGAGTGGTGCAGACATTAAAGTCCCTGTTAACAAGAAAAACCGTAGGAGCTGAGTCAAAAAGTTTAGAATGATTGTTTAAAAATAATCCGAAGTTATTTCTGGAAAGTTCATCTTTTGTTATTGCTTTTTTTTTTTTTTTTCCCCCTGACAATGTTTAGAACAAAGCTTGGCAAAAATCACTCAGCTCAGTTCTGTTCGGGTCAGATCAGCCTTAAGTCAATCAGTTCCACTTCAAATTTGTGTATTTTTTTTTTTTTTTAGAATGTCTGCACATGGCTGTAAGCTCCCTTCTTCCTTTTATCCTTCCAATTTTATGCAATCACTGCTCCATTGTGTGTGTAGTTTCACCTTGTGGGACTTTTTTGTTTGTTTTTTAACCTGTGTGCCTGTGGCTCGCTTCTTGGTCTTTTGTTTCCTGGGGACAGATCTCTTAGGCTTCTTATAACTCTGGACTCATTTGGCTTCAGCTTCTAGCAAATTCATCATGAGTTGGTTTTGGCTGGGTAAGCTGGGCTTCTGTGCTGTTCCCTTGTCTTACCTTTGTTCCTTGGCTTGAGGATTTCATAATGTGGAGAGTCAGATTAAGAGGGCTCAGAATGACACTGATTCAGCTCTGTGCTCTTGAGGCGCTTTCTCCACTGCCCCAGGGTAAGCCACTGCCTCCATGCCTCCATGCAGGAGAGTTTCTGCTGAGACAAACCTGCCTGGCTTCTTGTTGCCAGGAACTTCGCATCCCATGTCAATCTCCTAGGCCCTGTGAATTTACTCCGGTGTGTTACCTCATGACAGATGAGCTGCAGAGTCAACTTTCATTGCCTGCTGTAGAGGCCCTCCGTGGTTTGGCTGCAGACGATTCTAATGTCTTCTTTTTGGAGCTTATATATATCTGCTATTTGTCCATTACATGTGTTTGGAAGGAAAGTTCCCATATCATCAGAGTCCTATTTCTCTTTTTGGATATGAGTCTGATCCAATATATTTTAATTCATTTTATGTGAGATCAGTATAATAAGTGCAGCAGTTAATAACACACTTCCTGAGTGTTTATTATACACGTCAGAAATATTTTCTATACATTACTCATTTCTCTTAATGATTACTCATCCTGACAAACCTGCTATGACTTAGCTATTCTAGAACATAGAATATAGGCCAACTTTGTTCCAAGGTGTGCGCTCATAAGGATTGCAAATATAAGCCCATAGAAAATTTATACAGCTCAAACTTCTATCAACTAACAGAATGTGTTCATCATACAACAGGATGACTTTCACTCAATAATAAACTCCAACACATACAACAACATGAACAAACCATGAAAATCTTAAGTAAATTAAAGAAACCAGACCCAACCTTTTTACATATAATGGAAGAGTTACAAAGAGGCCAATCCATAGAGACAGAGACTCAATATGGTTGTTATTATCAAGGGGTCAGAGGCACAGCTCCACACTGTCATTGTCAGTAGCCTGAGGGATTCTCCTAATCTTGTAGGGGCCTCAATCCAGACAAACCCAAGATGGATGGTTCCCATACACGGAGCACAAGCCAGGACCATTCAATGTAAAGCAGAGCTGGGGCTTCATTAGAAATTAGAGAAAGGCACTCAGGGGAGACAGGATACGGGCTGCTCGTGGGGGGGGGTGTGTCTCACTGCAAGAGTACTAGTGGTAACTGTGGACAGGATTTTGGGAGCTCTGAGGATTTCGTGTACAAGAGGTCTCTAAGTCCCCTCTCCCCTGCCCTCTTCTTTCCTTTTGTTCCCCCTTTATGTACCTGGGTGGCTCCAGGGGTAAGTTTGATGATATATTAATATGAGGAGGAAAAAAAGCCAGGACTCATTAGGGTTCCTTAGGAGATTTCTGATGAGAGTCCTAGAAAAGTTCAGGCTTCCAGCTTGGAAAGGAGAAAAGCCTCAAGCAGTAGTTAATTGTGCCAGAACTCTTGCTTCTAAGGTGGTGAGAAGCTAAACCTGGACTCGAGGATCTGGGTGGGAAGGTGGGGCTCCTTTTTCCTTTCTCATGTCCAGACAACGTTCCATGTCCTTCCATTCTGGCTCAAGTATGGTGATCATCTTCATTGAATGCTTGAGAAAGCCCTGACATGCAGGGTCATGTGCTTTGCTTAACACATGGTTGGGAAAATTCCTTGCCCCTGGGATGAAGCTGTCTCTCAGTCAGATCTGTCTGTGATCCTAGTTTTTTTTTCCCCTTGGCGTCACGAACAGAGCAGAGTTCCCAAGCTAGTGTCCACAGGTAGAGATCAGCTTTAAGGCACAGTCTGGGTAACCCAGGGGTAATCTCTTTTGAATCAAAAACTGAGTTTGTTGAAAATGTTGCAGCCTTTTACCACTTCACTAGCTATAGACAGAACACTGCGTCCAGACTTTTTCTCTCCATGACAACCAGTTGATAAGGGGAGTAGCCATGAGCCTGGGGTACTTTGTCCACTTTGCAGCAGGCTTTCTGCTGGCATCTTCAGTCCTAATGCCAGGGGCATCATTTATCATCACATTAGTGATAATTTTTTTTAAATACGCATTGCTGTGAAGGTGTCAGATCCCCTGGAACAGGAGTTATAAACAGTGGTGAACTGCCATGTAGGTACTGAGAATTGAACCTGTGTCTTCTGGAAGAGCAGCCAGTGCTCTTAACCACAAAGCCATCTCTCCAGCCCTCGTGGTGGTATATGTTTTTTTTTTTTTTTTTATATAGTACACTTAACAACAACAACAAGTTAAGTATTTCTTACAACCGTGTCTTTAGAAAAGAACAAAGAAGAATGGAGATTATACACATGAACTAAGAGTGAATAATGATTTGTGAGCCACCATGTATAGTTAAATAATATTTCCTGTTTCTTTCCAAATAACATGACTGACTATCTTGCTCCTCTGTTGGCTGAGTTCTGTGGAAACTAGACTGTTTCTGATGTAGATTAGAGTCAGCAACATAGAGGCCTTGGATGAGTTAGAACCTTTCTGACTCACTATTTCATCGTCTGTGAAACCAAAGAATAAAAACTGCCTAATGTAGAAAAGCAAGGCAGTGATGTAGAGGAGGGAAGTATTCTGTGAACCGCAGAGTGTTATGAATTCTCCAAATTCATATATTGAGATTGTAATATTGAAGATAATCAGCACCTAATCATGAGATGATTAGGCCATGAAACTGAAAGAGTAGACAGATCTGCTCAGGCAGAATGACAACGTTTAGTTACTTTTAAGATAATCTTTCTGTTTCTTGATGTAATCCCCAGAAAGGGGGCTTAAAGCATTGCATTTCTTTCATAAGCAGTCTCCTGTAACATGAGGGCACTCAGGGGATCCCCTTCTAGGAGAAACAATAGAAGGGTAGAAAGGCTCCAGCCTTGAGACTGTTTATTAGCATGCAAAGGACTGTCTATACTTTGGTGGTATTGTTTTCTGAGATCCAGCACTTTTATGGATAGACATTTACTGGGCAGGGGCATGAGAGAGCCTTCCTGGAAGAGAAGAGCAGAAATGCCCCATCTTGAATTGCGTGTTGGTGTAGAGGTAATGTGTACAGAAAAGCTGCAACTCCACAGCAGCATTTGTGGTAGGGGTGCTGTGCTTTCTTCATGTGTATATTGTTGGGACTCACAAAATGGTACCTCAAAGAGTTTGTTTTGACATGCTGAGTTGGAGGAGTAATCCTAGAGATGATCCTTCCGAGCCCTGCCCCCCTCTAATCCAGTGCAGGAAAGAACTTAGTCTACATTAAAACCAGACTCACAGAAGATCACAGCTGTCTTCCGATGTCATAAAGGAAGCTCATAGTCTATCAAAGTGCTTCCACACAGGGGTGAACTTTGCCCCGAGATAACATCTCTGTTTCTGGCTCATTCAGATCCCTGAGAATCATTTTATAATCTCAGCTCTATCTCTAAGCCTATCCATTCCCTTGACAATCATTTACTGTCCCTTTAAATTGTCCCTTTTTCTCCCAGTTTTTTTTTTTTTTTAACTGTATGGGGAAGGATATACAGGCATCCAAGCCTCACCAGGTTGGTGGAGACGCACGCTCCTGAGCTTCACTTGGATGATGAGGAGTCATGCTAACATCTGAACCTCTTGGCTCAGCGGCCACACAGTCCCATGACAGCCCTCTGTGCACACAACCAAACTGCTGTATCATTTCTCCTGATTGTCTATGTGTTATCAGTTCATCTCAGTCAACGTTCAGAGGTCAAAGAGAGGGGGGTTCCTCCGCCTTAATATCATCTGGATAAGGAGAAAGGCTATTAAATTGGCTAACTAGTAACATCTTGTGTGCCCATTGCTTACTGTAATCTCAATTGAAGTTTCAACTATTTTCCTTCATTTGAGTTTTCTCTTTCTTTTTAAAGAGTTTTGTTTTGCTAATTGCATTGGGAATTGAACCCAGAGCCTCACACATTCTAGGGAAGTGTTCTACCACTGAACTATATCCTGGGCCCTTGTGATTTTCAGACAGGACCTCACTACTAAATTGCAAGGCTGGCCTTGAAGTCACTCTTAGTCCAAGCAGGTCTTGGAAGTTACAATCCTCCTGCATCGATCTCCCAAGCGGCTGGGATTACAAACTTGCCGCATCAGGCCCAGCTTTTAAAATTTTTGGTGTGAGAACACATGTGTATGCTTGAATATCAACACCAGTGAACGTGGGGGAATGTGGATAATTTATGGTGTTTTGGGTATTAAAAATCAGCCTTCTCTGACCTTATTCGTCTTTCTGCATCTGTCATACATTCTCAGCACTGCTGTGGGTGTGGCCTCAAGCTATGACTAAATAGACAGCCAGGTATGACTGAGTCATAGAGCATGCCTTTAAGGATTTGAGCTTAGGCTTTGTCTCTTTAACTCGAATTTCTGAGCTTTAGCCCAGTGCGGCTTAAAGCAGTCAGAGTGAGTCAGCAAGAGCTTAAATGCTTAGTGTAAACCAGTGGCACGTTCCCGTTGGAAGGAAACGGATCATCCCCGCCGCTGTGACACTTGCTTTGCCTTTAGATAAATGTGGAGGGCCACCTAACACACACAGCAGCTAGAACAAGTGCCTTTCCTGGATCGACAATGTTTCCCTAAGTCGGGTACAGTGTGGCAATAGGTACAAGTGGCAAAAAGGTATGGTGGGACCTAGTCACCGCGCTTTGAGGTGATCTAATGCGAACACACATGTAGAGGGCGGTGCTGACTTTGTTTCCTTTCACCGAGGTATTCTTTAGAGTGGACTAACAGCTCCCTCCCTCTGCAGCCTCTGGTGCCTATGTGTTCTGTGCTCTGACCTCATTCGTGACATCTTGAACGTCATATAGCTCCTCGGCTTTCTAAACCCACTCAAAAGCTTGCACTAGCACAGAAACACTTCTCCTATTAAAATCCCCCCCATTAGTAGTTCTCTCAGCATTTACACAGACTTCGTATTTGTCTCCAAGGAGTCTTTCTTCATGGATTCTCTCCCACACATAAGTACCTTCTCCCTAAATGGTGGATACTAGCTAAGTGCCGGTTGAAGTGTGTTATGATTAAAAATAAAATATTTACTTCCATCAGCTGTGTAAATATTTAACTTGCTTAAGCGTGATTATGAGCATGCTCAGGCCATTTCCTGCTTTCAGGGAACTGTCGATACGCTGTTCCTCTGGGCTTTCCTTTCCTACCTACCTCAGATATAGCTTCTGAGGTCCATGACATTAAACAAGACTTTATAACTGTACTTGAAACAGGAAAAACAAAGCCCATGTTTCTACAGCCAACATGGGATGCTCACCCCAGCCACCAAAATTCACAGTGTTTCCCGTGGGAAGCAATCATTTCGATGCAATCCTGATACTGTGTACCTAGTGGTTGGATCTCACAAGTAAAGTGCTCCTATAAGAATGATATTTTGCAATACCAGTCAGTACAGTATTCTGTCATCCATCTTTCTACCAGTAATTACAGACCGGGGATCCCATCGCCATCTCTATGAAGTTAGTTAATTTGCTAGCATGGCTCATTGAACTTGTGTTTACTGGTTTATCGCAAAGGATACAGAAAAGGAACCAGACAGAAGTATGTACGTGTGTGTACATGTGTGTATGTGTGTGTGTGTGTGTTTACAGGCACACATGTGTGAAGGCTGTGCATGCAGAGGCCAGAGGGTGATTTCAGGTGTCTTTCTCTGTCACTCTCCACCTTAGTTTTCGAGACAGGCTTTTTCTCGCTGAACCTAGGACTTGCTGTGCCTAACTGAACTGGCCGGTCAGTGAGCTCTGAACGTCACCCTGCGTCTGTCCTGTTCGGATGGCACCTCTCTGCTTGACTTTATGTAAGTGCTAAGGATCACGCTTCAGGTCCTTATGCCTCAGCAGCAGACGCTATTCGCTCCTCTCTACGGCCTGTTCGGATTTGTGTGGAGGTTTCTATCAGCCCAGTTGATCCAGTTATCAGTCACTGTAAGCACTTACCCTGCAGTGCCTCTCCTTTCCACGGAACTGAAAGTTCCAACCGTCTAATGACACTTAAGTCTTTCCAGTACCCACCCTTCCTCACTCTAACCACACCTGAGAGTCCTTACCCACCATCCATCTCACCACACAAAGGACCCCGTCACTCCGTAGATCTCCAGAGCCTTTAGGAGCTGAATGTCAGGAAACAAGGAGGAAGGCTGAGTACGTATTTCGTAACATCATAACCAACAGGTACTCAATGTTTGTTTATTTATTTTTGATACATGATATGATCAACTGAGAAGAGGTAAGTTCAGCTGAGAAAATTCTTCCATCAAACTGACCCGTCGGCAATCTGTGTGGGCATTTTCTTGATTAATGATTGCTAATTAATAGGTGGTCCTGGCTTATATTGAGAAAGCAAGTTAAACACTCATGACGAGGTTTCTAAGATACTAGCAGTATCTTTTCCACGGCCTCTGTTTCAGTTCCTGTCTTCAGGTACTGCCATGGCTTCTCTTCGTGGTGGACTCTAAACTATTTGGTGAGGTGATGCCCCTATACCCCAAGATGCTTTGGTCTTGGTGTTTTGTCTTAGCCATACAAAGCAAACTAAGGCACCTGCCAGGCAGAATGCCATAGAGCAGCGGTTGACGTTTACCTAGAGAAGGAGCTGAGGAGTCTTCAGAGTTAGACTGCTGCGGTAGGACTGCGGAACTCCTCATGATCAGCAGTGCGATAGCACCACGTTCTCTCTGCCTCCGTTTCTCTGGGAAAATGGGGGTGGTCATCACGCTTATGGTAGAAATGCTAAGGCAAATATTGATGTTAATACACTTTGCTGATAACACCATAAAAATTTTACTACCCATTTCATGTGTATCTTAGGAAAAAATAGTTTTTATCCATTAGTTCAAAGTTTCATAATAGCTTTATTACTGATCAAAACATTTCCTCAGCTTATAATTCTCAACCATTTGTGGCTCTAAATGATTTTTGAGTTACATACATATTTTACTGTAATGAATGTTGTCAAATTTCTGGAGCTTCTGGGATATCTTGATAATTCAGTCACGGAAGATGTAGATCTGAATATCTGAAAAGCTAAGACCCCCAAGTGCAAGGCACTTTTGAGGTTACAAAGTATGACTGCTTCCTCTGAGACTAACTGCAGAGTTCATGTAACTGAGACCTTCCCGAAACGCGTTTGAATAAAATCGCGTATTAACTGGGGTAGGTATAGCACGCTTGGAATCTTAGAAGTGGGGGTGCAGGCGGGTAGAAGACACCGCTACGGTGAACAAATACATGATGGAGAGCTGGGAAAGATGGGAGAACGAAGCAGTCTGTGTGCTGAGACCGGGCAGAACCGGAGGCACGACAGGACGAGATGGCGGTCAGAACCATACTGATGTGAGCGGCCTGCGCGGCCGTCTGTGGGACCCTGGTGACATCCGGGACCTTGCTGAGGCCGAGTGCCCTGTCTGGCTCTTGGGCCTGCTGCAGCAGGGGTCTGCCGTGCTGATGTCCGTGGGCTCTGGGTCCGTGGGCTCTGGGGCTTCCGGGAGTCATGTTGATGTGAGTGGCCTGAGCTGCCGTTGAGGCCCTGGTGATGTCTGGAGTCTGGGTGGCTTTAGAGGGCCTTGACAAGGTCCACCCGCCTACTGCAGCCGTGTGTTTGGGGTCTGTGCTGTTACCAGAAACCATGGAGAGGCCCATGATCCATTCTCCCGCTGACTGTGAAGAGCAAGGAAGCTGCTTTTGCAGTGATATTGATGACTGGAGATGCATGGTTAAGAAAGAGGGACATGGAAGGCACCTGTGACAACCCCTTCTCCGAGCTCACTCTCCACCCTCCCAAAAAAGTAGCAGCCTAAACAGGAAGCCATTGAAAAGGACTCTTAAAAGGTGTGATAAGGATGTTGAAGTTAGCTCTCCAGAGTTGATGGCTTCTGGTTCGGGAATGCAGGAAGGGAACAAATCAGTTCTATTTAAGGGACAGGCCATGCTGAATTTGACCATGCTCCAGTGAGTGTATAGATAACGCAAACTGAACTTTTTTTATTTCAATTTTTTATTTTCTTTTGTGGGGTGGTGAACATGGAAGGACTGGGAAATGAGCAAGATCGAGTGGCATGATGCGAAATTCCTAAAGAATCAGCAAAGATATTATGTTGAAAAAGAAATCTTAGAAGTTCGTAAAAGAAATTTGCAAGCAATTTCTACAGAGATTATACTCACAGGCCAGTTCTAAGGTCACATTGTTGCTGATATTTGTTTTCTTACAGGATTTTCAAATGATGTGATAATTCTATTTTGAAGGTTGTGAGTAGAAATAATAGCTTACTTGTACAGAAAGATGTGATTTTGACTCTAAGAACTCTCATGCAGCAGACAGACCGAGAGAGCTAGATCATTTCTGAAATGTCCTTCAAGCAAACAAAGCTTAAACTAGAACAAGTCAAAAATTAAACACTATAGATTTGCCAAAAAGTCATTTATTATTTCATCTAGTTCAAAAGTTGGTACCAAGATCTCTAAATGATGTAATGTGCTAAAAAAGCAAAAAAATGTTTTATTTGATTCATTTATAGTTCTATTTTATGCAGAGTATTTATCTTTTTTTTTTCTTTTTTGCCCATGATTATTTTTATCAATTTATTTTATTTATCAAGTTATTTTTTAAAAACCTTCTGAGAAGTTATCCTTTATGGAAAATTATGTAGGAATAACCAATTAACTAGTTACGCTTAGAAACTAAAGCCAAATAGAGATAAAAGTATGCTATTACCTTCCTGTTAGCAATTACAGATTTTTACTAATTTATCAAAAGAATGATTTTAAACGTCTCTTCTACTCAGCATATTAAAAAATCACCTGAAAACCAGGGCAGAAAGCTCAGTGACAGGTAGAGCCTTTGCCTAGCATGCTTGAGGTCCTAAATCCTCAGTATTGCCAAGTGTGGGGAATGAGGATGTCAGGTCTCATTGGTGCCTTGAAGTAGAAATCAAGGCAGTTACCAAAATAAGGTGGAAATAAAACATTGAAAGAAGCTGGAAATATACCCTCACAGATCAAGTTGGAATTGTTTAAGAGCAGAAACTGGGCAGCTAGACTGACCCTTAGGCCAGAGAAAATTCTGTTGAAAAGCCAAGTGTTTCCTTTGGTGAAACAGAACCTTTCTCTGACTCTAGGGCCGTTTTTTGTCTCTGTAGGATAAAGTATGCTTGTCTGGGCGGGGCTGTGTTTTGTTTTCTTTTTTCTTCTTCATGCTATTTGATGCCTCTTTCCGCTTTGCTTTATGCAGCCACAGAAGCTAAACAGAATGCCCTCTTTTCAAATATGAGTAATTGGCTTCATTCCGCAAAAGTCTGTGAGATCTGGTCACAGCAGAACCAGCCAGCGAGTGATTCCAGACACAGAGGCAAACTTACTTCCTTCCACTTTCTACCATGTATTTCACGCACTCTGAGGGTCGGAAGGGTGAAGGCAGGGGTTAGCCTTGCCATGGCTTTTTACTGGTCTCTGTCTGTCCTTCCCATGAGGATCAATTCAGCATCATCTAGAGGAGGGTCATTTGTTTGCAAGGAGAGGAAACAAACTTAAGCTGATGAAGAGTGGCTTCTTGTCTCCAAGTAAATTTTCCTGAAATAATAGCCAAGCCTCTCACATGGCTCATCTCCCAGAGCTTCTCTCTCTTCTCCTGCAACTACTTCAGTACTGCTCACACACATGCATTCAAGTTTATTTAAAAAACGTATGTCCATTTGCTATATGAATTTCTTTCTAAAAATTAAAAAAAATAAACAAATGATAAAGAGAAGATGTTTAATGTCATCAACTTCTGGCTTCCACTTTTCACTAACAGGCACCTGTACACACGAGCCTAACACACACATACACACACACCACATGCACGCACACACACAATAAAAGTAAGAAATGTAGGGGCTAGAGAGATGTGTTAAGTGGTTAATAATATATGCTGGTCTTCCAGGCCACTTAGGTTGTGTGGCTTACAACCACCTGTAACTCCAGCCCCAGGGGATGTAACTCCTTCTTTTGGCCTTTTCAGGCACTACACACATGGGAGACACACACACACACACACACATCTTTTTTAAAAAGAGGTGTTCTTTTTATCTGAGGCATTGCAAGTTGTTTCATTGTCTCCTATAAAGTTTCTGCAATAAAATCCATGCTGATTCATACTCAATGAAAAGAGAAATGAATCTATGCCATGGAGTTTCTTTTCATGTAGATGCAGGATTGGAGGTTGTTATAATGGGGCTGAAAGGCAAATAGGTAATAAAGTGGTAGAATTTACAAGTAAGTGAGGAGCCACTATTGTTGGGGATTAAAAACAAAACAAAACAAAACAAAAAAAAGAATTCATTTTCCCTTAAGGCAAGTTGGCTTCAAGCCAGAATACCTCATACCTTTTTTCTTTTATTACATTCATTTTCCCCTTCCTCCTTCTATAAGGAAGAACACTTAAACTTTTTTTTTCAATGCTGTGGATTAAACCCAGGTCCCCACAAACACAAGGCAAATTCTCTATCACTGTACCGTACCCTCAAAAGATTAGCGTGGATGGCACTCAGAGGCCAGAGGCATCCTGCATTTACCAGAAGACCAAGATGACCACGAGTCTCTCTACTCCCTGCTCCTTGTGCTCTATTTTGGGTTTTGATTCTTTCTAAATGTGCTTTGTGTAATCCTTGATCTTAGTTTCTCATTTGAAAGAAGACACTAATGTTAACATAGCTAACATTATTGCCATAAGTCCCTTGCCTCCAAACTTTTGTGGATTTTTTTTTTAACCACTGAGTTTATTTAGAGAACATGGGTAGGGGTTACTATGGGTAGGAGATTATTTGCTAAATTAGGTGCAACTTACCGGTGGTTACAGCAACCTGTGGGATATGAAAGAGGTGGTGGGGAGATACTAGGCATGCAAAGGCTTGAATGGGGAAGAGGGAGGAAGAATAAGGAAAAGGTGGGAGTTGGAGAAGGTTAATAAAAACAAGCGGCTATGAAAAATCACAAAGAAACCCACTGCTTTATGTGAATGCTGCAGGCTGGGTTCTGTTAGGCACAATGCAGCCACTGGTACAGTAGTGACATGGCTGTTTTGGGGTCAATCAGCTGCTTTCTGACTGGAGTGGGGCCTGCTCTGAGGGAAGGGATACATACCCGGTACTGAAAAGCAGGTAAAGGAAAGTCACAGGGTCCACGGAGGAACCCGCTACATTTAATTTTACTGTTTTCTTTCTAGAAGAAGATGATACTGAGAGTTGCATTTGTGTGAACCCCTCCAGCTAAGCTTCATGGGACTTTGTGCCACCTGGTGGTGTTGGCAGAAGTTTCATTGGTCTTAACTGTTATTTCAGGGACTCATATACAGACAGCTTTAGTCTTCAGTTCAGTGTGGGACCATCCTTCCTGGATCATTTGTGTATGTGAACCTGAAGAGATTGAAGAATGGGAAGATATTAATTTTTCTCCCTTGGAGGAATCCGTAAATTCCCACTAGCGGCTCAACTATTTAATCTGAGCACTGTGTGAAGCTTAAAAAATAACACCATAAATCTGATTGGTTGATTGTCTGCTGGGTGTGAAATGATGTGGTCCTAACTCTGACAGAGATCAGCTTTTAATGAAGGAGATAGATATAAACTTCTGTTGTGGTAGAAGGACAACAGTAAATCAAGTGCAGTGTAAGGATCTCCTGTGTTTTGTGTTGCTCGTGAGAGATCTGTAACCAGCAGGCAGATGCAGGCCCTGCCCCAGCTTCCGTGTTCTAAAGGAGACCTATGTCTAAAGATCACAGATGGTCTCATGTCTGAATGATGCCCAGCATCTAAAGTTTCCCAGCACCCACCACGCTATTGTCCCGGTACTCATAATCCCGTTGTTTGTTAGCCATCCCCCACGTTGCTATTTCTAAAACAGAGACAGGTAACAGGTAATGTTATGAACAGAATAATTCCCAAGCGATATTTGAGTTGGGCTTATTTCCAGCCTGGCTGTTGTCAGAGAGCTGACATCTTACTTCCTCATTTCTAGCTCACTCCTTGCCCGAGCTCAGTCCCCCCAGGGCTGACTCTTGGGAGAGCTCAGTTGGCACAAAATGAGAAATTTAAAAATTCATACCCAGGGGATGAACAGTGAGCATCCAGCGTATCTTCATCATGGCTAACACAGCACCACATAAATACGGATGCCATTTGTGGTGAAGAGTGAGGATGCTGGGTAAGACACTGTCCATCACTTCTCCATTGTGTTGGAGGGGAGAATGCTTACCGTATGCAAAATGACAAAACTTACTTGGGTAAGTCAGGTTTTTCATTGCTGTGACAGGTACCAGAGAAGGGGGCAATTGCTTATTCTTTTACCTAAAGGTTCCAGTCCACGGGCAACTGGTTCCTCACCTTGAAGCAGACAGGAAGCGAAGGAGATTTTAAATACACGTTTCCAGAGCATGCTTTTGGCGGTCTACTCCCTCCCCCCTACCAGCCACATCACCTCCTTTCTGTCACCTCTCCAAATACCCTGCGCTGTGACTTCACCAGGGAGTTAACTGATCAGAGCCTCAGAGCCCTTAGGACCCAGTTGCCTCCAAACTGGCAACAATACCACCAACAGATAAACCTGTGGGGGAAGCTTCTCATTCAAACCGTGTTAGCCCACCGCCGAACCTCGAAAGGCTCAAACGCATTTCACCATACAAAATTAAGCCCACCTCCAGGACTCTCATGTAGTCTTAACAGTTTTGAACATTTCTCAATTTAATTAAAACATCTCCTCTGCAACTAAAGGCGCACTTAACTGCGATTCCCCGCCCGATTAAAAGATGCGGTTACATCCAAAGCATACATACCACGGCCAGTGAGGGACAGGAGAATGCCAAGGCAGAATCAGCCCGACATGATGGAAATCTAGAGGGCAGACATTAAATTCTGTGACTCCATGGCCGGGAGCGAGGAGGCTGAATGACGTCATGGTGGTCATGACGCAAGTTCCTACCAGTGCTGGGAAACTCTGCGCTTCACAGCTTCGTTAGTTGCAGCCCGCCTGGCGTATCGCTTGGACTGGCTCTGTTTACTGCCTTGATAGTCATTCAGTGTTGGGGGCATCGCTAACATCCTCAGGGTCTACAAACCTGTCTTAAATCTCATCCTCACAGCTTCATGCGTAGCCCTCAGGGCCTTCCTATAGTGACCCCAACCCCCCCTTCCCCCCCATATGATGGTAACGCTCCTCACCCGGCCCACTCCTGCTCCTCTGAGTGTCTGGATAGCCAGATGCGGCAACGCTTCCCGAGGTGGCCCTGTAATAAAGAGACTTGGCTCTCTCCTCTCCAGGAAAAGTCCTTGAAATGACTTGAAAGCTTTGTATAACGGAGGCCAGGACGCGTAGGATCGAGCCAGGTCCCGGTACGTACTCAAGACAGCTCACCTGTTGTTTTAGCTTCAACTTTTTTGGAGCCTCTTTAAGGGCCCTTATCTCTTTCGAAACCATGTCTCCCTTGCCCCCAATGCCCTCCCCACCCCCAAACCTTTATTCTCCGGACAAAATGTATACAAACTCTTTGCCAGAGGAAAAACAGATGGAACTTTGTCAAATTCCTAGTATCGTCCTCATTCACACCCGAATCCTCGTGAGGACTTTCAGACTGCGCGTGTGCGAGCACCCGCATTCTGAGGACAGTGGGACCATCTGCATGCCTTTTAGCATCTATCTGTAGGCTGAGTTCCATCATCACTGGCTGCGAAGCCAGTTATGCTTTCAGCGTTCTGGAATTTTTCTTGCTTCCCATCCAAGCTTACCCAAATTCCTCCAATAAACCAATCCCAAAGACTTTTGGGACCCATTGTCAGGAGCGGTCGCAGAAAGCATCCCGCTTCCCCAGGATCAATTTTGGGTATTAGACTATTGACCCCATGACAAAAATAAATAAGTTAAATTAAATAAATCAGCTCTCACGGGTGGGAGGGGAAGGAGTATTTATTTTAGCTCACAAGCTCACAAGCTTTGCTCCGTGACTGGCTCGTTTCACTGCTGTACCTGGGGCAAGGCTGGACATCCCGGCAAAAAGCAGGGATAGGCGAACCATGCACCTGTGGCGGCCAGGAAAAGGAGGCAAAGCAAGGACGTGATTTCATAGGTCACTTCCCCAGAGACCTATTTCCCCCTACAGGACCCCACCTTCTATTCTCCAACACCTCCCAGCAGCACTCTTTCACTGTAAACGCACTGAAAGGGTAATCTTTTGGTTAAGTAAGTATTTACGCACTTCCCGATTGACAGCTGAGCCCCTGATACATAACCCTGTTGGGACATTTCACATTCAAATCATAAAAGCATCCTATCAAGGGAGGTGTTCTCAGCATGTGGGGCACAGCCGCTTTGGGGGGTCAAAAGTCCCTTTCACAAGGGTTATCTAGGACTATCAAAAACACGGATACTTACATTGCAGTTTATAAAAATAGGAGGTTACGGTCGTGAGATAGCAACAAAGTAATTTGGTGGTTGGGGTTCACCACAACCTGAGGAACTGTGTTAAAGGGTCTCAGCATGAGGAAGGTTGAGGACCACTATGATAAAATGCTTCTTAGACAAAGCTTATGTCAGTTGCAGAATCATCCCCAAGTTGGCATAAGTAGGTGAATGCCATAGACATTTTTGCCTTCTCATTCTACTTAAAAGCACATTTTGAAGGTTTTTGTACTCAGTGTGAAAACAGAAATTGAAGGATATACAAAAGAGATGTTAGATAATGCTTCAGCAACTTAAAAATGAATTCTGTTCTCAGAAATGTTTAATTTCTGTGAGCAAATGTAGGATTTAAGGAACTATTAATATACCTTGGCTCATCTCTTGCTAAGATAACATCCAACATAATAGATATTATGGAAATACTTGTGATCGTCAGGTGCACTTTAAGTGCTGTGTATCAAGAATCAGCAGACCCTTCTGGTTCTGATATGTTCTGAGACGGGTGAACCCAGAAACAGTAATGGAAGGACAGATTCAATAAAAAGGAAATAGCCAACACGTCCCTGTGGCTTAGCTGAGACTGGACGTTTGTGCCTGTAGGGGGAAAATGATGAGGTCAGACAGACTGGGATAGACCAAGGCTGGCACTTTTGCTGCAGAGCCTGGAATCAATGATGATCTGATGGAAAGCCAGGCAGACAGATCAGCTGAGGCATTGATCCACAGGGGCTGGCCAGGAGGCCTGGTTTGAGGTGAGACTGTATTCCCGCAGATCAAAGCATGAGAATGGAAAGACAGGAAAGAATATGGATGCAGGGTCCCAAAGGTATGTTCCTTGGGACCCAAATGTCTAAGAAACTTGGAGACCTCTGAGGGAGTCCAGGTGTCCGGCACTGCTAGCATTCACCGCACTCTAGTTTGCAGCCCTAGCAAAAGGGGAGGGAACATGGGAAGGATGACAAGTTTTAGTCCAACACACACACACTAAAAAGTCATAGAAAATAAGATTCTCATGCCTTATTTTAAATCATGAAAGAACTGTTAAGTGACTTAGGACTATTTTCTATCATTTCTAAGATTCTAACCTCCGATAGTACTGATTTTTGCAATCCCATTCTTTTTTTCCCCTGTTATAAAGTGATTTTATTAAATTGATTTAGACATACTGTAGGTCAAATAATATTTTCTGAAGATAACAATTGTGGACTTTAAAGCTTGACATAAAACTAGTAACTTCAAAAGTGTTAGTTGTATTCCCCAGCAACAGCGTGATAAAATAATTCAACTATGTAGAAATATAGAACTCTAGGACTAGCTGGAAAGTGGGAAATCATTTAGTCCAGTGCCCTCATTCAGTGAGAAAACTAGACCTGAAGATTAAGCAATTTTCCCAAGCTTACATACCTAATAGTAATAAAGCTAGAAATCAAACCAATTTTTCCTAAACTAAAATTCTATTGCAATCCCGTTCTTATGATTACTAGAACAGGTAGATTTGACTAGGCTTTTACAAACGGGCAATAATGCCAAGCTTTTTTTTTTTTTAATCACTGTGCTCACATACCTGTCAAATGAAGAGGGATACTAAGAAATGTATTGCATATCTGTGGGTGTCGGTGTTTTACAGTGTTCTTTAGTATCTAGCTACTAAAGGGGCAGCAAGCTTTCTCTGTTAAATTCCAAATTGTGAATGTTTCAGTCCCTGTGGACAACACAACTCTGGTAGGGTGGTGAGAGTCAGTCACAGGCAAGAAAACAAGTGGGCACCAGCAAAATCATTCTAAACAGGCAGAAATCACCTTCATACTTCATATATGACGTAAACAAACAAACAGAAAACGGAAAAATAAATTTTAGTCTCTCTTTGAGCAAGTTTTTCTTTTTCTTTTTTTAAACTAAAACATAGAAAGTAGGGAGCCATTTGTTTTGGGGGTCATAAGCTACTGCTGAGGGTATTTTTTGCATTTGTAACAGCCCTAAACTGAACCCCCTTCTTGCTTTTAAGAGGCAAAGAAGCTTGGGTATCTGGGTCCAAGTTTTCTTACAACAAATGAACCCCACGTTTTTTTTTTTATTCTTGCATAGAATAGGACCCCGGGAGTCTTTGAAATAAAACCACCAATCCATGACCCTGAGCCAATCCAATGCCCCACATTCAAATGCCACCACGGACAAATAATATAAACACTGGAAAGATAAAAACAAAAAAACCCCAAAAACTCCAGTGTCCTAGAATGTTGACAGCTTTGTCTACATACAGGTTGTTTATTGTTTATTCATTTTATCATTACATATGTGTGTATGTATGTCTCTCAGACTAATGTCTCAATTCTTTTTTTTTTTTATCAAACTTCTTTTTTCTCTCTCAAAATTGTACTTAGTACTACATTGTCCGATCTGGTATCCATAGGCACGTGTGGCTTTGAATTTATACTTACTTTGTTTTCCCTAAGGACAATTCAAATTCTGGTGCTCAGTTGCATCCATGCCGTCTGCACTGTGTTCACGGGCCATGAGCAGCCTATGATTGCACATAGAACGTCCCATTGGTTGCAGAAGATGTCTGTGGTGGAAGTCCTACAATTGAAAATGCTGATGGGATACACTGAAATTTATTTTTGATATTGCAAATGCAATAGAGCATAATTAAAATTAAAACATGATCTCTCTCTTTCTTTTTCTCAGTCACAGAAGTCCATTTTCCACTCTGCACCTCTAGTCCAGTTAAGCTCCCTGAGCCCAGCACGGCTTCTATTCTTTCTTTCTCCAGCTTTTTTTTTTTTTTTTTTTTTTTTTTTTACAGCAACGGCCAATTAAAGGGCCTTCATAATTTTACCTTCTTTCACGTAGCTTGTACACATAAAGAGTTAATACAAAGAGGAAATACAACCTCTTCAAAGACCTAGAAAAACACCAAAATAAAAGTTGAGTTAAGGGCTGGAATAGACAGCTCAGTAGTCAAGAACACTGTTTCTTCTTCCAGAGGACTCAAGTTCAATTCTCGGCACCCACATGGTGGCTCACAACCCTCTGTAACTCCAGTGCCAGTGCATTAGAGCCTTTTTTTCTGAACTCCAAGGGCATCAGGTACACATATATTACAGAGACACAAATTAAAAGAAAACCCCCATACACATAAAATAAAAGCAAATAAATTGAAAACTAAACAAATAAGGGAAAAAGTTGTGTTAAATACTAAGATCAGAAGGAAGGAGAGGAGGACCTCCCCTATCAGTGGACTTGGGGAAGGGCATGCGTGAAGAAGGGAGAGGGAGGATGGGACCGGGAGGGGAGGAGGGAGGGTCTTATGGGGGGGATACAAAGTGAATAAACTGTAATTAATAAAAATAAATAAATTTAATTATAAAAATACTACTAGAAGAGAAATATACTAATTAAGATCCAATCCAAATGCTTATCTTCCTTATCTTGGCAATAAAGATATTTCACAATGGGAAGAACTTGGTACACTCTTAACCCTTTTTAGCTATGAACAGCTTTATCATCTAAACAGTTAAATTGATAATCTGAAATCTTAACCCTTGCTACTTGTGAATCAAGGGTTGGAAACAGAATCTTTGCAAGTATAGTTAAATTAAAGTGAGGTCATTATTTTGGGCTTAAATCCAATATGATGACGTTTTTATAAGAAGAAAATTGGCCCTGGAGACTGAGAGAGTAAGGGAAGTACTATTTGAAGACACAGAGGCACACAGGGAAAAGATGATCATGAGAAAACGGATAGATTGGAGGGAAGCATCTATAAGCCCAGGAATGAAAAGAGTAGCTAGCTGATGGCTGCCGAAAACTGGGAGACTAGCCTGGACCGGATTCTGCCCATAAAAGAAAACAACTTTGCAGGATTCTTGATGTTGGGTTTGTAGCTTCCAGAACTATGAAGGAGCACAGTTCTCTGGTTTCAAGCCACCCAATTGGGATCTCAGAACCATGGCCAAAGTAACTCAAATTCTGTAATGTGCTAGGAACATTCTGGTCCTTGCTGTTTAGGCATGTCAGTGCTAGAGCTCAGTGAGTAACCTGGCAGTCCCAGCAGGCTATTTTTCTCTGATTTCACTTTTATTTATCTTTCATTAAGATAATCTGGGGCTTGTAAGAGTCAAATGGAAAATGACCATTCTAACTTTTCCTCTCTCTGTTGTGTGAATCCGGGGCCATGGCCAAGGGCAGTTTGGCAAACGGTCAAGCACTGATAATATGACCGCCAAACCTGATGTGTCAGCTGTTATTCTACTGTATTAGCTTTTTTGAGTACCATGAGCTCATGAAATATAACAAAGCATTGTACTGTCTAAACTCCCCTGAATATATGGTCAGTGCTCATGTAACTCCTATTGTCTTAGTTTGTGCCTGTCAGAGGGAAATCTCTGATGTCTTTGTTTTCTTTCCATGCCTTTCCCCTTAATTTGTTCGATATTTGATGACTCAAATTCAAAGAACACCATGTACCTGGGAGAGCAGAAGCATACACACATACTGGTAAAAGCCGTGCTTCAGTGATATGCCTTTTTAAGGGCCTCACTCTGGAGTCAGAGGCAGGAGATTTTGCAGGAGGAGGCATTATGGTAGCTAAGGTGCATTGCTTTATTCTCTAGGTATTTGACACAGGACTGGTCTTTTCATTCTTAACCCACTGAAATCCTTATTGTGGAGGTAAGGGGGCCTGACACTGTACTGTAAGATCGATGACGGCTGCAGCTAAGATTATGAAATCAGATCATCTGGCTTCCAGGTCTGATCTTTTTCCTTGGCTTTCTACTGGGATCTACTCTATACTATCCTGAATATTGAATGTTTTAATTAACAAAACCCGATGTTTCCTGTGTCCTTTTTTCATAATCCATAATCTGGCTGTATAGGTTGCGTCAAGATCTTTCTTATGTCTAGTCGCCAGATCTAGGGGATTTCTGGCTTGATCATGCATGGTGTATGTCACCCAGCTAGTGAGTGACTAAGGTCACATGGGTACCATACAGCTACATTTATTCCAGGTAGGCCAGCTCACCAGAAATATCTCAATATAACCAAATGAAATATTTCAATTTTGAAATGATAAAAGTGGTTATTTGCAAGTTTATTTACTTATGTGCAGAACACATATTTGCAGAAGTGTCAGGGTAGAGGGTTTAAACCCAGTATGTCTTTGGGGGAGCACCTAGATTCTAGCACCACCTGCTGTCAAAACAGTCAAGAGAAGAAAGGTTGAGTCAGTGTTGCTCAGACCAGAGATCACGTCTCAAAATATAAAGTGGATGGTGCCCAAAGGGTAATGACACAAAGGCCTCTCATCGTGGCCTCTGTTGGCTCTGCATGAAACAAAATAAAAGCTTTATTGTGTGTCTGTACCATACTTCCTTTGTTCATCTGTTAATGGGCATCTAGGTTGTTTTAGTGTCTTGCCCACTGTGTATGGTAAAGGAACAAGTATCTCTGAATGTGGTGACTCAGATTCCTTCAGGTACATATCCAAAAATGGCAGATAGCTACAACCATATCACAGTTCTGTCTTTAATTTCTGAGGATCAGTTTCCAAAGTGGCTGTACTGTTTGCATTCCCATCAGGGTGTAGTGGGGCTCTTCTTTTTTCATATTCTTATCAGCATTTGCTATTTGTGTTCTTGACTGGAGTGGGAAGGAATCTCAGTGTAGTTTTAATTTGCATTTCCCAGATGGCTAAGATTACTGACATTTTTATGTCCAAATATTTAAAATATTTATTGGTCATTTGTATGTTCTCTTTTGAGAATTCCCTAACCCATTTTTATTGGGGTTTTTCTCTTGGGGAGAGTTAATACTTGGAGCTTATTAAGGACGTTATCAACTTCCTTTTGATGATGGTCTTCTCTATTGTGTAGAAGTTCTTAATCAGGTGCAGTAATATTGATCAATTCATGCAATTTTTTCTCAAGCTTCTGGAATCGTCTTCAGACTATCCTGGCTTAGTCCATTGAGAGAAGTTTGTTCTCCTACAGCAGTTTTAGAGTTTTATATTAAGGTCTATATTATATTTTATATTAAAGTTTTATATTAAGGTCTACGATCCAGTCTGAATTGATTTTCCCTCATAGTCAGAGATATGGACCTATTTTTAAGTTGCATAATTTTTCCTGTACCGTTTGTTAAAGAAGCTTCTTTTCCTACGTATACGTTTAGTGCCCTCATAAGAGGAAAAAGGGTGGCTATAAGTATGTGGGACATTTCTGGTTCACATTTCTTTTTTGTCTCTTTGTTTTATTAAGATGGAATCTCACGCATCCCAGGTTGGTTTCAACTTGCTCTACAGCCAAGGACGACCTTAAACTTCTGATTCTTTAGCCTTCATATTTCAAGTGTTGAAATTACAGGCCTGTGCCAGCAGGCTGGTGACAATGTCTTAAACAGAAGGACTCTAAGTGGGTAAACAGAAGGATTGTTATTGGGTACACAGAAGTCTAAATTAAGCATTACTTAGGAATCTCATAAACTACATCTCTCAGGGCTAATTTTGGTGTGAAGTTGACTTTTCCAGGATTCTAAACTTCTTTTTTATTGAAATTAAAAATGATTTGGTGTTTAATATTTGGAGTTTGTTAAGGACTTTGTTAATCACCTTTTGGTGATGGTCTTTTTTGTTGTGTAGAAGTGTTTAATCAGATGCAATAACATTGCTCAAGTTTTGCAATTATTTCTTGAGCATAGGCCTCAATAAAACTCCATCTTGGCACTTCTTTTAAAAAAATTAAAAACCTTAAGGTTTTTTTTTCATATTTATTTAGTGTGGGGGAATGTAGGCAGAAGGGGTTGTATTTGCCACAGCACAACTGTGGAGGACTAAGGACAACTTGTTGAAATTGGTTCTCTTTCTCCGCTATGTTTGTTCTGGGGATTGAACTCAGACCATCAAGCTTGGTGGCAGGCACCTTTACCTGCTGAGTAGACTCACTAAGTCATGTCTGGCCCCAATGCTGGTTTTACTGTCTGCTGATGGTCTTTGAGCAAAAGGAGAGTTGGCTGAGTTTGCATAAAAAACAGAAGATACCAGGGTCCATCAGTGTCAAGCACATCCAGCAGCCGGAGCATCGATCAATAGTTCCTGAGTGGTTAAGAGCTGAGAATGAAGACCGGGAAAGAGATGCAGCATTGAGCTCTGAATGCTTCTGAGTGCGGAGAATTATCACTGTATCCACAACTCCTGGAGATGTGCTAGAAAGAGCACAGTGCCATTAACACTCAGGGCTCAGAGCTGTTAACACTAACAGGACTATTTTGTGTGTTCACTGTTTCTATCTATGTAGAGCAGAATTAATCGCAGCCAGTTGGTGACACTAAGAGTTCACAGTCTTAATTGTTCAAGATTTGCTCAAAAGTCCAAGTCTAAAGACTGAGACTAGAAAAAGTCAGCTCTGAGCAGACAAAGAAGTTAAAATTCAAGGAGTGTATTCCCAGGGTACAATGGGAAATAGGCATGAGGCAGTTAGCCCATTCCAAATAGGAGGAATAGGGAAATTTAAATAGATGGACTAGGAACTTATGAAACTCAGCAGGCAAAATATTACATCTTAAGCTACTTGTCTGACATGTGGGTCAATCTGTGGAGGGATGTGCACTCCCATATGAAGCCAGCATAGATTTTTTCTTGGATATGTTTTCTGCACTGCCTTCGGTTTCTGCTCTCAGGATACTGGACGTGGCTTCCCCCTCTATCTTCCCAGCCACTCCACTGAAGCTTCAGCTTCATCCCCACGTATCCTACACATCAGCCTATGGGGAAGTGTTTGCAGATGCTTTACCCCTGTATCGCATGGCCAGGCTCATGGAATACAACAAAGCTTAGTATTGTCTGAACTTTTGAATTTATGGATGGCATTCATATGGATCATTACAGAAGCTACCATGACCTCATAACTCTTGCATCTCTTCAAAGTACTGCGTGGGCAATGCCAGAGTCAGTATGTGGATCCTCCTGAAATGTAACAGTCATGGCCTGAACACCGGCTGGTGAATACTGGAGCGGTCCTGGGTGATCAGGGGACTCATGTGCTCTAGTGAAATGACTCTGCTCTGGACAGTTGCAGTCTGAGTGTGAAATGTCTTCCATAGGCTCATGTGTTTGCACATTTGGTTCCCTTTTGGTGCTCTGTTTTGAATGGTTGGTGGAGATGGGACAGAGGACTCTGCAAGTTATGGCACAGCTGTTGTAATTGGTGATTAATATTTACTATTGATTTATCTTCGAGTAATGCTTGCTGTTAAGCCTAACAGCTGTATAACCAAATCACCGATTAGAGACTGGGTTTATATAGTTAATCTAGAACACAATGCTAGGCAATAGCTACTCCATCCTAAACCTCCAAGCCCTCATAGTTTCCTAACATTTAGATTTCCCACATTATACTTGCTTTTAGTGATATCTTAGGTCCAGTCCATCTCTCCACGTAGTTCCAAGATATCTCCTCCAGCTCTGCTCTTGTCCCTTCTCCTTCCACTCACTTCTTGCCCTCTGGCTCCTCCCCTCTTTCCTGTCCTCTGGTTCCTCCCTGCTCAACATTGTGTCTAGTTGCTTTATTTTGTCCTCTTTATACAAGAGTTGAGACAGGATGCTTAGAATGAGTATCACAATGCAATATCCGGATTGAAACCAGAGAGTTGGGAGGGAGAAACCAGCATTTGAATGAACAAGGGTAAGGTGTATACATTTTAAAAGAACATTATACCAACGCACAGCCCTGCCTCTGTTTGAGTTGTCTCATCTGCCATGCTACCGCTGCTGTGGATAGAGATGCTGTATCCTCCCTGGGATGGGCTTCGATCCTCCAAACCTGTGAGCCAAAGTAAGCCCTCCTTTGAAGTTGTTTCCTTCAGGTATTCTGTCACAGTGACAAGAGAGGTAACATATAAGTCTTTGAAACAAGTCAATAATGCTACATTTAAAAAAAATTATTTTCTGTGTGTGGGTATTTCGTCTGCATGTTTATCTCTGTATCACATGCACGCTCGGTGCCTTCACAGGCCACAAAAGGAAATCAGATCCCCGGAGCCTGAGGTGATAGTAGTGAGCTGCTGTGTGGAATCCAGGAATACAGCTTGGTGCTCTAGAACAGCCAGTGCTTTTAACCGCTCAACCATCTCTCCAGCCCCAGCGCTACACTCTTGAACCTGTGGTGAGTGGGTGCTTGTGGTGGTTCAAAAAATAAGCCCCCTGTAGACTAGTATATTTGAATGCTTAGTCACCAGGGAGTGATACTATCTGAAAGGATTAGAAAAATCAGAAGTGTGTCACTGGGGGTGAGCTTTGGGATTTCAGAAGCCCTAGTTAGGTCCCATGTCATGCTTTCTCAGTCCGTGGATCAGAATGTAGCTCTCAGCTATGGCTCCTGCCATGACGATTATGGACTAAGCCTCTGAAACTGTAAGCCAGGCCCCTCGCAAATGCTTTCTTTCATTTAGTATCTTTCATTTAGTGCCATAGTGTCTCTTCCCGGCAACAGGACAGTGACTAGCGCGGTGATGTCACAGGTCGAGTGGTTTGAACGAGCAACATCCTCTACAGGCTCAGTTATCCGAAGACTTGGTCCCTAGCTGGCGGCATGGCTTGGAGATGTCTGAGAACCTTTAGGAGCTCCACATGTATAACGGAGGTCTATCTTTCAGAGCTCATAGCCTCACCCTGCATCAGGTTTACTCCCTCTGCTGTGGTCTCTCAGCTTCCTGCTTTGGTCACCCGCCGCCATGTTTCCCCTACCATTTCTCTCTAAAACTGTAAGCCAAAGGAAGTGTTTCTTTGTGTAAGACACTTTTGTCATGGTGTTTTATCACAGCAACAACAACAACAAAATAACTAGCATACTAGGCTTCTTTTTTTCTTTTCTTTTTTCTTTTTTTTTTTTATCTGTGTGGCTCTTTTTTTCCACCTTTTGTAAAGTTGCATCTTTACATGTGCATCTGAGATGCTTTCAAATCTTTTCACTTCCCTCCTTTCTGATCCCCTTACTGTAAAGGTGAAAAAAAAAATGCAGCTAGCCATAGCCATGTCACAGACCACATGTTTACTTCTTGACATCTCCTGCTTCGAGTAAGCTAGTCCATCATTGTTAAGGTTTGTCTTTCACAAAGTCTGGGTTTGGACAAGAAGCCCAATGATTTGCCATACTGCTGTAAGCATGGCTCCTAATCCCGTCTTCATTACCATGTAAAACCCAGTCAGTGTGGACATTTCTATCAGCATTCTGGTATGAGCCCTCTTTAGAATTGCTCTCTCAGCTCCAGATAGGGGCCAAACTTCTTTAAAAGCTTCCCCATGCTGCTCCAAATTCCTGCCACGAACCACTTCCGAAGGCTCCTCCACATTTACATATTCAGTAACGGCCTAACTACTTGTTACCACTTTTCTGTATGTGTCAGTTTTATGATGTTTTGATAAAATACCTAACATAACTAACTTGTAAAGAGAAAAGATTAACCTTGACTAATGGCTTGGAAATTTCAGTACCAGGCCAGGAAGCCCCATCCCTTTGGGCTTCCAGTGAGTGCTTATGGAGGGACACAGCCTTTATGCCACTTCCTGAAAGAAGCTGAGAGAGAACTAGTTGGGGCTTTATAAAAACCTCCTCCACACACACCACATCACTGAAACAGGGTATAACTATGTTGTTCAGGCCTCAAACTCACTAGGTAGACTAGGTTGACATCAAAGTCGTGTCATTTTCCTGTCTTTGGCCTCTTGTGTGCTTGGATTATACACATATGACGCCATGACAGAACCACAATTTTCTCTGGAGGCGTATTTCCAGTAGCCTAAGGATCTCCCACTAGGCCTCATCTTCTAAAGATTCCAGTGACTCCTTGCAGCACCATTTTTAAGCTTCTACAGTCATTCAAACCATAGCATTTGATATGAATCTAAGCACCAGCGGTAATTAGCATCACCATGAGAGCCTATCACATACAGAGAAGGGCTCAGAGGCTGAGAGTTGCCAACAAGCAGCAGATGAGTCTGAGGTTCAGTTGGAGGCAGATTGACTTTCTAAGTGACTTCCAGAAGAAAAGAAGTTTCTGGCAGCTGTTATCAGATGTGTTGTTGGGGCTGAGATTAGGGGTGATAGGCATCTCCTTGGGTGGACAGAGGTATCCCTAGAATCTGTAAAGCTGGAAGCAAGTCCCTAAGATAGTGGGCCTTTGATAAGCTGGGAGCACAAGGCAAATAGAGATTTCTTCTACACTGAGCTTTAGAGACATGATTTTCCCTCAGTGGACTACTGGGAAAGATGATTATGTAGATAAACTGTGTCCTGTTCTCCGTGGCTACTAGAATACTTGTTAGAAAACATCTTTCTCATTCTTTTCTTGTGTTCTGTGTACTTTGTGTAGGAAGGAACATGATTTGGAGGCACAGCAGTTCACGTTCTGATTTGTCTCTGTTTCCTTGGCTTCTCCACCTTCTTCATTCTTCTGCATGTCTGGGATAACAAAGCATGCCCAGGCTTTTTAATGAAAGATGTTAGGAAACCAAAGAGAGAACAGACATGCAAAGCTTGAAAAGAAATGTGTTACGGAATTCTGAGGAGCCACATATTTCTGATGTGTTCTTTTAATGCATAGTGGTAATTTATGTTGGCTGTATGTAACTCAATATAGAAATGCCATGATTTGACAAATGTGTAGAGTAGCTTCGTGTTTTCAAAATGTTCTCCATATGTTAATTTTATATTTATGACCATTTGGTGAAATAAGTTAGGTGGTTATAATTGATAGTGATTCTTACAAAGCAAAGTCCAGACTCCAGACCATTTGTTTAGAAATTTTATCAATTCTAGTTTTTCATCTCCCATTTTAGGCTGCTTTCCAAGTACCTTAGAAGAGGCAAATAGCTGTCAATCCTTGCTAAATTTTTTGAAAATTTCATCCTGTATGACTCCCAGTAATGCTGAATTCCCAGAGCATTGTGGGGAGGATCTGGGAGGAGTTTGAGGAGGGAAAGAACATGATCAGAATAGAATGTCTGATTTTTTTTCAATTACAAAAAAAGGTTCAGTTTGAAGTTTCCTCCTTTGCTTTGACCTCTCTCAATAAAGTTTGCCATCCATTTAGCAGCAATCCCATGAGATTCCGCACATACCCCTGTAATTACAGTTATTACATCATACAGCTATAATTTGTTTTCTTGTCTCCCCAGCCTCCTGCTTCATTTCCCTCTACCCCTAGGGATGGTGAGACACAGTCTACTCCTCTTTTCTCCCTCATACCTGGGAGGTTGCTAGACAAAAAAAAATTCAAAAAGTAAATATGGATTTATCTGTAATTTGTCACACCCTTGGCCTCAGGCAACCCACATGCCTCTTCTTTCCTTAAGAGCCATTTGGACTGATCTCTTTACAGTTGAAATGCTATTATTTAATTAGTGCTACATTTTCTGCTATTGAGATATAACGGAATTATAGTTCTTAAGATTAGTTTTCAAGTATATCCAAATGCATATATTCATAGATTTCTACATATAATATATTATATATATTGCATATATATTACACACATATATAATTTTTTCAATGAAAACAACTTGCAAATACATAGCAAAAATAACCTAAATGATAAAGTTTTAAATATTCTAAAATGAGAAAACAGTGATTGCAAAACACCAGCTCCCTTGGTTGACACATTAGGCTTATCCTAAAAAAATGTAATACATTTGATTGAAGATGTTATTGTTTAGGGTTCTATTAGGATTCATATACGTATTTTTAAATAAATAAATTTTTTTAGATAATTATTCATTTAATTTGTTTTGAGACAGGCTTCCTCTGTGTAGCCCAGACTTTCCTTGAACTCATTATGAAGCCCAAGTTGACCTTGAATTCAGCCTCCTAAATGCTAGAACTATAAGCTGCTTTTTTATTTTTGCTGATTTCTATTAACTGTCGTAGAATACAGAAATGATTGAACATGATTTTTTTTTTCAAATGTTTCTGCCCATTGCCAAAATTCAACAATATATAAGTAATTCTGACCTTTTATTCCAGTCAAAATGTAATACTGGTTCCATGATAGTGGAAAGAATATTATATTATTTATGCTTTAAAATATTGTTTTAGGGTTAGAGTCAAAGGTGAACCTCAGTGACGGCTAATGTGGCATTGGTTAGATGAGAGCAGTCTGCGTAAGAAAAGGGAGCATGCAGGCAGATCTGCAGCTGAGGCTGTGTGGTGCCTGGCTGAGGAAGCCAAATCAAGCCTGTCTGTGATGACAGATGCCCAAGTCCTCCAGCATTAGCCTATTCTCCCCTTGATATGTTCTTAGATGTCCAGACTCCGGACATCTCTCATCCTAGAGCTCCTTGAGAAGGCCGTTTTAGGTTTTCCTAAGGAACACATTTTCCATTAAAGTCCTCCATTACTCCCTTCTAAAGCTGCTATATGTTCTTCTGGGATGCCATTAAGATACACTTTGAGTCACTCTCTTGAAACTGGAGTGATTTTGACATTTCTTTCAGTGACCATGTCTGTCTTTGAAGGTGAGCTTTTAGCATCCCGTGAACTAAAAATCTGTGTGTTTTGCTTTTCTTTAGTGAGAAAGTCTAATGTATCCTCAAGTGAAGAGGTGGTTTTTCTTAGAGCTTATTTTCCTATCTATTTAATTTATTTTTAATGGTTTATGTGTAGGAGTAGTTTGTCTGCATGTATGTCTGTGCGCTGCACCTATGTAGGTCAGAAAGGGGCATTAGAGCCCCCTGGGACTAGAGTTACAGCTGCTAATGAGCAACCATGCGTAATCTGTGGATTGAACTTGGGTCCTCTGAAAAAGCAACCAGTGCTATTAACCACTGAATCATCTCTCCAGCCCATCTATTGTGTATTTATTGGGATTTGGGATCAAGCCTAGGGCTCTTCACATGATAGCTAATGCTGCACTACTGAGCTACATCCTATGACCTGTTCATCTTTTAAATGAAATGCTGCCTAACAGTGCTTGTAGCTTCAGAGACTTGCTTTCTAATTGGGTGGCTCAAGGCTTTGTAATCTGCTATAAACAAGTCTAATTGCACATGAACCCATCGTATTACTATATTCTTATACTACTATCCCCAATCAGAGAGATCTTTTGGCTAGTTCCCTTTCTGTCCTCAAAATATGTTGGCTCTTTATTATAAAATCAATCCTGGTATAGACACTAAAATGTTGGTATGGGGAGGGGTCCTCTTTTCTGAGGAGAAGGGGAAGGGAAAGGGATAAGAGAGTGGGGAGTCTGGGAGGAGAGGAGGGAAGGGCTGCAATGGGGATGTAAAGTGAAGAGATAGATAGATAGATAGATAGATAGATAGATAGATAGATAGATAGATAGATAGATAGATAGATTTTTTTTTTAAAAAAAGAAAGAAAGAAACTACCATCTTCGCGACACCCAAATCTAGTGTTCAGATCACACCAACAGGATTGTAGTGGTCTGAATGAGAAATGTCCCCCAGAGGCTCAGATATTTGAGCACTTGGTGCCCGGTTGATGGCGCTGTTTGGGGAGATTGATGTACTTTTGAGAGGCAGAGCTTTGCTGGGGGAGGAACAGCACTGTGGAAAGGGGGGTGAGTGTTATCATCTCTCCTCGCTTCCTAATGTGCTCTCTCTGCTTAAGCCTCGTGTTTGAAGACGCTTCCTGATGCTCCTGCCCCCACGCCTGCTGCTTGCTGTCACGCTTTCAAGCCACTATAAACTCTTACCCTTCTCTCCAGTAAGCCAAACACTCCTTCTGCAAGTTGCATTGGTTATGGTGTTTTTATCACAGCGACAGAAAAGTAGCCAGTATAAGGGTACTGCTCAGCGGTTCCAGACATCTAGAATTTATTATTATTATTTTTGTGGCAGTCAGCAGAAACTCTGTGTTTTTAAAGGGGTTATAGCTCCACATCTGGTTACCAGCATTCTGTCTATGCACCATAACTGATGTCATTGAACCTTGCCAGAGTATTCTTTTCTTTAAGCAAACTGCAGGGTAGCCCCGCAGTGGGGCTGAGAGTCAAGGAGGCCAGGGTACCAAATCATGCTCTACAGCTTTGTCCACTGTAAAAATGAGAAGATATTTTTTGTGCAGTGCTTGCAGGAAAATGGACAAGACTGACTGTGGGCAGAGGAGTTAACCCGTGGGCCCTGGACACTACATACTCCAAAGCAAACCTAGGAGAAATCAAAGCCTTGGTGATCATACCCACTTCCTGCACACAAGTGTGCTGGTTCATAGTTATACTGTGGCCGATGACTCCTGTGCTCACATCCTAGGATGAAGCTTGCTTCTCTCCTGATTTATTTCTACAGCCCAGAGCCTTATGCTTTCTATGACTGTCATTCAGGCCTTCTTTCCCCAAAGATATGTGTGTGCTGGCTTCTGTGTGTGCAGGAAGGCAGAGGCTGTGGGCTAAATTTCACCAAAGGCACCTAGATAACAAGATGGGTGTCAGCTGTAGGAACTCATGACTAATCGATGGAAACCTCTTAGTTTCCCATAGTTGGTTGTTGTTGTTGTAGCCAGTTTTCCTCTTTTCAAAACAAGCATCCTTTGGGGGGGGGGACCATCAATGGTTAACTCTATTCACAGCCCCTACTATTTTCTGCATTTGGCTCCTAAAGTCACCCTGGGGTCAGGTTCCAGTCTGCTATGTCGTCCTCAGAAGGATGCCTCTGTGCAGACCTCTGAAGCCAGAGCTGGGCATCCACGCTGCAGAATTTTATTTCTTTAAACCACACCTCACTTTTCCAATCTGCTGATGACTCAAGCATAGAGCTTCACTGTTCTACCCCTCTGGGCTTTGCCATAAGTGCCTTGTCCTTCATATCTTTACCCATAAGGGAAATGACATAGCCAGTGATGAAGACTTATCTGAGCTTTTGAAGGTCACCAGGGCTTGTGTGTAAATGTCCTCATAGAAGGCTTTCTGTTTCCTGTTCTTGGGGCAGAAATGGCCCCGGTTGTCTATCTATAAACTCAACGTTCTCAGGATTCTCTACATCATCAGGAATGCAGGTACCTACAAGACTCAATGAGCGTTACCTGTTATCTGTTTTAGCTCTCTTTTACAGTAGTACAAATAGAAGGACTATTAATCCCAGAATACAAACATGTAGCTGTATCCTGCATATAAATACATAGAAACACACATACACACATGCAACGTGTGTATCCATGTGTGTATATGAATGGATATAAAGTACTAAGTAATCACCAGCTAAACAGTAAAACTAGTTCTAGCATGTTTTAGACTATTTGGCAGTTGTAGGGAGAAAGCTATAATTAAAAATAATGAGGAAATAGCCCTAGAAATACCAATCTTGTGAGGTTGCTTAATAAAAAAAAAAATGAGTAGTAAAGATTTTGTTGCTTAACTCCCCTTCCTATAATGTTTCCAAGCAATTCGGTTTTTTTGCCTTGAGCCAGTTTGGCTAGAGTACTAGTTATCATGTTTGCAACTTGATTGTTCTCACCTCTAGGGATTCTTGGGTATGTGGGAGTGCTTTGCATGTGGCAGACATTCAGCAAATGCTTGTTGATTGAATGAAGGAGTAAACAGAAATCAATAAACAGTAAATCATGGTGATTTATTACTGCCTTCATTCACTCACTCAAAACAGAACTCAAAACTGACTTCTGTTATAAACTAGACGTTTTAAAGATTGGAAATGTAGCAGTGAGTCAGACAAGACCTTCACTCTTAAGAAGCACACACACACACACACACGTGCATGCACAAACACACACACATTGTTTTTATTGTTTTTTGAGACAGGGTCTCTCTGTGTAGCCTTGGCTGTCCTGGAACTCCCTCTGTAGACCAGGCTGTTCTTGAACTTCTAGAAATCCACCTGTGTCTGCCTCCCGAGTGCTGGGATTAAAGACATGTACCAACACCTGCTAAGAAACATTCTTTTTTCTCCCCCCACCCCGCCCCGAGACAGGGTTTCTTTGTGTAGCCTTGGCTATCCTGGACTCACTTTGTAGACCAGGCTGGCCTCAAACTCAGAGATATCTGCCTGTCTCTGCCTTTCTGAGTGCTGGGATTAAAGGTGTGTGCCACCACACCTGGCTAAGGAACATTTTTTTTTTTTTATGTGCACTGGTGTTTTGCCTGAATGCTTACCTGTGTGTAGGTATCAGATCCCCTGGAACTGAAGCCACAGATTGTTTTGAGCTGCCCTATAGGTGCTAGGAATTGAACCCGGGTCTTTTGAAAGAGCAACCAATGCTCTTAATCACCAAGATCTTCCTTCAGGTCCCTAAGAAACATATTCTTAGAGGGATGTCAGAGCATAAACCAACAAGAAAATATACCATGTTTGTAGACTATGGTTAGTGATGTGAGTACATCACAAGCAGGAGACAGGGAAAAGCGCCCTGGCAAGAGTTGGGGAGAGCTGTGATTGTGGCCAGAAGCACAACACTGAAGCCAAGAGAGAGCTGGACAGAAATAGAAAAAGCCCATATCTGATCACTTTCTTCTGCCTCTTCCTAATGCAAATATAGGCCATAGAGTCACCCTGTAGGATGTAGTCTCCAAAGGTGAGACAGCACGACCGTGTGTGTGTGTGTGTGTGTGTGTGTATGTGTGAGAGAGAGAGAGAGAGAGAGAGAGAGAGAGAGAGAGAGAGATGTTGAGAAATAGCCAACGAATGGAGTCCGCTAGGAAGCCTTGGCTAATTCTAATCTCTCTGGAGGCAGACACTGAGTTGAATTTACCTTTCTCCCCCCTGGGAGAGACCTGGAAGGCACAGAGCTTGCCAATATATGTGCTTGTTAATTTAATTGCTCTTTGTAGAGCTGGCTTTCCTTATCTGACGAGTGTGTTACGGACAACAGAGCCACCTCCTGGAAGGTTCTAGCTCCTTACTACCCCCAAGGAGGCAGTTCACAAGGGTATTCTAGCTTCACATTGGTGCCTGGCTGTGTCCAGTAAATATTTGCTAAACAATGGAGAGATTCACTCTAGCAGGCAGGGTTTCCTCAGCTACACACACACACACACACAAACACACACACACGTGTAGGTGCATTATGTAAGACTTGGGGGAGGGGCAGAGCCAAGCCACTTTATTGTCCTTCTCGTTCCCCCAGGACTTCTCACAACAGCAACCGTGAGTAAACGCACATCAGATTTCTTTTAAGCTCTCTGTACACGCGCTCTTCTTCAGATGTGGAGAATTCCTCATGTGGCTGGAAGGAGAGGCGTCAAGTCACAGGCACGCAGTGTACCCTGAACCTTACGATAAGAGCAGCATCAAAACAATCTTCAGAACTAGATGTAGAGGAAAATGAAGATCCAGGCCGGGAACCATGAAGAGGACATTCTACAAACAGTAGATGCTTCTTGGTGGCCTGTGGGTCTAGATTTCTGCAAACACCGAAGGCTTACAGAATAAATTCCATGCCTGCTCCAGACCTACCTGTAAGAATACTGGGTTGAGAAAGGGCCTAAAGGAGAAGGACCAGGCAGCGTTAGGAAGCTGAGTGAAACATCTTATGACCCAGAGAGGGCTTTTATCACAGTGTCAGCAGAGCTGAACGGGAGTTGGGTAGACTCAAATGTCTTTTCCTGTTGATTACCATGGGCGAAGGTGAGTAGCCATTCATTTCATAGAGACTATAAAAAACTGCTTTTTTTTTTCCCTGAAGGCTTTCTAACCACATGCATATAATATTTTTTCCCAACCACACTTGCACTTAGGCAGGGCCCATGGATAGAGATGTGAACAGGTTTGATACAGTCTCCGTACCTGAACTAGAAAAATAAATTTTTCTCAGCAGAGATATCATTAGATGGAAGGAAATAGAAAGCTGGAATAAGAGGCCTTTGGTGAAGATCTGTGTCTTAAAGCAACAGGAGCCAGATGAAGACATCGGATGTTAACTCTGGGTTTTCCCTTCTTTGAGCATGCTGTAACTGAGGAGTGAAGATAAATGCTTACTACAATAATAAAAGTTGTGTCTCTCCCTTTTTTCCTGCTCTAAAAATAACAATGGAAGAAATCCCGTGTTTTTAACTTTTCAATCACCTTGGCAGTTATGGTTCAACATGAACACAGAACCAGAGTGCTGATCAGCCTGTATTGTGATGGTTTCTTGAAAGGAAGCTGTGTAAGATCTCATGCTAATTAGGCTGATGCGGCCCTCCGATTAACCTTCTTTCAAATTATTCCCCAAGCAGCCTGCTTGATCTGGAATTGAGTGGAAGATCCGTGTTTCCGTGAGTATGTAACACTTAATTATAAATCAAATTGTGAGTGTGGCCAGAGTAAACAAGAACAGCAAAACTTCAGTGTTTCTGAGAGTCAGCCCCATGAAGAATTCCTTCAAGAAAGCTCTCAAAATGGATGTCTAGGCGATTTTCTGTACCACTTTGGTGAGGGAAAAGCCTAGAGGCGAGTCCAAATACTCTTCAAGTCTTTCCACCAAGCTTTGCCAAAATACATCAGAGCAAAATAGTTAGCGCTCTGAGACATCCCAGCATAGCCTGGCTGTGATTAACGTTGCTAAGCGATTTCACATCTGTCTTGAATTGGAAAGACAGACTGCTGAGTGAACTGGAGAGAATGGAAACCTATAGAGGAAGTTGGGATTATGTGGAAGTTCAAAACCAGTTCAGAGACTCAGGGCCCTGGCTCATATGCTCAGAACTGAGACTTTGGCACCAGCTGGTGTCTGTTTGCAGCCAATCTCATATCATTATGTGGTTATTGAGCCCAAGGAGGCTTAAGAATACATTATTTCTATTTAGTATGTTCTTAATATGACTAAGATGGCCTCAACAGAATATTACTTAAGTACTTGATTAGATCAAGGCTCAACCTGCTATGCTGGTTACCTGGCGATTGCTTATTTGGAAAGATGTGATGGAAAAGCTGGGCTATAAGGATATTTCTGCAGAATGAAGGGTTCTGTTTCCTATGAATTAATTTAACTGCAAATGATGGTGAGTCCATGTGAAGCTGCCTGTGTTCAGGGCATGTGAGACCAAATCAGGAACAATGTACCTTGCAGAACAATATATATTGTTCTGTTTGCAGCTATGACAAGTTAAGAATAAGTTCCTGCTTGTCCTATGTTAAGTCTTTGCAAGTTAAGGTTTCTATTTGCAATTAAGGATAAGTTCATGTTTCTTAGATCTGAAGGAAACTGAAAAACATGTTTTTCAACCTACACTAAACTTGCAACCCCATTCAGGTGACATATATCCTTACCTGTCTAACAATGTATGTCAGCCCCATGAACATCTTATCTCTCCTATGAAATGGACTTCGAGAGGCAAGCAGGGGCTGCTCTCTTCAATCCCGACTTAGGGTGAGACAGCCAGCGGGCTAGGTCTGGGTGCACCCCAAGATACAGCTTGCTTTAACTGGACAATCGTGGATTTGTTTTTTCCTCCTGGAGATTCTCAGGTTTAACAGGTAGACATGGAATGAGAAGATACACTCAGTCTAACTTGTAAATATCAGTCAGGGCTGAGTGAGCACAGTTAATTTCCGTCGCTTTCAGCCACTAGTGCTGCTTTAGTCAAGCCGCTGCAACATTTTCAATGACTCTGCTTCTTGCTGCTGTTGTTCTGCTTCACAGAATGGTAAAAACAACTAAACAAGACAAAAACCGACCACTCCAATCATCAAACGAACAATACTCAAAACCACCCACATTAAACTTTTTGTATGCAGCTTTATTAACAGTGATGGGGTTACGAGATAACACAACATACAGTTTTCTTTGCTGTTCTTTATAGAAAACCAGGATGTTTTAAGCCAACAATATTTCTAACAAAATTTGCTGGATAAACAACAACAAATATTTTTAAGAGTGTCCAAGATAAATATGTTGTGTCAAAACTCCCTGAGAGGGAATGCTAAATGATATGCTATGGGGTAAATTGTTAATATTTTAATCCTTTAGTTCTAGTAATTTAGAATGGTTTTGGTATAAGTATTATTGATATGAAAAGAATTTCTTTTATTGCTGCCTTGTGCCTGTCCTGGACCAGGGAAGCTCTCACTTAGCAATTACAAAGATTCATTCTGTTGTAACTAAGGGAAAAATAAAAGCAACAGATGGACTTAAGTCCATTTAACTTAGTAGTTTAGTTGAATTCTGAAGATACTTGGCCAGGATAACAGGAATAAGGGTGGAGGTGGGGAGACCTATTTCCTATTTCCACATAGCTTCTATTTACATACATAGTGTAGAACACACATATTATCATCGTCACCCTGTCTTAGAGCATAGAACCTTTCAGGACTCACTTCCTTATTACCTCAGCTATAACGCTTCCCTGTGTCCTCACCATCCAGTCATTCTAGAAAACTATGTTAAACCGCCCATCACTGACCATCTATCTATTCGTGACCACTCTTGCAACAGGAAGTGACAATAAAAATGTACTCAGAGTGCTGAAATTAACTAATGAGTTAGGGACCACAGCTTGGCCTAGTAGCCCAGAGAAGATGGACACTCTAGATCTGGCTTCCGGAGAACATTCTTATCAGGTCACTGGCCCATTCAGAAAAAGGCAGCTTGAGTTTTATTGTTTTGGCTGCTGGGTAACATGCTATTTTCTGATAAGCTGAGCTGGTACATTTATTCAATCACAGAACTCCAGCACTGAAAAAGAAATCACCAGTCATTTTCTTTGAGAAAGATAAAACAGAAATACATGTTTGGGTCCTGGGGGTGTAACTGGGTTTAGTAAGCACGAACCACAATAAAACACGGTGAAGTTTGCAGCTGGAAAGCACATGGTGCCTCCAAGGAGCAGCAACGTCGGCCTCGATGCACCTAGGACTTGGCAAACCCGGCTATGTACATTTTCCAAGTCTTCAGATTAACAATACAGAAAATCAGTCAGACGACAATTGCAATCTTCTCAGCTGTAACAGGCCTGTGGCTTTATAACCTCCACAACCTACCCCACCAGCAACAAGAGATGAAGAGCCCTCTACTCTCTGTCTCTCTCCTCATGTTTTAAATCCTGAGATACTGCAATGCATTGATTTTTTTTTTTTTTTGCTTCCTCTGGACACTTATGCATTCTCAATGTGAGAAATGTCTATTACTGTGCATAAATAAATCACGTTTGTTCGATTATCTGTAACCCTCAACGAAGCACCGTTTTCTCTCTAGAAATTAACAGTATGCTGCAGGCTTTTCAGTTGCAGAGGTGTGTGCTGCCCTCAGAAGATGAGATAGCCGCCCTCACCCAGGCCTTGGCAAGTGGTGGCCAAAATTATGCATTGGAAATGGAGTTTATTTCCCAAATGCTGCTGCATGCCTCAGCCAGGGGGTAACTTGCTCCAGAAGCCATTTTCTCACAGTTTTGTTTTTCAGCCTGCGTAGTCATGGAGTCAAAGGAGCTGGCGCCTTTAGATTTTCCCTGGACTTGATGAAACACTTCTTTCTCTCTGTATTTTTATGCTAATGATGTCTTACTTATTTCCACTGTCTACAGTCTGTTCCAGAGTGTTACCACTGAATACCCCAAACAGAACTTTTCATTAGGGGTGATGAGGAAGGTTGTTTCAAAAATGTTTCATTGGAGCCGCTTTTCACAGTTAGAATAAAGCGCAGCATTCCCCAGTGTCCTTGGAAGATTGGTACCAGGACATGCCCCACCCCTTGTTAGGATAAACAGTGCTTGTTGATGCTCACGTGCCATCTACAAAACGGTATAGTATTTACAGATAACCTGCTCATATCTTCTTGTGCAATTTATATTGTTTCTTGGTTATTATAGTATCTAATACAATGCAATTGCTATATAAACTCTATTGCTCGGGGGGGGAAAATACAAAATAAAAAATAAAGATTTGGTACGTTTCCTATGCATTTTCTTTTCAAAACTCTTCATCCTGGGGCTAGCTGCACTTACAGATGTGTTAACCCACAGACAAGGGGGCTGTGCTTTAGATATGACCTTTACAACTACAACAACACACAGGCAGTAGGAAAAGCTTGGGTTAATGACAACCAAGATATAGTTCCAGATAACCCAGTCATCCCTTTAAGTTGTCTAATTGAACATAACCCACAGTTGATACACCCTTTCTTCCCAAAATGAATATACCACAAAGAATAAACTGATATATTTAGGGGAAATATGCATCATTTCCCACAATCCTTCCCCTCTCTCCCAAACTTGGCAAATAAGTGGTGGCACAAGCCTTTAATCCCAGCATTCAGGAGGCAGAGATAGACAGATTTCAGTGAGTTCGAGGCCAGCTTGGTTTACCTAATGAGTTCTAGGACAGCCAGAGTTACATCATAAGACCCTGTCTCTTTGCAAAGCAATTTGGAGTAAGTGGTATTACCAAAAGTAAATCCTAAAGAGCATATATTATTGGTTTGATATTTTAAGTTAGATATCAGGAGGAAACAGCATTCCTCAGCAAGTGAACCCACCCATTCACCCAGTTATTGTCGAATCCAAGAACCCCAAATGTTTTCTTCATCGTCACCATGCGAAAGAGTAGGCTAGTAAAAATTTAGCCCAAACGCTAAGCTGAAGTTCATGATACTCAGGAACACAGTGTTATTTGGTGATTATTCGGGCTAAGGTTAGAGGCAATTCTTCCATGTCTGTGTCAGGTGAAGCTGTACCTGGTGGCGGGGCTCTGTAATCCCAGCTACTGGAGAGTTTGAAACAGGAGGATTTTAAATTCAAGGCCAACCTGAGCAACCTAGTAAAAACCCTACTTTAAAATTAAAATGAGGGCTGGGAGTGGCGGCACATGCCTTTAATCCCAGCACACAGGAGGCACTGGGAGTAGCGGTTTACCTAGTGAAACCCTGTCTCAAAAAATAAAAGAAAATGAGGACTGGATATGGGCTCCCTGATTTAAAAAAGTCTCTTAATGTATAAGGATAAGAAATAAAAGTGGAAATGTTTCTAAGAAAAACGCCAAAATGATTTAAACTTACACTAAAAACTAAATGACAGAGTACTGTTCCTCTTCTGAGAGTAGAATTTTATGATAGAAAAGGACCTTGAGCATCAAGAAGAGGGCGGGGTCACACAGCATCCGTTCCAAACTGTCCCCTTGTCCTTTCCCAGGTAGAATGTGTTGCTTTTCAGCCACATCCTGTTTAAAGCTCTGTGGCTATAATTTTTTTTTTTAAGTTCTTTTCAGTCAATTAGGGGGAAAGAAGATTTTACGTTGAAATATAGAAGTAAATCATTATAGATAACAGACGACGGTCGTCTGGAAATTTGAGATGGGTATTTTCAGCTCCCCCCCACCCCACCCCAAAGAAACAGAGAGGAGAATACTGCTTTGACTAGGAAACCGCATAATCAAGTGAGTTTCGTGTGTGCGGTGTGGAGAAAATCTCAGCCTGTGTGCAACTGCTGTGAATTTAGGAAGCTTGCCTCCCTACAAGAGCGCCCGCAGCAAACTCCGCTTGCCACCCAGTGGCTGCAGAACGAAATAGCTTCCTGTGTTGGCTGCAGCTCTGTGTTTCGTGGGTGGGAGGCCGGGGAAAGACTGAGGTAGATGCTGCCCAACTAAGAATCTGAATCACCATCACTGTAGTAACCGGTGCCTAGTTTCTCCTTGTGGTCCACTCCCAGTCTGACCACAGGGCCTCGGGGAAGCAACGCGTTCAGATGCTGACCGGCACGGAGGACACCGAGCTGGCCCGCGACTCTCGGGACACGCTGTTGGGCATGGCCAGCGTGCAGCAGGACACGCCCACGGTGGCCTCCGGCAGCTCGTCGTCCTCCGTCCACTCGTTGAGCTCGGGGTTGAAGCACTGGATGCACTTCTTGTACTTCTTCTCGCCCTCGTTCCAGCCGCCCACCAGGTAGGCGCGGCCGTTGAGCGCCGAGACGCCCGCCGTGCTCACGCCCACCGGCAGGGGCGCCGCGAAGCTCCACTGGCGCGCCGCGGGGCCGAGGCTCTCCACCGTGAGCACGTCCACGCGCTCCCCGCGGGGCCCCAGCTGGCTGCCCCCCATCACGTACACCCTGTCGCCCAGGGCCACCGCGCAGTGCCAGCCCCGGGGCGTGCTCAGCGCGGGCAGCTCCTGCCAGGCGTCGTGCGCGGGGTCGTAGGCGCACGCGGAGCGCGAGTACGCGCCGCCGATGTAGCCGCCCGTCACCACCACGCGGCCGTCGGCCACGGCGCTGGCGTGACAGCAGCGGGCCACCTCCAGCGGCGCTTTGGGCTGCCACTGGTTGCTGGAGGGCACGTAGCACTCCAGCGAGGCCAGGCTGCCCTCCGCGTTGCGGCCTCCCGCCGCGTACAGGAGCCCGTTGAACACGCTCAGGCTGAAGTGCGTGCGCTTCTGGTTCATGCTGCCCAGGTGGATCCAGGTGTTGAAGCGGGGATCGTACCTGAGATGACACGGGACAGTTTGAGCGCCTGAGCAGGAGAGCCCATGTGGCCCAGCGGCGCGTAAGTGGGAATATTGACCTTACCCAGGCAGAGAAGCCTCCCCACCCCCACCCCGGGTCAGCAGACACTCCTGACCCCCTCCCTCCACCTACAGCTACTTCTCTCATTCAGGAGGAGAAAAAGAGAGAGAGAGAGAGAGAGAGAGATGTTTCCTTCTCTCCCCATTCGGAAGATATTTCTTTTACCCGTACCTAAAAACAAACAAACAGAAAGCAAAACGAACAACAAGAGGATCCCACCAAAATCTTTCCACCCCTGTGCCTTGCACGGAGATTTAATGGGCTGCCGGTCAGAAACTGCGTTTCCGAAGAGGGAGCCTGTCCATTTAAGGCGATTCTACTCTCTTTTCAGACACCAATACCCCTAGCTCTTTCTTGCTGGTTAAGTATGAAAGTATTAAGCGTTGCCTGATTGGATTTCTTCTTTTAAAAACCTCTCGTTGAAATGTGTGTCCTGGCCATTGGTTGCACTGATAGAAAGCTAAACTACCCCTTCTGAGGGTTAGAAAGAGACCAATGGGATTAAATCTAAAAGCAGCAACAAAGGCTTGGTTTCTCTTAATAGATTTTTACTGGTAAAAGCTCCAGCTTATAGGTTTTTTTTTTTTAAGTGCTGCAGTATTTTCAGTATATAAATCAATACAAAGAAAAGTGTCTTGAATATTAAATGGTGAGAAACCCAGCCGAAGGAAAAGACGCAGACCCAGTGAACGAATTCATGGTTCCTTGTTCATACATTTCAGAGGTTCTGTAAACAGAGTTCACCCCTGTCCCAAATAAAGTCTAAGTACAGATATAGATAAGGACAGAGCACTGGGGCTGAAGCTGCAGCTCAGGGACGGAGCGCTTGCTTGACACAGGCCCAGAACCGAAAAGGAATGAACAGACAGAAAATCAATTGCTTGGATTTTTAAAAAGAAAAAATATATACATATATATATACATATATATACATATTACATAAAGTATGTGCTATAATACAAAATATATTAATGATATATCACACACATATGTAATTGTATATATAAAGTGTGTGTGTGCATGTCTGTGTGTGTGTGTGTGTGTGCCTGTGACTGCAGGTGCCTTTGGAGGCCAGAAGAGGGGGTTGGATGCCCTGGTGCTGGAGTTACAGGCTGGCTTGAGCCACCTGCTGTGATCCTGGGAACTAAACCTGGGTCCCTCTGCAAGAATAATAGAGTTTTTAACCACTGATCCGTCTTTCCAGTGTTTTGTTCGGAGTCTTGGCAAGTGGCAGGTAAACACATATAATGAACCAATTAAAACAAATCCTAAAACTTTTGCTCCTTGGTTATGTTTGATTTTTGTACTACTGCCAAGATAAAAGCACCTTTTGTATATTTTGTATACATGGAAGTTTAATTATTTTTGTCATACTCAAAGGTAGTATGGCCTCAAATTCAGTTTTGAGAGATATAGTGCATTTTCGTTCTTTTTGTATGTGTTCAAATAATACCTTCTAGGCTATTCAATTTTCAAATATTTTAAATCAATTAGCTGCCATATTTTAATGATTGTGTTCTGTTTGCCAGTTACGAGTCTCACAGTTGTCAATAGAGAGGCTTTAAGAAAATTTGCATTATTTTATTGTTTTGAACATTTTTTTGCTGTCTGTGTGGGTGGAGTGTGGTGTGTGTGTGTGTGTGTGTGTGTGTGTGTGTGTGTGTGTAAGTGTGCATATGCCGTGTGAGAGTGTGGACCTGCCTATGTCATGGTGCATGTAAAGAAGTTGGAAGACGGCCCTGGATGTTGATCTTGCTTCTACCTTGCTATAGACAGGGTCTCTCCTGTTCACTGCTGTCTGAGCCTGGCTAGCTGTCCCACAAACTTCTGGCAGTTCTTCTGTCTGTAGCATTGTCTCCTCATAGAGCGGTGTGCTGGGATCACAGGTTCATGTGCCACTGTGTCTGCCATTTTGTGTGTGTCCAGGGGCCCTAAACTCCGGCTATCAGGCTTCTGCTCTGAGCACATTACCCACTAAACCATGTCTCTAGCTCCTCTTCCAGACGGGGTAAACCTCTGCTGAGTCTGTGTCACATAAGGATTGGTATTTAGACTATACAATGAACTGCAAAATTCAGTCAAAACTCAACCCAGCCAATACATGAATTAATGAACTGAACAGACAACTGTCAAAAGAGAAAACATCAATGGCCAATAAGTATTTGGAAAGGTTTTCAATATTCTTAGCCGTCAGGGTAACATGAATTAAAACTGCTTTGCGATTCCATCTCATCTGGGTCTGAAAGGATGTCATAAAGAAAACGAATGAGAGAAGGACTTGTAAGGATATAGGGAAAGAGGGATCCATGTTCACTGCTGGTGAGAATGTAAACGATGACAAAAATCAGTATGGCGGCTTCTCGAGTAAAAATGACAGTGATAGCCTTCCTGGAAGTGTACCCAGAGGACCCTGAGTCAAACACCCTACAGATGTCCGCACCTCCATGTTTCCTGCTGCTCCACTCACAGTAGCCAGAAACTGGAATCACTTAAGATGTCCAGCAGCCATTAAAAAGGGAAATAAAATATGCTAGAAGTTCACAGTGGAATTTTTCATTTAAAAAAAAATAGTGAAATCATGACATTTTGGGAGAAATAGAGGTAACTGGAGATTGTTTTGTTAAACAAAGTATAAGATAGACTCAAAATGACAATTCTCTGTTTTGTCACATGCAGAATTTCAGTCTCTCTGTGTCTCTGCTTCTGTCTCTGTCTCTGTCTCTGTGTGTCTCCCTCGCTTCTGTGTGTGTGTGTCTGTCTGTCTGTCTGTGCCTGCATCCATGGTCTCTCTCCCTTTGTGTGTATATGTGTATGTGATGAAAATAGAAAGGCAACCATGAAAGGCGAGGAAAATATTTTTAAGAGCAGGGTAGTAATGGAATTCATGTGGTATGGAAATGGTGGGAGGACTCTGGTGAATGAGAAAGGGGACCATTAAGAGAGAGGCAGGAGCAGGGAAAGAGAGTGGACAGGGGTAGGCATAAGAAAGTATAACGGCGTGTATGTATGCACGAAAACGCCAAAATGAAATCCATCCCTTTGCATGCTAACTGAAAACTATTAAAATGCAAAAAGAAAAGAAAAGAAGAAAGAAATCTAGGGTGCATACATCTCGGATGCACTTTATATGAAAGGTGGAAAATATCTAAAACGTCAGTACTACCTGGTTAATGCACTTAAGACAACGGGCATTATTAATTCTGGGACAAGGCAGTTTCACCACCTGTCAGTTCATCTGCATTACCAACAGAGCAATGGGTACCTGCAGAAATTGCTGACAGCGTGCTTAGCTTGGTTTCTCGCATCATTCTGGTCCTCGCCACCGGCAACATAAAGGAATCCGTCCATCACGGCCACACACTGATTAAAACTCTTGGCTGGCATTTCCGTGAGCTTGCTCCATCCATTTTCAGGGTCTCTATATAAAATGTCTCTACTGAGGGACTTCTCGGTCAGGCCAGGCCTTCCCCCAACAGTGATAAGGACTCGGCAGCCACCTCTAATTCTCGTTCGCCTAGATTGCAGTGTGTTCTGATGGTAAGGTAGTAAATGATAGTTCATAGCATCCACCAGCAGTTTATGGCAATCGGCGTCTTGCATCATCCTTGGTACAGTCTGAACATAATTGACCAGGTCTTGGGCAGAGATGGTACCAAAGCGAATATTGCTTAAAAGATCCGCAGCGTGCTTCACTCTCTTTTGGTCGAATTCTAACCATTTCATTGCAATCTGGAATGCTACTAGCTCAGAAGGCAATTGCAAGTCGTCATCTATGAGAAGCTCATTTATTTGCTCAAAGGTAAGCTTCATAAATTGTTCAGATTCCGCAAATTCTATGAAGTTATCCCGGATAAATTTCTGGGCTGTGGCTTTCGCATTTTTCAAGCAGTATGTTTCAGCAATGTTAACAACATACATGCAGTTCTCAACGCTGATCTCTCGTATCAGAAAATCGCTGCACATCTTTACGAGTGTGTGGATCTGAAGGTACACGGCAGCAGAAATGATGCTTCCTATTGTGTAGAGAGAGAGCGTCAGCTTTCCCGAGTAAGCGTACGCGATCACAGTGGCTAGACCTAAGGGCGCGATATCATTGAGGTCCACCCTTTTCGTTGATGGGTCATTTTTAAGGATGTTGTAGAAGTATTCGCTGCATGAAGCCATCACGGATTTGTGAACATCAAAGGATTTGGTTTTGGTGCCAATGACCAAGTCACACAGAAAGCTCTCTTGCCGCATTTTACTTAAACCTTCCAGGAGGTTGGGCCCATAAGAAGTGTCTGTTAGCTCAGAAGAAACACAGCTAAGGCTGTTGCCTCCCTCTAGGAGCCCGTGTAGAGCATTCAACTTGTTTAGGGGGCTGTCTTCTACGATGATTGTCATCTCGTTGATCTCCGCCTTGTTCTTCTTGGTAGTCTTCTTTTTGGGGGCCATGTTAGCTGTGGTGCTGTCACAGTCAAGAACTCACTAAAAGAGAAGGAGATGAGCTTATTTGTGTTGTGCTTTGGACTTGGAAATATTATACTAGAAACTTTCATAAGAACGGTTTTATAATTGCATAAAGTAGGTTAGTCCTCAAAACATGTTCAAAGACATTGAGCGAGACACACATCTCAGTGATGTTATTATTTCAAGCCTCAGACATTGAATATGATTCTAGAAAGCTGTGTATTTACAGATGGAATCTCCCGAAGGGTGTATTGCCAAGCAATTATGACCCATTAGCAACGAGAAGTTCTCTGGTTCAGATGTGGAATGGAAGCATTAGGAAGGCTAAACCAAATAAATAAATAAATAAATAAATAAATAAATAAATAAATAAATAAAGTGGATTATGGCTACCTTACAGAATTTCCTCTTAAAAATATTAAAGTTTAGGGATCCATGAAAATTATAAAATACTATGAAAAAAAGACCCCCTTTAGCAACATCAGTGCAACCTACCATATTTGAAGCTATACTTATAGCTAGAATTTAGTGATCCTTATATAGGATATGGGGTTTGCCAAAGAATTTAAAGGAAAGGATCTGTGTTCTTGTGCCCCCAACAGCACTTGTCCCTGTGCTTGCCCAAGAGGACATAGCAGGACAGCAGCGTGTATCAGGAGATCAGAAGGACCCGCTTGTTTTGAGGACTGGTTTTCTTCCCACTTTGCTAACATCGTTATATTTCGTTCATGGATACATGTCCTTTAGTGGATATATGTCCTTTCTCATTGGTTTTTACAGTTACTTTTAAAAATGCATGGCCCTTACATATTGAGTATCCCCTTGTTGGGTTTGTTTGAGAAAATTTTAAATTACTTCATTCAGCAAGAAGTTAAAAGATATCCACTATTGCACAGACAGACAGCGGTTTTCTGGGAATGATGGAGCAGTAAACGTGTCATCTGTGACAAATACAAAGTGAAAGCAAAGAGCTACATTTATAGCCGAGGAAATGTAGGCCTTGTCTGGGTCCTTGGAAGAACCCACATAGCCAGTGTTTTATTCATGCACATAATGGGCTTTCAAGGAAACCCTGAGCTGAGAAGAACGGTCTGTGTGCTTCGGACTAAAGTGCTAAATATTCTGGTGCTGGCTAGTGTTACATCAACGTTACACAAGCTAAAGTCATCAGGGAGAAGAGAACCTCAATTGAGAGAATGCATCCGTAAGATCAGGCTCTAGGCAAACCTGCAGGGCATTTCCTGAATTAGTAACTGATGCAGAAGGGCCCAGCCCTTTGTGGATGGGGGCATTGCTGGGCTGGTGGTCCTGGGTTCTGTAAGAGAGCAGGCTGAGCAAATCATGGGGAGTAAGCCAGTAAGTAGCATCTTTCATGGCCTCTGTATCCGCTGCTGCCTCTGGGTTTCTTCTTGAGTTCCTGTCCTGACTTCCTTTGATAATGGGTTGTGATGTGGAAGCATAAACTGAGTAAACCCTTTTGTGTTTCATCACATCAATAGAAACCCTAACTAAGACAATTCCGTTTATCCATTATTAGATGATTATTTGTTAATGGCAGGTAGGTATAGAGGTGGTGTTTAGAACACAAATAACTTATAAATCAGGGCCCTGGTAACCTGAAAGGACTCAGGCCACAGTATTGAAGCTGGGTCTCACTGAGCTCCCTGAGGTTCCTTGTAAAATTCTTCCCACTATGGGGTCCTTGAGAGACTGCTGAAAGGGTAAAAAGGATTCAGCATGGCTCTGGGCAGCAGCTGGCCATACATTTACAATTCTGTTTGTTTAATGCATACAAAATATTTATAGGCAAACCTCAGGTTTTTAACTTTCTGGTATGCTGAGACTCTGGGGAAAAGGTCAGCAGAAGATTCCGATTAATTGTGACTGGTGGACTTTAGAATCAGTTATATCTAATTTATGTTTTTTAAGTGTTTTCTTCCACCCGTTAGTCTCTATGTCATCCTTAAATGAGCCACCCTCTTTGTCCCAATAAGTTTTCTTTTAGCTTATATCATTGTAACTGTTAGCTAGTGGTAAGGGTAGAGGTGGGAGAGGCAAAGCTATTGATGACACCCTGGATGGAGCAAAAGGTGAAGATGATTTTTGCACAGGCAACAGAGTTAGTGGGAGCCACACTGACTAGACCAGGAAGGGAGATTCTGCAAAAGATCCAGAAAGGGGAAACACAGTGGACTCTGGAATCGCCAAGAACGCCGGAGATGATGAACCATCTGGAGGAACTTAAAACACTGTTTTTCCACTAAGTCCTTTTAAAGTAAATATGATTCCTCAAAATAAAGGTGAGAACATTGAATCATAAAGTTTATAATTATGTCAGGGCAACAGCAGATAGCTAAAGCAGGAAGGAAGTGGACACAGTGTAGAAAGAAATCAGCTGGTGTAAGGGCTTCTTTTTTTCTGACTCTTTTGTTATTTGCTTTTGACACAAGGTTTCACCTATCTCTGGCTGACTGAAAACTTGCTTTGTAGGTGAGGGTGACCTTGAACTTCTGATCCTCTTACCTCTACCTCCTGAATGGTGGAATTACAGATGGGCAGCCATTATGTCTGGCTTTAGGTGGGACTAGCCCAGAGCTTTGCTTTCTAGGCAAGTACGGTCAATTAAACTACGTTTCCCACCTGGAAACATGTTTGTTTGTTTATCATTTCGAGCTGCTGGAAACCACATTCTAGGCAAGCATGCTGCCAGGAGATTAGACCCCTCAGCTTAGTTTCCATGTTTTCTGTGAAATGTTACATACGACATGAGTGTGTAAAGCCTGTGGAAATTTTCTGTGTATGCCAAAGAGTCCAGAGCAGAGGTTCTCAACCTACCTTATGCTGATACCCTCTAATATAGTCCCTCCTGTTTGGTGACCCCCGACCATTAAATTATTTTTGTGGCTATTTCATAACTGGAATTTGGCTACTGTTATAAATCGTAGTGTAAGTATATGAATTTTCCGATGATCTTAGGTGACCCCTGTGAGAGGGTCTTTCGACTCCCAAAAGGGTTTTGACCCATAGGTTATGCCACTTGTCTAGAGCAATGTTGTTCTATAGGAATGTAAGTCATATACGCCATCTAAAAACTTGACTAGCCGTGTTAGAAAAAGAAAAATGAATAGTTGAAGGCAATGGTAGTAAGTTATTTATTTACTGTAGCAAACATAAAATATCCTTTTATATGTAATTTTAATAAAAATTTTATTATGCTATTTATGCTATTAATAGCTAATTTTAATAATAGCTACTATGCTATTTTCATACTGAATATTTAGAATCCTGTGTACAGTGTAGACCTTAGGATGTCTTGCTTTGGATTAGCCACATTTTAAGCATTGAGTAGCCACAAGTGGCTGATGACCATTTTATTGAACAACAGAGCTCTAGAGCGACCATTTAAGACATGCAGAGTATAGCTGAGAGTTCAAAAGAAGATAAGAAAAATGGAACGGAAAAACAGCAATGTAATATTAATCAAATGTATTAATGATTATACTAAATATTAATGGCAAAACATTAAAAGGCACAGGGTGCCAGACTGGATAAACAAAAAGAAAACCAAGATATATTCTGTCTATAAGAAACTCACTATACAAACACAGATAAATATAAAATATTTAAAAGGTGATAATTAATATAAAGTTCTACTGGCTTTTTGTATCAGGTAAGATAGACTTAAAGAACAAAAAAGAATTTTTAGTACTGAGAGAATTCTATAATGACACAAATATAGATTCAACACAAAGATGTAGCAATCATAAATGTTTATAATTACGGAGCTTCAAAGCACTTGAACTAACAAATGACAGAATTATAGAGAAAAATAAGCAGTTCACAATTATATATAAAAAGTTAGCTCAACAATTTTCCAAATAGAAAAATTTCAGTTATCAAAATCTGAACATTATTAATCAGTGATTTAATGGAACATTACATGAAACTGTAATGTACATAACGCATTCAGAGAGTCTCCAAATATGCCTCAGCCAAAATTAAAGTCACATTGCATTCTGTAGAATGCACTATTCGATAACAATGGAAGGAATTTAGAAACAGTTACAGGTTATCCAAGAAAATTGCTTAACCTACAAACTTTGGAAATTAAATAATATGCTTCTAAATCATCTATGACTGAAAGAAGAGATTATAAGGAAAATTAGATCACATTTTTGAACTGAATGCTAATGAAAACACAGTATCAATTCCAGTTCTATTAATTATCCAAGTGTGACCTTTGGAATTCTTTCGACCTCTGCTGACTACAGAAAGAAAACAATGCCCTCACCTACTGGGTCAACTAGCCCTGAAAATGGATGGTGCAGGAGCAGAGAAATTAAGCTGGAGCTGAGCTGAGCTCCAAGTCCCCCCCTGCTGGCTAGCTTTCAAAATGCTGAAAGGTATTAACAGGCTGCATGGGAAGAAGAGGCCTGACATTCTCACCCAGCATGCTATAATTTACTGTGCCACCAAGCTAGCTGTGCATAGTGGGGTAGTAGTGGCATAACTGCTATGGGGGTCACTAACTGCCTTCTGCTTGGAGTCGAGGTGATCTTCGATAGAGGGAATTCATCCCTGATGTGCAGCCTACCCAGAAGCCGGTGATGAAGAAAGCTGCAGGCTTAGAGAGGAATCTACTACCGATGCATTGTCAAACTGTCTTTTAAATATGTATGCTTATCCCCAATCATCCCAAGAGGAAAAAAACTTGAAGTGATCCAATTAAAATCAGGATGAGACAGGGTTGTTCACTATGTCCCTCACTCTTCTTCAATATAGTGCTTGAAACACTAAAGACAAGAGTAGGAAATTAAAGGGATACAAATGGGAAAAGAAGTCAAATCATCCATATTTGCAGATGGTATGATATTATACATATTATTTTTTAATACAGCAAAAAACCCCACCTTCTACAAATAATCAACAAGTCGTGAAAGTGGCAGAGTACAAATACACTTACAAAAAAAACCCAATAGCCTTTCAATACACCAAAACCAACATGCTTAGCAAGAGATCCTGGGCACATTCCCACTCACAATAGCCTGAAAGAAAATAAAATATGTAAGAATAAACCTAACCAAGGAGGTGGGAGACTACTACAATGAAATATTTAAATCTCTGAAGAAAGAGATTGAGAAAGACACTAGAAAATGGAAAAGCATCTTATGTTCATGAATTGGTAGAATTAATATTGTGAAAATGGCCACCCTACCAAAGGCAGTTGACAGATTCGATGAAATTTCCATCAAAATACCTACATAATTCGTCATAGAAAAACTTTTTAAATCTCCTAAAAGTCATACAGAATCACGAAAGACCTCAGATAACCAAAGCAGTTCTAAGCAAAAAGAACAGACCCCAGGAGAATTACTGTTACAAATTTCAAGATATACTACAGAGCTATTGTAATAAAAATCAGTATAGTTCTGGCACAAAGACAGAAGAACAATGGAACAAAATAGAAAAGATCCAACACCAGTACATGTAACTACAGCCATCTGATATTTGACAAAAATGCCAAAAAACTTACACTGGAGAAAAGAAAATATATTCAACAAATGGTGCTGTGAAAACTGTCCACATGCAGGAGAAGAAAATTAGTCCTGTATCCATTTCCCTTCATTAAAATCAATTCCAGATAGATCAGAGACCTCAATGTGATGCCTGCAATGCTAAAATATAGGCAGTGCCCTACAAGATATACAAGAAAGGATTTTCTGAATTGGACTCCATTTGCACAGGAAGTAAAGCCAACATCTGACAAGTGGGACTTCATAAAATGAAAAGTATGGCAAAGAAAACAATCAAATGAGTAAAAAGGAAGTCCACAGACTGGGAGAGAATTTCTGCCTCCTGTGCATCTGACAGAGGATTAATATCCTGAAAATATATACATATATATGTATACTCAGAAAACAAAAGGCTGATTAAAAGTGGGCTACGGCTCATGGCAGTTCAGTGTCCAAGTGTGTTCCATAGTAATGGGAAGAGGGACTGCCTTTGACATGAACTGATTGGCCTGCTCTTTGATCACCTTCCCCTGAGGGGGAGCATCCTTACCCAGCCATAGAAGATGACAATGCAGCCACACCTGATGAGATCTGATAGACTAAGATCAGAAGGAATGAGAGGGGGACCTTCCCTATCAGTGGACTTGGGGAGGGACATGCATGAAGAAGGGGGAGGGAAAGTGGGATTGGAAGGGGAGGAGGGAGGAGTTTATGGGGAGATACAAAGTGAATAAAGTGTAATTAATAAAAGTAAAAAAAATAATAAATAAATAATAAAAAAGTGTGCTAAGGATCTGAACAAATCCTTAGTTTAGTTCCTATGGTTCAGTTCCATAATAATAAATAAAAATGGCTAAGATACATTTCAGAAAGTGTTTCTCATCTTTGGCAACTAGGGAAATGCAAATTAAAACAATTTTAAGATTTCATCTTACCACAGTCAGCATGGATAAACTCAAGAAAACAACTGCCAACAAATTCTGCTGAGAAGGTGGAGAAGAGGGAACATTCATTCACTGTTGGTGGGATTGCAAACTGGCATAGCCACTCGGTTAATCAGTGTGAATGCTCAAAAACCGAAAACTAAATCTACCACTTGTGGTAGTTTGAATGAGAATGGCCCCATAGACTCATATATTTGAATTCTTCATCCCCAGCTGGTGGAACTATTTGGGAAGGGCCAGGAGGTGTGGCCTTGTTGGAGAAGATGTGTTGCTATGGATGGACTTTGAGGTTTCAAAAGCCCATGCCTTTCTCAGTCTCTCCCTCTCCCTCCCTCTCCCTCTCACCTCTCTCTCTTATGAATGTTGTTCCTACATGTAAGCTCTCAGCTACTGCTCTAGCACCATATCTACATGCTTGCCTGATACCATGCTCCTCAGCATGATGGTCATGGACTCTAACCCTCTGAAACCATGAGCCCTCAAAATTTTTTTCATTAGTTGCCTTGGTCATGGTGTTTTATCATGGAAATAGAAAAGTAACTAAGATACTACTCCTTGGCATATGCTCAACATTAGACCCATAGATACTTGCTCAATGATGTTTGTTACTGTCTGTTCACAATAGCAAGGCAATAGAAACAACCTAAAAATGTTCTTCAACTGATTAATGAATAATGAAAGTGTGATATATATATACAAACAATGGAATGCTACTCAACTGTAAAAAAAATAAATGAAGTCATGAGATTTGCAGTGAAATGAATAGAACTAGAAAATTTATCTGAGTGAGGTAAAGCAGACTGAGAAACTTGAGACTTGCATGTTCTTTCATTTGTCATTTGAAGCTTTAGATCTTTCGACGTGACTGTGTAACCTGTAGTCACCACAGAAACAAGGAAAATGAAAAGGGACCAAGTGATAACTCTAGAGTGAAGGATGGGATACAGGTGCTGAGAGGGGAAAGTGGGGAGGCTTTAACTGGGGAAGAAGGACAGCACAGAGGGAGAAGAGGGGGATAGCTAACACTGAGAAGGTCTGAAAGACACAGAGAATCATACCATTTTATGCTTATCTAAAATTACATATTGATACATGGTTTAAAGAAGTTCTATCACTTGAATTGTTAATGTTGCCCCTGAATAGCCATGGATGATCTAACAAAAATTCCAGGAACAACCATAAGAATCCTCCTCCAGAGCTGTTGGTCAGCAGAGTCCCAGAGGATCCCCCAAAACAATATAAGCTATTTCTGTGCTTCTGGGTGTCTTCCAGAATTTGCAGGGAAGGACCTACTGTCGAAGACACCATGCCCTTTGGACACAGGACTTGGAGAGACGGAGCTGGAACTGACCTGCAAGCCTCATCCTTGAGGACTGGCTCTCAAAGTATCGGAAGGCAGTATGCAGGTTGCCAAGGTAGAAGAGCAATGTTTATAGCCCTCTGCAGCTATAAACTATGGATGGCTAACAGTGATCAGACAAGCAAGGTGCCCCAAATGGTGAAATAGTGGCATTTTTATTGTGGGTTTCTTTTTGCTGTTAAAGGTGGTAACGCTACAAAACTCCAGTAGGTTGGGCAAGTCAAAAAAGTAAGTGTGGAGAGGGGCTTCTGTGAATGATTTTGTTGATTAGATGACGAAGCACTCCTTTGTAAGGGTCAGACTGAATATGAAGTTATCGCTTTTTTCTTAAAATAAATAGTGTCAATGTCGTATGTTTAACTTCGGTGAGAACTGCACTTGGATTTATTTATAGACATTGAGACTTTAAACACAAAGTTAACTACAATTCAGTTCTCTGCATTCAAGATACAGGATCAAAAAGCTGGTATTGGTTTTGTTGGAAAAGATGCGTTTTTTGAGACAGGGCTTCCCCATATAGATCAGGCTGGCCTCACAATCACAGAGATCCACCTGTCTCTCTTTCAGAGTGCTGGAATTAAAGGCATGTGCCATTAGGCCCAGCAAAATTTTAATCGGAAGGCTTTTCTTCTCTTTCTTTCTCTTTTATATTTGTAAGGGAGTTAGATACTGAGTTCCTAATTCTTTCTGCCCCTGACCATGGCCCATGGAAACTGAGTCTCAAAGACTCAAATTTCTTGGCTTATTCCAGAACTGGATCTGAGTTTTGGCATCAACTCTTCTCTAACCATTTGCGAAGCTTGAATGATATACACAAACTTTAGGATTTTATTTTAACCTCTTGTCAGGTCAGAGCTATGTCCTGTCTAGTTCTAAAATCTGACAGAATTGGCATTTTCTGCCAGAGGTGTCAGGACCTAGTCCAGAACCGCTTTCTTTCAAACAGCTGTTCAGACCCCAGAATTAACTCTTTCTGAGATAGAGATAAGCCAACGGACACAAAATTCTTTAAGTACTATATACTCAACCAAGTCTGAGTACCAGATGTGCACCTAGGATTGCAGATAAACCAGGACATTTGTCATTTTTTTTCAGGCATACTTACACTAAAAGTTTTGTATGGTTTGTATTGGCAGTTTGTAAGGAAGTTAAAGTTTAATAGGGTTCCATGCATTTTATCTAGCAACTCCACTCTGTGTTTAGTTCCAGACTGATCTGAGCCCCGAGGACTATTCTGAAGCCCACAGTGCTCATACCCTTCGTTTTACTCTTCTGTAAAGTGGCTCAAACTTTCTTTGTTTTATCTTCATTTTACATACGGTTCCTGAAAAAAGTCCCCAATCCAAAATACGTCTAGAACCACTGGGCTGATGTTGCCAAGACTGGAAACATCACAGTGCCCTCACCTGTAAGTGGACAAGCCCATGTCAAAGTAGTGACTTTAAATAAAAGTGTTCCTGTTCTCAACCCGACCTCTGGCGAAAGCCTCCCGAGGAGCGGCTGCTTCATCCCACAGCGTTCCTCCCACTGCCCACCCCACGGAGAGTGCACTTGTGCTCAAGTGTCACTGTCACTGTCACTGCCCCTGGAGTAGGATCCCACAGGACTTCTGGCTAAGGGTGCGAATCAGCTGTGCCTGCTCCCTGTCCCTGCCGCATTCCAATGGCTGCATCTGTTGGGACTCATCAGCTCTGCCTCCCAGAATAGAAACAGGTCCCTGCTGACCATTTTTAGTTAAGTCCATCGGAATGGGGATTCCACTCCGACATTTCATCACCAAAATGATTTTTTTTTTCAACGTGAAGCATAGACCCTGATAACCATATGTGCACATTTGGAAAAAAAAAAAAAAAAAAAAAAAAAAAAAAAAAACCTCTATATTTTCTGTCAAGTAACAAATGTAAGGTAGTTGTCGGCATGGGGGTTCAATTTCAAAATATAACTATATTTTGGGGGAGTCAAAGAGTTCATTTGCGTTTTGTACTACTAATTCAGTTAAAACTTATAAAACTGTGTCTCTCCTCAGCTGTCGAGTTGACTAAACCACGTGTTGAAGTGATTGCTAACGAAATTAAAGATGGAATTCTTAACCTCCCTAAGAATTTCTTTCTTTCTTTTTTTTTTTCGCTTCCTCTTCCCTATAAAATAGCGGAAGAAAAACTTATGAGATTTAGAGATTTAAAACAACCATTACAACGCACACGTCAGTTCACTTTTATAGGGCATCACTCCTACATATCAGTTATATATCAGTGTTCGTTTCCTTGGTTACAGCATTTCTCAAATTCCAGGACAAAGTTTTCTGTCTCCCAATTTTCGGGACATGATCTGTAGCACCCAGCTGGAGATGTCCTGCAGGAGAATAGCTCTATTGCCACCAACACTCAGTCAGCCCCACCGTCTCCCACCCACACAGCCATACACACCCTAGGATCCAGGCGGCAGGAGTTGGCAGTTGTGGTCCCGCTTCTCTCCCGTGTGAAGTGAGATCCGCTGGTAATGATGAAGGTTTAACAGCGGGCTCCTTTGGCGAGGTGATCTGTGGATAAAAAGAGAGGGCGGGAGAAGGAAAACCCAGTCAGGAGTCAGCAGCAGCCGCCTGACAAACCCTTGTGGCAGTAATTTTTAGAAGAGCCCTTTGCCATCTGGAGGCAACAGGCTGAGCCTGCGCGCTGGCCTAGAGCAGCCTGAACTCTCTCTCCCTCTTTGGTCTTCAGTTTGTGGGCAATGCTGGGGAAGAGGGCGGCGCCCTGGTTGGTGGAGAGGGGTAGGGTTTCTTGACCTGGCCAGGTTGTTTTGCTCATTCGTTTTTTAAGTCAAGGACTCCATGGGTGTGAGGAAAGAAAAATTAGCTAAATGGATGTTCAGTTGCAACTGCCGGAAGCAGGGACTTGAGAAAAGTTGTAAGAAGAGAGTTGTGAGCTAACAGTTTCTAGGAAGGTAAATAGCCATTGCCTCAGGTCCTGTGAGGAGACGGATTATAAATAGACTGTTCTGTAAAGGAGGAGACATGTTTACCAGGCCAGGAGATGCTCGGCCTCGCTTCAGTATGGAGCTGACATTTCACAGTTTACTAAAGCCAGGTTCGTGACCAGCTCCCCTTCAGCCATTGATCCACAGGAAGGTTCTCGATAAACATATTTGCACAGAAGCATGCTGGGAAATATCTACTTTGGCAACCTTTCATGCAAGAAAAGCAATTCAAATGATTGTAATTGACAGAGGACTTTTAGTAGGCACCGAGGGTATGAAATGACTGCTCTAAAGGTCAATATGGTATCAGCTTCAGTAACGGGCAAATAGATCATTTAAAAGAAACATCCTAATTATCCTTCATCAGTCACATGTCTTGGCCTACTGAGAAACCTTTTTTGCATCCTTAAACACTGAAGCAATGAAAATATCGGCAGTCTGGGGACAAATGAAAACATGATAATGAAGACAGGAATTAAAGATGAGCCCAGGCTGCCATGAGTAAGAGTTGTGGGGCTGTTGCGCAGCAAGAAAGTGCAATTAAAATTTGCGTAGTCAGCCACGGTGGTAGCACAGACCTGTCGTCCCAGCACTCGGAGGCAGAGGCAGGTGGATCTCTGTGAGTTCGAAGCCAGCCTGGTCTACAAACAGGACAGCCTAAGGCTATACAGAGAAACCCTGTCTCAAAAAACAAAACAAAACAAACAGAAAAACAAAATAAAACAAAAATCCGTAATCTAATATGTTAAAAATAGACCCAAATGAGTAAACTCCAGGAAAATTAGTGAAAATAAGGAAGAAAAACTGAAAACAACTGGGTTCTAATGACAAAATGGTAGTTTGGTAAAGAACCAATTCTCTGTAAACAGAAGAGTGGAAGTTAGGGAAGCTATAAGGTGGTGTGATGTAGAAAGGACTCCCTTCCTCCCTCCCTCCCTTCCTTTGTCCCTCTCGAGCCCTTCTCTTTCTCTTCTCCTTCCTTCTCTCTTTCTCCCTCTCTCGCTTCTTTCTCTGAGACCAGGTCTTACCGTGTAACTCAAAGCCAGGGTGGCACTCACTGTGTAGCCTAGGGTGACCGTGAACTTGTTAGCTTCTTGCCTCAGCTGCCTGAGTGCTGGCATTGCAGGCACAGGCCACCACGCCTGGCTTGATCTTAGATGTCCAGATTCTACCCATGCATCCTTAGCACAGAATGTTGGGGAAGCAAACTGGGACAGTTTCCTTAGAGGTTCACATTGAAGCCATTCTACTTTCGGTTTTGAGATGGGGATCTTGCTATGTTGCCTGGGCTGATCGTGAAACCCTAGGCTCAAGAGTTCCTCCTGCTTCCATTTCGAAAGTACCTTGGAGTACAGGTGTGTGTCAGTGAGGCCCCCTGCCTTGATGCAGGTTAGGGCCAGAGCATTCATCCCTGCTTTTACTATACTCAGACACCACCACTGGGCTAGTGAGATGGTTGAACAGGTGAAAACCTGCATGAGCTCAATCTCTAGAACCTACAGGGAGCGGGATGCCAGGGCTCACTTCCGCAACTCCAGCATTCCTTGGCAGAGGAGAAGTGGAAAGGAGAGATGGGGAACTCACCCAGAGGCTCACAGCCTGGCCTGCAATGGCAGTGGAGGAATGGGGCCCTGTGAGCGGGTGCACCCAGCTGCACCCAGCTGCGTGCTCTCGGGAGCAGGACGGCACAGTGCAGGGTCAGTAAGCAGAGTTCTTATCTCGCTCAGGCTGTGGGAAACCGAGCTGAAGAGGCCAAGTCCGTGGTGGAGGGCACTTTAGAAACTATTTCTGTGGAGAAGAAAAAGAGAAAACTGGTAGTTCCAGAGACTGCTTGTTAGTGGCTTATGCAGTGAACCCAGTGGCTGGGAAACTACTGTGAGCAAAGCACACAGACTGTGTTTTTATGAGGGGCCGGGCAAACAGCAGATAACGGCGCTCTGGTTTTGTAAACTCTCATCACCTACAGCTGGTGCTGATGCTGATGCTGACTTGGGTGCAAGGCCTCTTTCAGTCGATGGGAGAGTCGCTAAGTCAGAGCATCACTAGAGAGAAATATTGAAAACCCAGAGCCCACGTGAGTTTCCAGAAGAAACTGTGTATGTAGGGTTAAGCCGTTGTGCCTCTGTGTTTTAATAAAAATAATTCTATAAAAAGGAAGTACTTACAGTTGAAAGAACAGTTGGACAACAAACAATGGTCTTATAACATACCTGGCTACTGATGTAAACCTGGCTATTAATTTGCCTGTTTACTTATATACTAACAGTAAGGAATTGAAAATGCTATTTCTTACAGTAACACGGCAGGAATTACCTAAAAACAGTGTAGAATTTCTTTTATAAGGTAGGTCTGGAGGAGGGCAGTTGAGAGCTTGCCTTTAAACAGGCTCACATAATGCTGATATTGCCAGTTCAAGGGCCATATTCTGCTAACAGCAAGGCTTTAGAAGACTTGCTACTCAGCACTGACCTTACTGAAAAGGACGTGCAATCTGGGTGCAGTGGCGCCTATCTGTTAACGTCACCTAATAGGAAGTCTGAGGTAGGAAGGTTCAGACTTTGAGACTATCCTGGGGAACATAGCCAAAATCTTGGCGAGACGATAGATAGATAGATAGATAGATAGATAGATAGATAGATAGATAGATAGAGAAACAGACAGAGAAAGGGAGACAAGAGAGACATAGACACACACAGAGATAGAGAGAGACAGAGACACAAATAGAGATAGAGATACAGAGCGAGAGAGACAGGAGAGATCTAAAAAAGCAAGAAAGTAAGAAAACTGTTTTGGTTTTATATAAAATACTCCTCGAAGGCTCATGGTTTTCACATCTGCTTCACGCTGGTGGCACTGTTTTGAGAGGTTCTGGAAACTTTAGAAGGTTGGACCTGGCTGGTGCAAGCCATTTGTTTCTGGCCCCCCCCCATTCTTGTCTACCACAGTATGAACAGCTGTCTTCTGCCACAGGCTCCCACCGCCACGATGTACCATTAGCTGGAAAACAAACATACAAAAACCCTTTCTCCTTCTGGTTGTTTCTGTCAGGTAGCTTGTCACTGTTTCCTTTCTGCTCTCTACGTAGTCTCTCTACAGCACAGCGATGTCAGTAGAATCCATTGCACATTTCCCTTGTGGGTGTTTTGAGTGGCAATTAGTAAAATGTCACCCAGTTTGACACACAGCTGGCATGATGGGAGAGCAATGGCCACATTTGGGTTGGAGTTTAAGTCCCCATGCCTAGGGTCTTAAGACAGTTTTATTGGAATATCAGCAAGGATTGGAGAACTAAGATGACAAGTACACTATACAAATATTAACCTATTTGTGTAGTGGAAGTTTTTGTTGTGACACCAAGTGTGGGGTTCAGGAATGTTTTATCCATAGCTGATAACAGCCTTGTGAGAGGGCATGTGATCCTTGTCAACTAGAAACTGCCTTGTGTAGGGGGCGTGGTTTTGCCAGCTGAAAAACATCCTGGTGTAGACTCTGAGAAGGTATAAATAGGAGCCTAGAAAGAGACTTTGCTTCAAGAAGTCCTCCAAAGAAACGCTTCCAAGAACGCTTCAAGGAGGTTGCTGCTGCCCCTGCTGGTCCTTATTGCTGCTTTCACTTTTGCTGGATCGCTGGTGTGCTGATTCATTCTGCTCTTGGGTGTAAACCCAATGTTGCTGGTTTGCTGGTTTGCTGCATAGCCTTGTGGAATTTCTCAAAGGGACTATATAGCTAAAGAGATGTACATCCCTTGTCCCTACCAACCTTTTTTCTCTCCTACCTAGGGTTGGGGTGTTGGAAGGGAGGTAGAGGCTTGAAGAATCCCAAATGAAGTAGGCTCAAAAAAATCAAAGCCTAAATATTTTTCTTATGTAGGTGTAAGTTTATTGTGTAATTCAAGTGCTGATTTCTGTCCCCTCCCCCATATCTGGTGCAATCCTTGTTCTGAGAATCTCCTGTTTCAACTGCTCCCCAGTTACCCCTGACATGCCAGTAAAGCAGGGGACAGCCAATTGCCAAGCAGAGGGGAGAATAGGGCTGGACTTTCTGCCAGCCAGGGGAGAAGGGGTTAGAGGAGGAAGTAGGGGATTCAGCCACAGGCAGACGTCCAGGAGGGAACCAGGAAAGAGAGTTCAGCAAGGAAAGCCATGAAGTTCAAGCATCTTGGGGATACATGCTGGGAGGAAGCCAAATTAACTTAATGGGCTAAGACTAGATTAAGAACTGAGCAGTTCATGTGCTATGAGGCTCATTAAAATAATAGTCTCAATTACTCATGTGATAGGTTGAGAGAGAATCTAAGAAACAGTTTTATAAAATTACATGTAACAGTCTTCACTAATTGCAGCTGCCTTGAAGATGGGTTGCAAAAGACAAGAAACACTATTTCTCCTTATTAACATGGTTTGTGTAATCACTGCCTAAAGTTGTCAGTGACAACTCTTCCCAAAGAATAGGGGTGAAGAGAAGAATTTTCAGGTAATAGACCTGAATCATTCCCTTGTCAAGGGGAGAGAAAACATAACTTTTAAGCAAACAATGCATACACTGAAGGTCTACTGAAGACCTTCTTCTGAAAACAGACATGAAGCCCAACGAAACGCAAACTTAATGGAAACCGTAGCTGTGTCTGTGACTATGCAACTTTCCATGACTGTTTAAAGCCTCAGCTACGCCTGGGCTGTGCTCAGTGATGCTAAGAGGCTCTTGAGATAAATGGAGCTCGCCAGTCACATGCTCTGCTGTGACATTTCAAAGGCAGTAGTACCTTCTTTTCCGAACTATGCTTGTAAATGTGGAAGTAACGTATCACAGGCTCTTCTAAAAGTATGACATAGTATTCAAAACACAGACTAGGACGTGCTAGTGACTGCCAGAACACCGATCCTCTGAAACTATTAAGTAAGCACACAGTTAAATGTTCCCGTTTATAAGCTTCCCTGGACATGGTGTCTTTCCCCAGCAATAGAACAGCAAGACAGTAAGCGTATCTGGTTTATGTGTATGTGCGGAGCTCTGTTGGATACGGCTGAAGTCAGTAGTCCCCCGAGAGCCAATTAACTGCAGTCGATCTGTGATGCTAGACTCCCTTTTCTCAGACTCCCTTTTCTCAGCGGGATTTTACAAGTCTCCCCTGATCTAGGTGATCTCAGGTCTTGTAGGGAGGCATAGCCCTCAGGGTAAACTACAGGCCAGACCATTCCCGGATAAGGACACTGCTCTAGGAGGCATCTAGAAATTCCTAGAAATGCCCCACCCTGCTAAAAATCTTGGTCCAGCAGTGACCTTCAATTGTGTTTGAGCGCCTTCCCCCCACCATAGGATAATAGGTACAGTATTTTCCTTCTTATGATAGGACCATTAAGTATCCTTGACCCCAGTAAATCAAATACATTCACCCTCAAAATCCCTTCCTCTGCCCACGGTTTATATTGCCCTTGATTTATAGGAATAAAGGTACACACTTTCTCACTTCAAGACCATCTGAGATTCGTCATTTATCCTGAGCCAGGTCAAGTCTCACCAGGTCTGCCCTCTGGCCCACTGGGCCTGGGCCTCTCTGGGCCTGTGCCTTGCCAGCCTGGGCCTTACCAGGCCTGTGTCTTAGCTGCAAGCCAACAAGGCATGGGCCTTGGCCTGCACCTCGGCTGTGGTGCAGCAGAGCAGCTTTACCAAGAGCTGTGATGCTTTCGTAACTGCTATAGGCTTTGGAACACCTGTGGTTCCATTGCCACCAGCAACATGCTTAAAGAACTAAACTGTAACACTTTGTGGAAAACCTTTTCCTCAGCCCAGCTTAGCACACTCAGACCTCACACTTAGGTGCTCTAGCTGCCCCTGAGAGAAACAGAACCCCCATTCTCTGTCTGGAAGCCGAACTCCAGGACCCCAGCTGAGATCCAGGCGGAGAACCATACGGAAAACGACGGTATGACTTACTTTAATGCTGGACACTATTATATAATTGTAATGTCCACACTTTCAAGTATCTGTCATTACAGCATATCAAGAAACACTGCTTTTGTATGTTCATTTGTTTGTTTGTTTTATCTCCAAACCACATGTCCTTATGTAAAATGTCCAATGGCTTATATAATATTTCATTAAACTGTGCGTTTCAGTAATTTCCTACTGACCCACACAACAGGGCGCACACCCAGCAGATTGTGGTGAGACACATCTGCTCTCTGAGGAGCAGCCTACTCAGGCTGAGCTCCTTGTCTCCTTAGCTTTGGTCTGGGTGGGTTTTGTTTTTGAGAGGTGGCTCAGACAGGATTATCAGATTATCAATCAATTGAGATACCACTGTTTGGGGCAGATGGTTTGAGATCACCACTGCCATGGAACCACCACTGACAGAGTTCTGCCATGTGCCCAGTGGGACATTTTACACACACCACCTCATCGAGCTTTCACAGAAAGGCTTCTCCCACATCAAAGTTGAGGACACTAGAGTTTACAGAGACTAAGCAGTTTGTTGTACCAAGCAACACTTGGCATTAGATGATAGAGGAAAGGGAGACAGAAGACTCCTATAAAAGTGATATCAGCGATGGATCCCTTAGGAGTAGGCTGCCCGTTAGGCTGGTCCCCAAAGGAAGCAGGAAGATGTATTTGAACCAACAGCTGTGTGACTCAGAGGAAACACGGAAGCACAGAGGAGCAAGGCATCACGCCATCGGAAGGCTACAGCTCTGAAAGCACTGAATGAAAAGATGCTGAGATCAGTAGCAGCATAGAAGGGGGGGAAATCACCAAAATTGATAAGAAAATCAGTGTTATGGATGGCCAGTTACTGACATGGGTTTACATTTAGCAAAATAATTAAAAAAAAATTCAGCAAGAAATTGAAATGAGAAAAATATACAAATATTGGAAATGAAAACCTTAAACCAAATAAAACACAGAGTGGAAAGTGTCACCAATGGACTTGACCAAGCACCAAAGAAAGAAAAGGAATATCATGTATACATAAAAACTATGACACTCAAATATCAATAAGGGAAAAGATCTAATGAGCACAATCACAATGTCTAAGAACTTGAGGGTGCTCTCAGGAGACACATCTAAGAATCAACAGCATAAACCAGTAGAAAAAGCTGAGATAAATGCTAAGGGCACAAGAAATATGTTTAATGATATTATGGCATCAAGTCCCCAAATCTAGAGAAAATAAATAAACATCTAATGGTAAAAAGCACAGACCAAAGCAGGTGCTGTAGAGATGGGTCAGTGGTTAAAAAATGCAATCTACCCTTCCAGGGACCAGAGTTTGTATTCCTGTACTCACGTCACATAGTTCACAACTTTCTGTAACTCTAGTTCTAGAAGATCCAATGCCTCTGGCCCAGACAGGCATCTACCACACATTGCATAAGCCCCCACATAAACACAAACATGCTCACATAATTTAAAATTAGAATGCAAAGTAAAAACTAATATTACAGCCATAAGGTTAAAGCACCAAATTGCATAAAGGCAAACTCATCAAGGAAAACATTAGCTTCTCATCAGCAACCTCCAAAGCCAGGAATTCATGCAGTGATCTAGTTCAAGCCCTAAAAGCCAGTAAGTGGCAACCAAGACCACAATATTCAGTTAAACCATCCTTTAAAACTGGTGGCAAAATAAGGATGGTTCAAAAACAGAGACAAACGAAGGCACATTGTCACCACCAAGCCAGCACCACACAAATGATCCTTAAAAAGAAGAGACCATTCCACCCACTAGAGCAAATGAATAGATTTCACTATAGATGAGTGTGGGAGAGCTAGGAAGGAATCCATCATGTCCAACGTATTAAATCATTAAGCACACCTAGCACGTCAGTCGGAGACAAAAGCAAACAAACAATAATCTAGACCAGCCAAAGAAACTACCATTAAGTCCAAGGATTAGGAAATAGTTCTCAGTAATGACTGTATAAGTATAAATGACCTCAATCAACAAAGATGAGACTGACTGAGTGGATTAAAAAGGTAGGCCCTGCTATGCTTCCTCTGAGAAACAACTCACTGGTAATGATCCCCACAGACTGAGAGGCAAAGGATGGAAATCAAGCAAATGGAAGCCAAAAAAGAAACTGGTACAAGCATTGTGCGGTCTGATAAAGTGGACTTCAAGCCAAAATTAGTCAGAAGAGATAAAGATGTCTACTACATCCTAATTAAGAGAACCATCTAGCCAGAAAATGTAACAATTGTAAGTATATATGCAAGAGATTAGGTTCCCAATCTCATAAACCAAATACCAATGACACAACAGCAAGAGAAGACTTCATTATCACAAGCTCATCTACAAATGAATGAAGAAACCTCAGAATTAAATGACACCACAAGGCCAAATATACTCAACAGATACCTTTGGAATATTCCATCAGACAGAAATATAAATCCATCTTTTTCTAGGCAGCCCATGTTGCCTTCTACAATTATGGTTGGAGTAATCCAGGCTCTTGGTATTTCCTGCTCAAAGATAATAAACCGCCTTCTAGGTTCTGAAGCAAGTCTTAACACACAAATCTGTGCGTGCACATGCGTGTACACACAGGCTCAGACAGGCGCACACACAAGCATACATGTACAAACATGCACTTAGGCATGCACACACAGGCATCATCTCTTGTATATTATCAGATGACAGTGTAATAAAATTAGGAATCAATAGCAGGAAAAACTGAAGAAACCACACAGATACTGAGACACTAAACAATATGCCACTTTTGAGTGATCTGGATCACTGGAAAAAAAAAAGTCAGGGAAAAAATTTCAGAGTTCTCAGAGTTTGGTGAAAATGAAATCACAGCCTGCCAGAGCTTTTGGGATAGAGCAGAAGCAGTTTTAAAAGGAAAATTTTGACTTGGAGTGCTGCCATTAAAAACTCAGAAAGGTCTCAGCTAAACTGATAATGCATGGTTAGGTCTGAGGAAAACAAGAGCAGCCAACTGCAAAGCAGAAGATGTTGAGAAACAATATATCGACAGGGGCAAAAATTAATGAAATGGAGAGAAAAAAGCAACACATAGAACTGATCAAACCAAAAGTTGGTTCTTTGAAAAGATAAGCAAGATTAACAAACTCTGGTCGTATTAACCAAAAGCAGGCAAAAGGCCCAAATTGATAAAAGTAGAGATAACAAGGTCACATGCCACTCCCACAACCACCCTATGAAGCTGGGAAAAAGTGCCAGGGGGACATGCCAGCCAGTCCTACAGGGCTCCTACAATTATGGTCAGAGTAGTCCAGGATCGTGGCATTTCCTAGTCAAAGGTAGAACCTGGTTGGCCCCAAACTTTCAAAGAATGAAGCCCAGCACAAATATGTGCAGTTCTAGGCCCAGTAAAGGGTCAAAGATAGTTTTTCAGGTAGGAATATTGAAGGAGATGATTTCAGCAGTTTGAGGTCTTAATATGTGTGCTTGAAGCCTTCCTGGGTCTTTTAAATATTTACATGTGACCTGGGCTTCCATTCATATTTGTGTCTTGCCCTGCCTCAGTCTGAGTAGGAACTAAGCAAGTCAACTCGAGTAGGGGCCCTCCCATTTTATGGACAAGGGGGTGAGAAACCATTTGGCTGTCAGAATGAAGAAGGATTTCACAGAAGTAAGAAACCATATTTAAAACGAAGCAGATCAACCCGCCCAAACACAAGCCGTGTTCACATTTGTGTAATGGGAGCCCACGGAAATGTATTTTGGAAATCTAATCTTATGGGTCATGGTCAGCTCAGCGGGGCCACCTGTGTGTCACCAGAACCATGAGAGCCACTCCGAGGCCCAAAACGGAAAGGCTGAGTGTGCAATGAGGTCAGCAGCTATGTGTGGTGCGAGCAGACAGCGCTCCCTTAGGCTGAACTATAATTGGACTCTCAGAGTGCTAGCTAGCCAGGCCCACAGAGGAAGGGGGTCAGACCCAGAGCAGTCCATGTCAGCAGCAGAAGTTATGTTAGCGGGGAGCACACAAACCTCCAGCAAGAGGATTTGGGGTATTGAAAGAATTTATTCTTCCAAAACAAGACAAGACAAGACAAAACAACAACAAAAGCAGGGCCTGTAAGATGGCTCTGTAGGTAAAGGCACTTGCCACCAATCCCAGTGACTCCATTTTGGAGGCCAACTCCTACACGGTGAAAGAAAAGAGCTGACTCCTCCAGGTTGGCTCCTGAGCTCCGTGTGTGCACCACAGCAAACTTATATGTATTCATATAAGTGCGCGCACACGTGTGCACACACACACACACACTCTCTCTCTCTCTCTCCAAAACAAATAAATAAGTGAATGATCAAAATCAGTTAATTGTGTTTTGTGATAACAATTGTACTGAAGAAACTGAAACATTTAAAAATGGTGGCGTCAATCTCTCCATCTGATCAGATCCCTGCATGTCTTCACCAGGGTCTATCAAGGCGAGTCCACCTGGTCCTCCCGTACATGGATTCTCCTGCGATGCCAGCACCGTGGAAGACTGAGGCAGGAGGATTGGCAAGTGCTAGGTCAGCCTGTCCTAAGTAGTCAGAATTTGTCTCAAAAACAAACAAACAAAAATGAGGTTTTTTTGTTAAAAAAAAAAAAAATCTTTGGTAGGCATCATAGATAGTGTAGCTCCGAGATTCCCCCTGAGTGTCTCATGCTGCTGGCTGAATCCTGCTCTGTTATTCAAACATTAATGACAGCTTTTAAAACCTACTCAAAATGGTATGGAGGAGAAATATGGACCATAAAAAGACTGAAATGTGTCTTGTTACACAGGTAATTAATTACATAAGGTAAACAGCACAAAATCAATTGGAAGGTCCGAATCCAAATTTTTGTTGCATGATTTATTTTCAAACCTGTGTTTGCACTTGCAGACAGAATTAGTTCATGCAAATAGGAACCACGTAAATCTTCAATGTGCACACACGTGCAATCTTTTTACGCTGAGCATGGCTTGACTCCCAGTCAAAAGAACCCAAGTGATAGCCAACCTTCTTTAATAAACCGTGCAGTAATATGACAGCTTCTGTGGAATGAAGAGTCAATATGATAAAAACAACATGATAACAGAAAGACAAACAGAAAACCCAAAAGAACAACAACCAAAGGTGGCATTTGCATAAAGCCGTGGGTATATGTTCAAGCTGTGGTTGAGTTTCTGGAAAAACAGCGCTTTTTTTATTGGGCTGTTCTGGTGTTTGAAATCACGACCAGGTAGTAAAATGACCCATGGCTGCTGTTATCTGGAGAGGTGGACCTGCGGAGCCCAAGCGCAAGATTTAACTTGTGAATATTCTTCACAGAGTTAAAAGAAAAAAACAAAACAAAACAGCATTTTGCTTAAACAAAATTTAAAAGCTACAACTGTTTTGTCTTGTTAAAGGTGATTTTAGTTTCTTGTCAGGAGGAAAATTCTCTATCAGCAAACCTGCTTATTCATTCCCACATCCAAACACTGGGGTGGGTAGGGAGATTTGAAACACCAGCTAAAGTATTAACGACTTCCTTTCTTGTGGTTACTCCTCCTCTCTTCCTAGGTGATGCCCAGTATCCCAAAATTTATACTAACTTGATTTTCTGATATTTACGCATTTTGAGATGATGTCATCTGTAGGACGGCGAACACCTACAGTGTGCTTTCCAGTGGTCTGCTCCACACTGCCCTCCTTCCCTCACCTAATGCAGGGGAAACCATTACTCTGAGCCTGAGATCCAGAGGACAAAGGCTTTCTGGGAATCTGACATTAGGATTGAGAAATAAATAATAAACAGGGATTGCGCTGAAAGAGAAATCCGACTCCCAGGGAACAGCGATCCTTAGTCTGGGCGCCCGCTTGCCAAGCGCTCAGCGTCTCTTGGAAGAGCTACCCAGCGACCACTCAGTGACTACTCGGCTAAGTGTGTAGGGCATCCCTCTCCTGTCTCCTCTCAGCCTCATCATCACTCCTAATTTTTCTCTTCAGCCTGGATTGATCTATTGAGACAGGAAAAGAAAAGCAATACTTTTTTCTTTTTCAAAGTTCGGGGCAAGGAGACATCTTCCCTTGTGCCTGGCTGCCTTCTTTTAAAGCAAGAAGAAAAACATTTATTTATTTATTTTTACTGTTTAATTTTTCTTTTTTTTTTTTTTTTTTTTTTTTTTGGTGTTTTAAAAATTCTTTCTTTCTTTCTTTCTTTCTTTCTTTCTTTCTTTCTTTCTTTCTTTCTTTCTTTCTTTCTTCACTTCGTATCCCAGCTGTAGCCCTCTCCCTTGCCTTCTCCCAGTCCTACCCTCCCTCACGTAGCCCATGGGCAGCTCAGTCTCCAAGTGGGTTCCCTAGTAAGGGGAACAGGGACTGTCTCTGACATGAACTCAGTGGCTGGCTTTTTGATCACCTCCCTCTGAGGCAGGGGTACAGCTTTTCCAGGCCACAGAGGAAGACCATGCAGCCAGTCCTGATGAGACCTGATAGGCTAGGGTCAGATAGAAGGGGAGGAGGCCCTCCCCTATCAGTGGACTAGGGGAAGGGCATAGGGGGAGGAAAATATTTATTTTAATGTATGTGTTTGTGTCTGCATGAGTATTTGCCATATGTGTGTGGGTACCACTCAGTGGCGGAAGAGGTGTTTGAATCTCCTAGAGCAGCTATGAGCCACCAGCAATGGGTGCTGGAAACTGAGCTCAGGTCCTCTGGAAGAGGAGCAAGTGCTCTTAACCACTGAGCCACCTCTCCAGGCCCTGGCTCTCATTTTATAATGACTGGGGTGGGAGGCGAGTTAGGAGCCAGGATCTGCTTCTCTTCCAACCCTAAGACCAGATCCAGCTGAGGACATAGTGTGAGGTGGTGTTTGTTTCTCCCTTTCCAAGCCTTACAATAGGGAAGAGAGTTTACCCAATAACACAACACTCCAGCATAACAGCTATCACGTGGGAGTTTGGGAGAGCGAAATCTGGGGTATGAGGAAGCACCTGCAAGCCATCCAAGCTATGAAAAGTCGATGATTTTTCTAGGGTGGCTGCAACTGTACAAAGGGCTGAGGTGAGGAATATGCTTGGGAGGTTAGCTTAAGCGTCCACCACCACACAAGCGGAGATGAACTGAAATGTCCACAGAGAACATTTAAAACTGATGACACTTTTGCCATCTGGGCACAAACCAACTTCATCAAGTGGCTTTGCTACTGGAAGTCTACATCCAGACAAGTGATGGGGAGAAGAGTTGGGTAATTTGGTGACTAGACTAGATAGGAAAACAGAAGCAAATCTGGGCGAGCTTTGGAGGTAGAACTGTTCCCACTGAGGTCATGGCTCAGAGGTCACCTACCTGGCTTCTGTGGTTTCTACCCAACCACTTTTCATTGCCTTGCCACAGTTTACTCCCTATACAGCCCTGCTTACCCCATGACATCCCTTTGTTTCCAGTCTGCCCCCTCTCACGGAGGCCCTGTCTTTTCACCCCTGTATTCCCAGTACTTACTCATTCCTAATTAGTGAATGAGTGAAACAGGTATCACTCCAACTCTGCAACTTTCTTTTATACACATTGTAAAAAGGGGAGTCAAAAGAGTATGACACACGGCAGTTGATTAAAGCCGAGCTCATGTACTCCTGTCCTTTCACTCAAGGCTGTGACTCCAAAGTAAACTGCCCGGCATCACTTGGACCATGAGGGGTGGAGACCAGAATAAAGGCATATGTCATGGTTCAGTCTGTTACCTTTCTATGAAAAGTATGGACTGGCTAGGCTCTATGACTTCCGAGTTTCTGGTTGAGTTGGATAGTTAGAAGGAATGTATGGTGAAAGGTGGAAGCAGCTCCGGGGAGGATACGTAATGAGAACCCTTGAAAGAACAGGGATTGTTGAAATGTACTATACTAAGGAATAAAAGAAGCTTGTGAATATATTGGAGTAGTCCGCAATATCAGCCATGGAGTTAACAAATCCAAACCTGTGGGTTGGTTCTACACTAGAGAGCTCCATGTGTCCAGGAAAGAATATGGTGGCTGCTATGAGGCTTAAAGGAGTGGGCACCATGGTAGGCTCAGGAATGCAAGCCTGCCAGCAGCATTTCCACTCACTCTTAAAGGTTCTTATGGACAGATACAACTGTTTCACGGTGTAGAACGCAGTCCAGAGCAGTGGTCAGTTCCCCAACACAAACCCTCAGAATTTGAGTTGATATTTGGGTTATACTAAACCTATAATGCACTTAAAAGAAATAAAGTTAGTTTGGTCTCAATCATCACTTCCCAGCTTCCAAATGGAAGCCATTTTCTCCTTCTTCCAGAAACATGTGCCAATTTGGGCACCTAGAGATTTGGGCAGAGATGTGCACCAAAGAGCCAAATTTGTGGGTGTCTCACAGATTCTGTATTCTCTGCCCATCCCCCTGTGCTGTGTGCATTACTCTTCTACATATGTGTTCCGAGAGCATGTCTGGGCCTTGAAGATCATCAGGTAAGTGTGTAACCATCTTTCTAAGACATCACTGTTGGTTTCGTGGTTTGGAATCCCTGAATTTGCCATAAACTTAGGAAGATGATTCAGGACCTGAACACATAAAATCAAGACAAAACAAAGACTTAAAGGGTCCACTGGAGTCACACGTGCCTTATAACCAAGTCTGCTTGACCCCAGAGGAATTTTCTGAAAAGTAGCCACAGAAAATCTTGAGTTATTGGCTTAGTTTTGATGGAAAGTTATGGGAACAGAACGCTTCCTTTAAAACACACGCTGGCTGCCAGTAATCACTTCTGCTAAATGATGCAGCCACTAGAAAAGGATGTCTTTCATAACGTGGGAGAAAAGGGAACAAGTTAGCTGGTGCAGTGTGCCAGGGAGGCCTGCTCTGCACCACACCAGCACTCCCTCTCCAGCCCTGCTCCCTTCACTAACAGATACGCCAGCTGGCTCAGCTTTGTTCTGTGCTTTCATTGACTGTTTGACAACACTGATAGGATTGCAGGTTCAAAGCTCAGGGAGAGAGCACTATGAAGTGGTGATCTTTTTCAAGGTTCATGCTCAAGAAGGGTAAGAAATGTGGCTATCCTGGGTCAGCATGAGCTGGGGAACCAGAGCTCAGCTGGAAGGATGAGGCACCCATGTGGGCACAGAGCCCGAATCAGGGTTTTTCATCCATGCACAATGATTTAGGGAGAGTGTTGGGTTCTGGAGTGGCTTCGTGGAGGCAAGCAGACAGGATGGAATGAGGATGGTGTCTGCCTGCCAGTGGGGCTTGGCATGGAGTGTGCAAATGTGAGTGATGCCAAGGAGTTCATGTGATAGGCAGGAGTGGAAGAGCAATGAGAACTTGGTAACCCCAAGAGGGTTGATTAAGTAAGTAAACATAGTAAGAATAGTGGGTGGCAAATTTTTGACTAAAAGGAATGGTAGAAAAACAGAATTAATACATGTTATTATTAGTCTCTTTCTGTGTGTGTGTGTGTGTGTGTGTGTGTGTGTGTGTGTGTGTGCACTCCCATCACTACAGTGTTTTGGTTCGAGAGTAGTCTGTTTCATGTGTTCTTCTCTATACCAGCCTCCTACACAATCTATTGTCAGTCTAAATGTTTGTTGACTCAATTAATGAACAACTGGCTGCAGGAATGAATGACACATCCATTTTTCATCTTTTGGGGTGCCATCTTTAAGAGCACAGAAAGCTTCATCAAACTTCTTTTTTTCTTTAAACCACAATGAATTAGCATCTTTCCCCCACAGCTTTATTTTCAAGCAGTTCTTTACTCTGACCAAGATGTTGGCCCTGAATATGTATAAGCCTGGCATCAACTGAGTCTGTTGGTAGAATAAGAAAATAAAAAAAGGCAGGTGTTTTATTTTTCTTTATAAAAGTATGAAAAACAATTTTAATTATATGGTAAGTTACAGAACAGCTTAATCAATTGTTTTTTGTGTGTACGTGTATTTGTGTGCTTGTAAATATGAGTGTAGCTATGCATGTGCCCCAGCAGAGATGTAGAGGTCCCTGCAGACAACCTTGGGTATCTGAGCTGTGGCCTTACACTTTCATTTGCTGCTGTGCACATCGGGCTGGCTTCCCTGCTCCTGTCTCCACTGACCACTTCACCGCAGGAGCACTGGATTTACAGATGTGCACCACAGCACTAGCTTTTCCGTAGGTCGTGAGTAGTGGACTCAAGGTTCGTACATTTGTGTAGCAAGGACAGTATCCACTGAGCTACCTTCCCAGATCAATCTGATTATTTGTAGTGTTCTGCCCAGTTCACAAACCCCAAAAGACCAGGAATAAACAGACTCTGCTGTAAATACATGAGGTTCTTTTGATTGTAAATTACAAGCTGCAGCTTGGGCCCACACACACCCACCACCGAAGCGGTGGGAGCCGAGCGCCCCGTGCCCAGCTTAGATGGGTGATATATAGATTCTGGTCCCTCCCAGCATGCCCAAGGCAGGGGCAATTCCTGCCTGGCAAGCATCTATTGGTCAAAATGCTACATTTTTAATTGATTGGCTAGAGGAAGGTTCCCAGACCATAATAACCTGGTGTCCCTCCCTAGGGGGATGGGCCAGTTTCCTAACTGCTAATTTTTTAATCTTTTTGGTCTCTCAGTAGTATTGAGAGAAGGGATTCTCAAGGTATTTTTGTTTGTTTGTTTTTACATGTTCCAATCTTGGTTATTATTCAGCCTGTCTTTCCTATCACTTTGAAGGTCAACATTGCATTGACAACGACAGTCTTCTAAGGAAACAAGTGAGTGAAATGCCAGACTACAACAAACTCAAACACTGAAATGTGTGGGTCCTCCCTGTGTCCCTTTCTGGGCTAAAACCATCACATCTGTGAGGATGTTATCAACTTAACAGAATCAAGATTCCCATGGAAGATGGTGGGTCTCAGGAAAGGATCATTTCCTGGGCGGGAGGTCCCGGATGGCACAGAATGAAGAAAGTGAGACACGCAGAAGAAAGCCCTGTCTCCCGACTCTGGATTCTTTGTGACCAGCTGCTTTGGCTCTTTCTACCTTGATCTCCCTGACATGAGGCACTGTACTTTGAGCTGTGAGTTAAAATAAGCCCTTTCTCCCTTCAGTCGATATTGTTAGAACATTTGTCATAATGGCAGAACAAGATACTAGGGTAGAAATTGGCACTGATGGGCAGGGGCCATTACTGTGACACACTTAACCACGTGGACTTTAAGCCTTTGGAATTAGTCTATGGGAAGAGCATGAAAGTTTTGGAACTTTGGGCTAAGAAAGCTCTTTGGTGCTGGGAGCAGCTTAGCATGCTATTCTGGTGGCAACTTGGAAAACAAGAATGCTCAGAGAAACATGGGGAAGGCTCAGCACAGGAGACTTCAGTGAGGAACAAGAACTACAAAAGAACCCAGGCTAGGAGCCAGACATTCAGGTAAAGAGTTAGCCAAGAATCTGGCTTTCTTCTGTCCACCTACTGAGGAACTGAGTGAAGCTGAATTTACTAATAATGTTTTAATTTGTTTGTCAGAAAGAAGATGCGTGAGCAAGCTTAAAGTTTTGGGCAAAACATTTGGACAGAAAATTTTGCAGGAATATTCCCTGAACAGGGGACCCTGGGCTGCATGAAGCTGAGAAAGTGAACTGAGTTCATGGGTGGTCCCGATTTCCACTGTCTCCAGTGGATGGATTCTGGGCTCTCCACCCAGCTAGGCTTTGTGGTTGTATGGATGGAAAGGCTCTGAAGGCAGAATCTGACAGCCATCATGCCTGGCCTGGCATTGTTAGGCAAGACTCCTGGGAACCTTCAGGGTCTGTACCCATCCCACTAATGTATTCCTGTTCAGGAAGGCTTCTTTCAACAACCGCTGCCTCTTGCCCTCCTTCCAACCTTTCAGAATCTGACTTTTATGTATTTCTTCCTACCAGCCACCAGGAGATATCACGAGTATAAATTATGCCATTGTGAGGAGTCTATATGTGTGTGTGCACGCATGTGTGTGTGGAGAAAGAGAAAGAGAGAGAGAGAGAGAGACTAAAAAAGGAGGAGGAGTGTCTTTTAGGATGGAAAACCAGTGACATCTCCCTGCGAGTGAAATTCTCCCTTGAAAGATCTAAGGGGCACGAGCTCACTGCTCCCTTCTGGCTCTTTCCTAGTGAGCAATGAAGCTGTTTGCTCCAAGGTGTCGTTGAAAGGTCTTAACATTCACTGTCAAATTCAACTCCGGAATGCTTGTCTCCTGGCTTTGTATAAGCATACTGCTTCCCGAGTTCTCACCCATCTCTGGCACTCGGCAAATGCCTTTTGACTTTTGCCGCTGGGGAGCATGCTTACCTTCTGCTTAGCCTGTTTTTCTTTACCCTTGGAATTTATGTTACACAAGTTCTATCCCCAGCTACTTCTATTTCACAAGATTCATTTCGATTCTCAGCACCGCAGATCTCCTTTAACCTTTTCTCTTGTCAGATCGGCAACACCACAAGCTATAAAGGGGTTAGCTCCTGATAAATTTCCTGTAAGCTGAAAATATTCTCAGTGGAAAATCCATTTAATGCACTTCACCTAGCCAATGCCATATCATAGCAATACGAAGCCCTCTGGAATACCAGTGTTCTCCTCGTGAGCTCTGGCTGACAGGGAGCTTGGGTCTGTCTGCCCTGCTGCCAGGTGATGCCAGGGAGCACAATGCATGAGAATCAAAAGGGCAAACGTCATCCAATGAGCTACTGTGGACCTGGACCCATGTGTATTCTTTACATATATTGTTCCCTCTTTCTGGAATTTCTCCTTGAGAGACCAAAAGATAAATTAGCTATTATTAAGGCCTGAGTTAGGTGGGTGGAGAAGTCCAGTAATGCCCTGAGGGGAAGGACCGCCTTACTGCATTCTTTCCCCACCCACTAGAGATACAGTTGCTAGGGAACTGGACCATTCCCCCCCCCCCTAGGGAGGGACACCAGGTCTTTATGGTCTGGGAACCTTCCTCTAGCCAATCAATTAAAAATGTAGCATTTTGACCAATAGATGCTTGCCAGGCAGGAATTGCTCCTGCCTTGGGCATGCTGGATGGACCAGAATCTATATATCACCCAACTAACCTAGGCACGGGGCGCTAGGCTCCCTCGCTTCGGTGGTGGGTGTGTGTGTGCCCAAGCTGCAGCTTGTAATTTACAATAAAAAGACCCTCATGTATTTACAGCGGAGTCTAGTTATTCCTGGTCTTTTGGGGTTTGTGAACTGGGCAGAACACTGCAAATCACTGTCAGTTTAGACAATAACTTCAATTATTCCAAATGTGAGAAGGGTGTTAAAAAGCATAGCTTTATCCTCTGGTATCTGACCCCTCAATAAAGAGTATTGATGCTCTACATCTTTTGGAATTTCGTTTTCTCTCTACATATCCTGGGTCAAGCCACTTATTTCTCAGCAGGATCGCCTAACACTCTGGATTCTCTGTCACAAGAGGCAAAAAAAAGACTGATTATAGAAATGGAGATCATTGTGGGAAGTGAAATGAGCCAGTCTCACAATTCAAGTTTTTCAAGCGTTAGGTAAGTGGAAGGGGAAATAAAGGATGGAAGTGAAGGGGATCTATTGAGGATTGTGGTGGTTTGAATGAGAATGGCCCCCTTCGGTTCATATATTTAAATGCTTAGGGAGCAGCAGAATCTGAAAGGCTTAGGAGGTGTGGCCTCATTGGAGGGTATGGAGGGGAGGGAGAAAGGGGAAGTGGCTAAGTATTGGCTTTGAGGTTTCAAAAGCCCAAGGCAGCCTCAGTGGCTGTCTTTCTGCTGTCTGCAGATAAGGATGTAGAACTCTCAGGTCCTTCCCCTGTAACATGTCTGCCTGCATGCTGCTGGGTTTCCCCTTAAGCTGCTAATGGACCAAACTTCTGAAGCTGCGAGCCAGCTCCATTCAAATGCTTTCCTTTATATTACATCTCTTCACAGCCAGAGAACATTGGCTAAGACAGGGATGCCAAAGGAGAAATGGTTAACAGAGGAGGTGAATGTGACCAAAAAGCGTACTATATGCATGAACGAAAAAGAAATGAAACCCTTTGTTCTGTACAACTAAAACAAGCCAACAAAACCATCGGAAAGGAGTAGGAAAATATCATTTAATGAAACGAATCGATTAAACAAGATACCTGTAGAGAATGTGCCACTTACGGGGCTATCTGGGAGTCACAAAACACTGTCGAGGCAACTGTCTTTTAGGTGATGTGATTTTGCAACATGGCATTGGATACGACGGTGCTTATGCCGGCAAGTGGCAGTCATGTAATAGCCCCATGTGACGGGCTGCATTACCAGCTTTCAGACCTGCAAATCTGATTTTTAAATGTGTTCGCATACACTTTGCCGTGCTATGTCTGATCAGGGCTTCCAGCCAACACACTAAAGTAGAGACAGCTTTGTTAATATCTAATATCATGGGACTCGACAGGGTTCTCAGATAATGCTAACTTAACCCAAAGGTTCAGGAGCATGTGTCCTGCCCGCTTCCAACATGAATTTAACTAGCAAGCAAGAAAAATTAACTTTTCTGCGTGCTTCTTTATTTATGAATTGGAGGTAATGATAGTATCATCCCATCAGGCTCTTTGGAAGATACACAAATTGTCTCATGTAACAGTGTTTGGACTTGCAACCTGTAGCCGAGCAGGCTCCAACTCCTTGTCTCCTCTGAAGTGCCCTCACATTGATGAACCCATAGATTTCTCTTCCCGTGTCCTGAAGACATTCATGCAATTCCCTGTTTGCGTGTTTTTGAGTCTTCCTACCAGGCCCTCCCTGTACATAAGAAGTTTTCCCCACTGTCAGAGCCCTTGTTAGGATACCTTCAAGGCACCTCCCCTTCTGTTCCCAGATGGCGTCACCGATCCTTAGAAATAACTTCCATGCCTTTATATCCGAATGTCTCCTTCAACACTCCATTCTGCCCACACTATAATTACAGCTTCTATTCTCTGTGCTGCTTTGTGAGTCCCGTGGGGGGAATGGTCGTGTCCTATTCACACTGCACTCCTGGTTGCTTGTCCCCAGATGTCGCTTCATAAACATTTCATGAGAAACGTGATGTCAGCTAGTGACATCATGGATTTACTTAAGCAACACTAATATAATAAGCACTATTGTTTTACTCTAGCAATATGAGTAATTATTACATTTCTCTACAGTTCTGTCCAGAGCAGGGAAAGGATAAAAACACTAGTGTTTGGGATGATGTCTTTTTGTGTAACCCTGGCTGGCTGACCTTGCTATCCGGCGAAGGCCTTACCCTCTTTGCTAGGCCTTCTGAATGCTGGGATTGCGGGCCTGTGCCACCATTCTCAGTTTAGTAAACTACGTTTAATTTCTCTTCTCGGTCATCCCTACTTATAGTTCATGACAAATGCTGTTTAAAAATATTCACTACAGGTATTCCTAAATGGGCGATACGTCCTAGAACAGATGGTTGCTCTTGGGAGGACAGTAGAAAGTGGGATTTTCACTCTGTCGTTCAGAGTAACTACAGCGCATTCCTGACAGTGTCATCTTCCATTCCCTGTGAACCCAGAACACACCAAGATGAAGGTGTGAAGTGAGGATTTAGCAATAAGCTCAAGAATGACGCAGTGACCTTGAACTGGGCATCCTGATATTGCTGTGTGCTTCAAGGAAGGCTACAGCCTTAAGTTGCTCCAGACTGGAAGCACTGTCAGAATATCGCCACCAACAGCGAAGAGGTGTTTCGGAGAGTTCAGCATTTGAAAGGCATGCCCTGACATCACTGGGGAGTCTAAGGGATTTTAACATAATTTGAGGTCACATTCTGTAAATCAGATTCTCAACACTCCAGTAACTCCTAGGGAGAAATGTGGTTAACCTATTTTTTTAAGACGGGGCTAAAAATTAGCTTAGGACGGACTTTGACCAGATGTTTCTATCACTTATAAAATAAGATGCAAAGACAGCTTGTCTTCCTGACTCCAGACAGACTCTTCCCTTTTATTCTGTATTTTAGAAATTCAAGCTGGGCTGGGTGGGTATAGCACACAGATCCAGGTGGCTTGCTGTGGTTACCACTGCGGTTTCTGCTAGGAAGTTGGATTACTGAATTCACTCAAGGGAAGCACGGGCCAGCCCCCTCCTGCAGCCTTCCATCTAAGAGGTATTTAAGTTTAGTCCACAGAGCCTCAGACTGGAAAAAAAGAAATAAACTTTTGATTTTTGAATGTTCCTGAGGGCCATGGTAACTATTTCTCTTCTTGTCTTGCTTTCTGAGCAGTGCCCTTCACCAGGTAGTCGGCAGGATGAGATAAGAGTTCTCTAAAATTTTGCTGCTGCTTTAAAATAGAAAATAACATAGAAAGACATTAAGTTTGTATTTTGTGTCACTCTGTCTGACCCTGCAAATGCTTTAAGAATTCAACCAGCACTTGACTTCTCCATGGGGAAAAGGCAATGCAATGAAGAAGTTCTTCATTTTATTGTCATTGGGATGATCCCTAAACACAGACAGACTTGGTGCCCTCTAAGGTCACCTGCTAAGAGCCTCAGGATAGTAGTCCTGAGCTGGTCTCAGCATCTCTCAGATGTGCGGGGTTTTGTTTTATTTTCTGGTTACAGATGCGCTAAACAGCAACTTTTGCACCTGTTCTGCTGGCCCTGTCCAAAGGAAAGCGACTCTAAAAATAGAATCAAAGGGAACAAATGGTTTGTGTGGGTGACTATTTTGAGGGTGGAAAAATAAAAAATGAAAGTGCGTTAACAAGGGGAATGATGAGGGTAGGAACTCTGGAGATGGCGCATCAGTGGCTGTGTGTCACCATAGAGATTGGACTAAACGCACAAGAGTGCCAGTATACCGTTGATTTAAATACAGCTTTCTGGGTTGGCTCTATGTACAGCATAGTTGTCAGTATCTGGGAGACACAATTTAAGTCTCTTTCAGAATAGACCACAAGCTTTTAAAACAGCGTCAGTGGCTGAGTTTTCTGATTCATCTGAAAGCATTTGGTTCCTGGGCCTCTGTTTCTTACCACGGTACAAACTGACTCCTAGCCAAGTGAACCCACAATCTAACGCCTTATCTAGGAGTTCCTGCCTTCAGTTGCTCCCAAGAGGAAATCAAATGGAAACAGAGTGGAGCATGCACCCTATGAGGCGAAACTCCAAGTGACTTCCGTTCATATAGTCTTATTTTTATTTAATGCATTTAAGGTTGTGTTCAAGCATATATTATATGTTGAGCACATACCTTTCTATTTGTTCTTTCTTAGTCCCTCTTCTGTTTCTGAGAAGAGACACCATGACCAAGGAAACTATTATAAGAGAAAGCATTTAATAGGGGGCTTGCTTACAGTATGGTGTATAGAGTGTGTTATTATCATGTAGGGAAGCATGGTGGCATGCACGGTGCTGGAGATGTAGCTGAGAGCTACATCCTGGTTTATAGGCAGAGAGGGAGACAGACAGACAGACTCTGGGCTTGGCATGAGCTTTTGAAACCTCAAAGCTCACCACCAGTGACACACTTTCTCCAACAAGGCCATATATCCTAATCCTTCTAATCCTTTCAAATAGTGCCAAGTATTCAAATATATGAGCCTATGGGGCCATTCTTTTTCAAACCACCATATCCTCTAACCCAGATTCCTTTCCTCCCCCCTTCCCATTAGCCCCTGTATATTTCTAGATAATCTCCTTTCCACTTTTATGTCATATATGCAGACATAATTTTAGGTATTAGGGCTGAAGAGATGGCTCAGCAATCCAAAACATTTGTTGCTCCTTCAGAAATCGTGAATTCAGTTGCCAGTATCCACTTGGTAGCTCACAACAGTCTATAATTTCAGTTCCAGGAGATCTGTTGCCCTTTTCTGACCTCTGAGGACATTTGAATACATGAGGTGCACAGAGATATTTGCAGACAAGACATATGAATAATCTATAAATAAATAAATACTAAAGACAATTTTAAAAGTATGCACACACACACCTATATAATCTAGAAACCACAACTGAGAGGAAAACGTGTATTTGTTTTTTGTGAAACTGGCTTAATTGACTTATTATCTCCAATTTGTCCATTTTTTATGAATAAATAAAATTCCACTGTGTAAATTAGCTTTTTTGGTTGTTTTTGTTTTGTTTTTGTCTACTCCTTTGTTGTTGGGCAACTGGTTAGTTCCCTAATTTAACCATTGTGAATAGTCCTGCAATAAACACTGATGTGCAAGCATCTCTGTGATGTGCCAATTTGGGATCCTTCAGATAAATACCCAGGAGTCATGCAGCTGGGTCCTTTAGAAGAACTGTTTTGAGTTTTTTTGAGAAACCTCCATGAGTTCCATAGTGGGTGAACTAAGTTGCATTTCCACCAGAACCGTATAAGAGAATCTCTAGTCCACATCTACACCATCATTTGTTATTATTTATTTTCTTGATGAATACCATTTTGACTGGGGTAAAAAGGAGTTTTAATGCAGTTTTGATTTGCATTTCTCTGATGGCTAGTGAGGCTGAATATTTTTTCCATATATTTACAAGCCATTTGTGTTCCATCTCTGGAGATGGTCCTGCTTGTTTCATTAGCTATTTTATTTATTATTTAGGTTTTCATTTTTGTTTTAGTTGTTTGTATATTCTTGAAATTAGTTCCTTGTCAGATACATAGCTAGCAAAGATTTTTCTCCCATTCTCTAGGGTGTCTCTCCAGCTGTTTCCATTGTAGAGAAGTTTTTAAATTTCAGCGGTCCTATTTGCCAGTTTCCATTTATATTGCATTCGTTACTTTCTTTAAACTCCTTTTGACACAAAGTATTGAGGGACCAAAGAAGTAAAAGTTTAAAGCACAAGCCTGAACAAAGGCCAGCCAGGTGGAGACATGTCCAGCCACCTCCGGGGAAGAACCAGCTTTACTACATTCTTTCCTGCCCACTAGAGATACAGTTGCTAGGAAACTGGCCCCTCTCCCCTAGGACAGCTAAACAAGGGAAGCCAGACCATTAATGGTTTAAGGGCCTTCCTATAGCCAATCAATTCAAAATGCAACATCCCCTTTTGTGTTTCAACCAATAGACACTTGCCAGGCAGAAATCCCCCTGCTTTGGGCACACTGGGGAGAGGCTGGACTGTTTAAATCAACCACCTAACCTGAGCACAAGGCTTTTTGCGCTCAACTGCTCTGGCGGGGAGGGTATGAGACGGAGCTAGCTTGTAATAAAAAGATCCTCATGTGTTTTGCAACGGACTCAACTCCTGGTGGTCTTTTGGGGTTTTGAGAATCTGGCACAACAGTATCAGAGTTAGAAGCAGTATGGAAGTACGCAAATAGGAACTGGTTTGTATACATAGAGTGTACACTAGAAAGAAAGAAAGGAAGAAAGAAAGAAAGAAAGAGAGAGAGAGAAAGAAAGAAAGAAAGAAAGAAAGAAAGAAAGAGAGAAGGAAAATCTGTGGGGAGTTGGAGGGGTGCTTCAATAATTAAGACCACTGGCTGCCCTTCCAGGGGGCTGGGGTTCAGTTCCCACATGGCTCTTCACAACCATCTGTAACTCCAGTAGAGCACACCAAATGGTGAGGAAGCAGAGGGATTGAATAACTCTTCTTTTTCTACCCACTTACCTGCAGGTGCTTCCACTCCTAGAAACCAACCAAGAAGTCAAAAGGCAAAGAAGCCCATCTGATGCAGTGTCAAAAGGCCGGCTCCTGAGGACACAGAGCAAGGCAGAGGAAGCACGGAGAAGGTACTCAAGACATTGCAGGGCAGGAGGGACAAATAACGGGCAATACGTAAGCTGATTCCAATTCCACCACTCTGATCTGGAGTCTCTGGGAAATGGCTCCTGGATTTAGCGGTATAGATACCAGCTGATGCATGGATCAGGCTGGACTTTCAGAAAAACAAAATCTTGAGCAGAGTTAACACTTCTTAGGAAACAAACTGCTGTTGAGTTCATAGCGAGTCACTCACAAGAATTTTTCCAGAAGACGTAGGTGAAGGCCAATTAATTCCGAGAGGCAGAGATGGTGATTGGCGTGTGGAGGACAGAGGAAAGGCAAGCTCTAGGCTTTGCTGGTGACTGCTGTACTTTCGTCCATCTCTGCAATTCATCAACGCAAGTAAATCTTTCATTTGACTCCACACTCCCTCCTGCTGGGCCGGGAGAGTGGTGGCGGTCTGCGGCAGCCGTCCAGGATTCTGTCCTGGAAGCGACGGTGCACTGAGGTCTGCGAGATTAACTTTGAAACACTTGCTGGGTCGTTGTTCCTGCTCTCCGGGTTTCAGAATTCTTGGCTGTTTAGTATTCTTCAACTTCAGTGTTCCTTGCAGCCTCTGCTTTGTCTTTCTGACATTGTGGCACAGGTGCACAAATGTGCTTCGGCAGACAGAGGCCTGTTAAGTCTCAAACCCTGGGACAAATGGCTGACGTGCTCATTTAATGTATCAAAGCAGAACCTGTCTCCAGGTTCTCCCAGCATCCCTCATTTTCTACCTGCTACAGGGTATGACTGGCATATCCCACCCTCTACCCTGAACTCTCCAGCCCAGGGGCTGGGCCCTTCTCCCCTTCCCTGTATAATCCAGTCATTTCGGCTACCTGCCTCTTTTGCACCTTTGGCCTCCTGGCTGCTGTGCCTTGTTCCCCTCTCCTCCCTTCCTTCTCCCCACATGGCCCAGCTAAGTCTGGTCATGACTACTCTGGACCCTGCCAGATGTCCCTGCCTCTACCTATGCTCTCCTTTTATCTACCATAAACTTTCTTCTCCACCAAACCTAGGAACAGCCATGTTTTCCTTTCCTTTTTTATTTCTTTTTTTTCATCCAAGGCCAGAGAACAATTTCTAGCATTGTTCATCATCAATAAAAAAAAAAAAAAATAAGAAGAAGACTACTAATTTCTCTCTAAGAACCTGTAAGCCTAATACCCGTTCTTTCAGGGATGTGGAATTCCAATTAGCATTTTTCCACCCAGGCAGAGAAACTTTAAATCTATGAAATAGAATGATGTCCGAAGAGTGACATCCTGAGGGCATCCTCTCTGGAAACAGTTTTGATCAAGTGTCTGAAGGCTATCCAATGGGAGCTTATAATCATTTCCAGCAACACGACCCCGAGGGCTCTCGGGCATAGAGCAGAGTAACTAAGCGTAAGGCACACAGTGTGTGTATGTTTAGCTATTAACTTTAAAATAGGCTCGCAATTCCGAATGTTTGCACCTAAGAGGGACTGATTGTGGGTGCAATATTCTAAGATTCCCTGACCGTGAGCAGGATCAGTGTGTTTTATTTTTCTTACAGCTTCATTACGTTGCACACAAAAATGGAAAGGTTAGAAAACTTAAAAAATAGAGTATGTGACCTATAAACATGGTGGAAAAAAACATAATCCAGAAGACAGAGGGCAGAGAGAAATACATTTAGTGCATAATACATACCACGTACAATGAATACACACAATAAAACTAAAACGCAAAAGGGTGAAAACCAGAAGTAACAAAAAGAGCATAAACGAATAAATTTTATCCACGATCACAACAAATGTACAGTTTTGTTTTTTTCCAAAGCCTCATAAGGGAACATACCTATGAAAGGCTGTGTGATCTTGAAGTAGGTCCCTCATGGCACAAAGCTCTGGTGGCCTCCTCCTGTCACTCGGCTGTCACTAAGCTGCTGCTCAGTCATTTATGAGGTTTCAACAGCTGGCAGAGGTACAGACTGCAGGTTTCTGAGGCCAATTCTAACTGAACATAGAAGGAAACGACTCTCTGAGAGAGGTTAACAAGGCTGAGGTTCCACTGGGAAAATCATCCAGAGCCCTACAGTACAGTACAGAGTACGCCAGGGAAGGGGTGGGAAAGGCTTTTCATGGTCCAGTGTAGGCATTAGCTGTTCAAATGCTACTTTATTTGGGGGGTTCCTTAAAGCTTATACCTCCCTTCCAACTCCCCCAAGCACAGGTAGGGGGAAAAGAAGGTTCTAAGGGAAAAGGGACTTAGCCTTCTTCCTGCTGCATGATTCTTGGTGGTGGTGGGGCAATGCCAATATCCATAGTCAGGAAATGCAGAAGTCCAGGTAACCAGCAAACCAGTAAACCAGCATGCCAGCAAGCAGTCCTCCTCCAAGCCACTGTGCCTCCCTCCCCCCCTCTTCTCACTCTGGGCTGTCATATTTATACCTCTCATAGTCCTCAGAATTCAACTACTTCCAGCTGGCAAAGACCATGCTCTGCACAAGACAATTAACAGGTGTAGACAAACTAAAATCCCCCCCCCTTGGGATTATAAACAAAAATGTGTGCATATCATAAACCAAAACGGTCACAACTCTGCAGATTAAATCAATGTACAGCAGCACAAAGAGAAACAAAGGCAGGCAAAGGGAAACCCTTTAAAAGAACGTGAGGCCCGAGCCAGACAGGGCAGCCCAGCTAGGGGAAATGGAATCAAAGGCTGGATCCAAAGTGAATAAATAAATTAATTAATGAATAAAAAATTAAGTGGTGGCTACCTAGAAAGGTGGGAAGAGAAGCAAAATAAGAAATAAAAGAAGAAGAGAAGGAGAAAGAAGAGGCTGGAGAGGAGAAGGAGGGGGGAGGAATGCATTAATGCTCCGACTCAGCCCTTTGACAAGGCCACCCAGGGCTAACAGGGATTTTGAGACGGAAAAGCAATGCTTTATCATGCTTTCCCTTTGGCTTGCTTAGGTTAATGTTTATCATGATGTTCCTCATAAAACAGAAGACAAGCACCAGCAGAACCAAGCAGGCCATTCCATTTTTAATGACTCCATTCAGGTCCTAGATATTTCAGCCAGACTGCAATGCATCCCAGGCCAGCCTGGCCCCCTGCGGAAGGAGGATGCTCCCACCCGAAGGGTAACCATTCCTGGGAAGATAGCTGACTCTTGTCAGTGTTCAACCTTTGGAGATCCCCGTCTCCCATTTTTAAAATGAACATTTAAGATCTTAAATCACACGCTAGGCACCACAAGTTGGGTTTTCCTGTTGCTATTTTTGTTTCCACTAAGAAAAAGTAGCTAGGTAAAGGAGCTCACTGACACCCCACTACAAGTTTCCAGTGACCATTCACTGCGGTGACTGAGAGTCTTTCACATGTAGGCTTAGAAATCTTAAAAAACACGGGACTTAGTTCAAAACGTGGGCTTATTTACCGGTAACGGGGAAGGCCTGCTGAGGATTTGGACTCAGAGCCCAGAGTCACAGGACAAAGTAGGAGAATGTAAAAGCTTGGCTTTGTTTTCTTGACTCCCTGTTTTCCGTTTCTTTTCCTGTTGATGAAGAAACCAGTCTCCTTTATCCACATATCCACATGTGACATATGTGTGAATCATTGCCTTCCCAGCACACAGATATGTTCATGCCCCTGGAAGATCTCATCGGTCTCTCCTCCAGATGTCAGAGAATGGGGCTGAATTTCCTAACTGTGCTGATAACACGGCTGGCTCTTCTGGCACACCCCACCCCCAAGGAGCTCATAGACGTTCTGCTGGGAGTCACTGCTTCATCCCAAGTTCAAGTCCCAGCAAAAGACTGTTCTGACACTCAGGAAATTCCAGGTTGCCCGGTGTATTCCAGGACAAATGTGTTCTTTAGTATGCCACAAAGTGTTTTATGAGCTGTATACTTAAAACAAGTTAAAAGTTAGGTGGGTTGTAGCGGAAGCCTTGGTCTCTTTAAAACCGCAGCTATGTTATGGAAACAGGTTTTTGTCTCACTCCCAAGTGTGGATTCAATGGAGCTGCTTTCAGCTTAGCCACCACAGATAATTGTCTCGTGAGGAGCGTGGTCTTTGCCAGCTGGAGATAGTTTAAGCCTGAGAGGGTATAAGTACCAGAGCCAAGCAAGGAGGAGAAGGAAGAAGGCTACTGATCGTTCATCCTGATGCTTCCTTCGCTGGCTTGCTGGCTAGCTGGACTGCTGGATGTCCTGACAAGGACAACTGGAATTGTCCCAAGGAACTGAGTCTAAAGAGGTCTATGTCCACCATCTCTTCTAACCTTTCTCTCTCCCACTCAGTGTTGGGGGATTGGAAGGGAGGTAGAGGATTAAGGAGCCCCAAATAAAACGGTGTTTAAAAAAATAGCGCCTACAGGAGATGGTTGCAATTATTGTCACAATGAGCAGCAAACCCCTGTGGATGGCAATTCTGTGACATCTAACCAAAATCAGAAGGCTTTTTGATGTGTATGGCTGACCTGCCAATTTTTGTGTGGAAGGTCAGTCATCAGAACAATGTTCATTATCAAAAGATGGAGGGAAATATCAATAGGAGACCGGTTAGAAGTAAGATTTCCAGTTGGGTATGATGGCGCACACCTTTAGTCCCAGCACTCGGGAGGCAGAGGCAGGCGAGTTCTGTGACAGCCAGGGCTATTTAGAAAGAGCCTGTCTCAAAAACCAACAAAACAAGAAACAAAACAAAACAGGGGGAGTGAAGAAATGGAGAATGGTTCAGCTGTTAAAAGCTACGCTCGTAACCATCAAAAAATTATAGCAGTTCTATAGGCCTAATATGAAGCTTAAAAAAAAAAATAGGTGAAGATTTCCCTGCTCTGTAAACCTTTATCTAACAGATACAGGGTGGGCCAGTGAGATGGCTCAGCAGCTAACGGTCTTGGTGGACAAGCCTGGTGACCTGAGTTCCAGTCTTGTAGAAGGAGAGAACTGGCTCCATCTACAAAGTTGTTCTCTGACTTCTGGAAGCCATGCCTTGAAAAGGATTCCTGGATCCCAGCCGGAACTTCTGATTTGGGAGCTTAGGAGTAGCCTGCTGTCTTGAGGTCCCCACAGCAACTGAGACTTGTCCACGTGAGCCTGAGGACCAGGCCCATGGTACAGTTCTCTGGAGCGGAGGGAAATGGGGGACCTTTGGTGGAGTGAAACCCCACCATCGTTCCCTCGAGCGTCACTTTCTGATACCCTGAACAGAGATTGGGGAGGACGTGTGGGAGGGATTCGGTGCTCTCACGCTGCCTGACCCGATTCTCAGGAAGAAGCTGACGGTTTCTTCAGCTCAGAACAAAGTCACCGGGCCACTAGAGGGCACTGTGCTCACGTTCCCGAGGGGAAAGGAAGCCCTGCCGTCCCTTCTTGCTTAAATATTGTCGTTCTTTCATTTGTTTGGTTTATTTTAGTTTTAAATGCATTGAAATTAAAAGATAATCGTTCCGCCTCCCCTCTCTCCCTTCAGATTCTTCCTCCACTCCTTCCGTGGACCCCTGCACCGTCAAATATACATATAGATGCATAAATAGACAACATGTGTACATAATACATATAAATATATACATTACATAATACATATAAATATAAACATTATATATATGTACAAATATATAATTACCCCTTGAGATTTTACACCTTCCCAACTAATGTGTTTATTGCTACTGTCGTTGCTCAGATGTTGTGTAGGCAGCCATTTCTAGGAGGGACTGTTTCACAGCAGACTTCCTGGTATTCTGGCTCTTACCATCTTTCTGTCGGCGTTTCTCCTATGTTCCCTGGACCACAGGCGCAGAAACAGCGATGTAGATGTACCCTTTGGGGCTTTGCCCCTACAATCTGTTGATCTCTGCATTGTGTCTGAGTTTTTTGTTTGTTTGTTTGTTTGTTTCTGTTTTGTTTTTGTGGTGGTCTCCGTTTGCTGCAAAGAGAAGCTTGTTTGATGAGGGGTGGTAGCTGTGCTCATCGTGGGTACAAGGCTAAGTTTTAGAAAGTTGGAAAGGAATTAAGCTGCTCTATCAAAGTTGTAGTAGAAGCGCCTCTTCTAAGATCCATGACCTCCTAGCCCCAGGAAGTTGGCTGGTTGGCTTGTTTTCTAGCACCAGGCATGAGTTTCCTCCTGTTGCGTGGCCTTAAGTCAACTTAAGGAGCTATCGGTTACCACCGACATCTGAGTCTCACTTACTGCACCTTTATAAATATCCTGCCATGCTATTCATTGTTGCCTTTCATAGGGGTGACAGCTGGGTAGAGGTATTATTTGCCGCCTTCTCTTGGCAGCTTACGAAGCACTTCCTGTTACCATGGAAGCTAGGCTGCAGGAAGGAGGTTTACCTTCAACCTCCTCCACGAGCTGTCCAAGGGCAACAAACAGCAGTAGCTTTCTTGTTTTGGGGGTCACTTGGACCACCCTGACCAACATCTTGAAAGGAGGCTTATTTGCTTGGAAGCTGAAGAGTATGCTGTTGTGTATATATTCCACATTTTCATTATCCACTCATCAGCTGAACGACATTTAGGTGGTTTCCATTTCCAGCAATTGAGAATGGGGTGGCAATGAAATTGCTGAGCAAGTATCCTGGAAATACAGGGATTATCCAACATACATAAGCCGAATAATATAATAAATCATATAAATGGATTTAAAGACAAAAATCATATAACCATCTCAATAGATGCAGAAAGGCCTTTAGCAAAATCCAACATGCCAGGGCTGGAGGGATGGCTCAGCATTTAAGAGGATTGGCTGGGACTGGGTGCTCTGCCGCAGGTCCTGAGTTCAATTCCCAACATCCACGTGGTGACTCATGACCATCTATAAAGGGATCTGATGCCCTCTTTTGGTAGGTAGGTGTACATGCAACAGAACATAAAATTTTAAAAACTAAATATAACTGACCTTTCTAAAGTTTATTTAAAAAATAAATCCAACAATCCAACTTATATCCAACTTCATGATAAAAGTACTAGAAAGAGTAAGACTGGAGAAAACATAGCTCAACAAGATAAAGGATTATGTTACACACCCACAGCCAACATCATCCTAAATGGAGAAAGACTAGAAGCAACTCTGTTAAAATAAGAAATAAGACAGATTGCCCACTATCCTCACATCTTTTTAGCAGAGTTCTAGAAGAACTTGCCAGAGCAACAAGGCAAAAGAAGAAAATTAAAAGGAGGCAGATAGGAAAAAAAGAAGTTAAATTATCCCCATTTGCACGTGGTATGATTTTATACATAAGAGACACCAAAAAATCCATCAGAAAACTTCTAGAAACAATCAAAAACTTCAGCAAAGTGGAAGGATACAGAATCTGCTCACTAAAGCCAGTATCCTTTCTACACACCACCAACAAACACGCTGAGAAAGAGATTGTGGACATAATCCCATCTACAATAGCATCAATGACAATAAACTGTCTTGGAGAAAAATCTAAGGAAGTACAATGAGACTTCACTTCTCTGAAGAAAGAGATTAAGAAAGACACCAGAAAATGGAGAGAGATCCTGTGTTCATGGATCAGTAGAATATTTTGGAAATGACCATCCTGCCAAAAGCAATTTACAGACTCAATGTAATATCAATATATTATCAATATCAATATATAATATCAATATCAATATCAAAATACCTACAACACTCTTCACAGAAACAGAAAAAACCCAAACTAAAATTTAAGTGAAACTAGAAAAGACACCGGATAACCAAAGAAATTTTGATCAAAAAGAATAATACCAGAGAGCCATTCCAGACTCCATAATGTATTACAGAACCACAATTATAATATGTATGTATGTATATATGTATGCATGCATATATGTATGTATGCATGTATGTATATGATACTGGCAAAAAAAAACAGATATGTAGTTCAGTGGCACAAAAGCAAAGATCCAAACATGAGTACACTAGCTTCAGCCATTAGTGTTTAACAAAGAGACCAAAGCATACATTGGAGAAAAGACAAAGAGTCTTCAACAAATGGTGCCATTAAAAATGAATGCCCACATGTCAAAGAATGAAATTAGATCAGTATCTATCACCTGGCACAGAAATTTAACTCCAAGTGGCTCAAAGTCACCAGTTTGGAAAATTTTAAATTTTAAATTTTAAAATTGAAAATTTAAAACTGCTGGAAGAAAACATCAGCAGTACAAGATATAGGTATAGGTGCAAGAGAGAACTTTCTGAGCAGGACTCCATTTACACAGGAATTTAGGTTAACACTTGATATGTGGGATTGTAAAGGACCTCAAAACTCAGTAGGTCCCCAGAACTTAGCACAACTGACTCCATGATAGAAATACCATACAGGCCGTAAAACTCAGCTCATAGAAAGCACCATCTGCAAAAACTAAAACAAAGACCTAATCCATCAAGTTCACAGTTCTGGGAAAGTCTCTAAATGCACTAACCTTGCTTTTTGGCTTCTCTTATCCCATGTCTGTCTAACTATGCTGTTAACTGAAGTATGACAACCCAGAATATGTTTTCTGTGCTTAAAATCTCACCCTGAGGAAATCTTGGTGCTTCCCTGGGATCCTGAACACCCAGTGTAGTTGCCAGTTGGCTAATAAAGACTTCCTATTGGCTTAAATCCGTGTCTGAGCAGTCTTCTCTGACGGATACCCCACAACAGGGACCTCATAAAACTGAAGTTTTCTGTGTCACTAAGGAAACAACTCATCAAGTGGAGAGGAAACTCCCAGAGGAGGTGAAAATCTTTGCCAGCTATACATCTAACAGAGGATTACCCTCTAGAACCTAAGAACTCAAGAAACAAAGAGTCAAGACCTAATTTAGGAATTCGAGAGGGGTTTAAAAAAAGAGAGTTTTCAGTCAAATATAAAAGAGGGTAAGAAATGCCTCAAAACCTTTTCATTCTCCTTCGCTATTAGGGAAATGTAAATTAAAACAAGTCTGCGATTCCACCTCATGTGAGTCAGAATGGCTAAGAGCAACAAAGCAAACTGACAACCAGGGCCGGGCCGCTGAAGCTGCGGAGAAAGAGGGACTCCCGTTCACTGTTGGTGGGATCGCAGACTGGTGCAGCCACTCTGGAAATCGGTAGGGAGGGGCCCCACAAAACTAAAAATGAACCTCTGTGGCATATGCCCCAAGGGCTTCACATTCTATTGTCATTGACCACAATGCACTTAAGCTTTGGTTTCAAAATAAGCCTTCCTCATTGAAAAGTAAGTCTGAGAGTGTTGCATTCTTAAATGTCTCAGTATAGGAGATTGGAACTTAGAAAACGGAGACATGTCAATGACATGATAATAAACTAGAAATATCTGCTTACTTTTGATATATATATATATGTACATATATGTGTGTGTGTATACACACACACACACACACACACACATATATATATATATATACATAAATAAAAAAAAACAGACATGTAGTTCAGTGGAACAAAAGCAAAGATCCAAACATGAATACACTAGCTTCAGCCATTAGTGTTTAACAAAGAGACCAAAGCATACATTGGAGAAAAGACAGAGTCTTCAACAAATGGTGCAATATATATATTTGAGACAGGGTTTCTCTGTGTAACCCTGGCTGTCCTGGAACACCCTCCATAAGACAGGCTGGCCTCAAACTCACACTGATCCTCCTGCCTCTGCCTCCTGAGTGCTGGGATTAAAGGCATGTTCCTTTAATCCCAGCCAGCCAGTCAAGTCTGGTATTTTTGTAAATCAAGAAAATGTGCAGAAGTCCCTTAAAAACGAGTACATGAAGCCCGTTTTTTTTTCCTGAGTGCATTGTAACTTTGCAAGGCAACAGGGCCAGTTCTTAGTGCTTAGCCGGATTCAGGTCTGTGGGTCCTGGAGGTTCGGGATGTACGTCCTGGCTATAGTTTTACTTCCCTCGAGCAAGTAGGAGATTTAGCTCAAGCATTTAATGCACTATTTACTGTTTAATTTTTCAGAGTTTGTTTCTAAGAAGACCAAATTACTGAGAGGAAAAAAAAAAGAGAGAGAGAGAGAAAGAAAGAGAGAACTGCCTGTAAATAAGCACAACACACACAGGAATTAATCAATCTTCCCTTAGTGCTTTTAGCTCCGAGAGACCACTTCATAAACCCAGACAAATGGAACTACAGCTCATTTAAAGGTTAGAAGGATGGGCGCTTCCTTGAGCCCCAGCTTTTCTTGGTCCACAGTGGCATTGTCTTGCAGACTATAGACAACAGTAAGCCCATCGATAAATGCAGGATTCGATTTCATCATACTTGTTTGGCAGAGAAGAGCGAAAGCATGACTAACAGTGTTCGTTGGTCTCTTTTACATTTCAAAGACACGACTGCACCTTAAACACACATTCGTGTGAGATGGTTAAAGGGTTACTCGCCTTACTCAGCACAAAGCTCTGCTAGTCCATCTACAGGCTCACAGACACTGCCTCCCCTGAGGCTAGGCACCCCCTCTCCCAGGATCCTCTTCTTTCTGTGGTTCTGGGCCAGAAAGGCTGGTGAGAATCTTGAATGGAGGCAGATGTGTTGAAAAACTCTTAGCGAACTGGTGAACGTGCAAGCTAGTCCTCAGCTGTGATTTTGTGAAGAAGATCATGAACTTGGCTCTCAGACACACTGGTTTTGTCAGTACGTATGTCATCCTGGGCAGCTTTATCTCTTATGTTCGTCTTCGAGAAAGAATGGGTTGACCATCCCAGGCTTTCCAGATGGGCTTATTACGAATACTAACGGAGCTATTATTTTGGATGGTATTGGCTCAGAGTAACACTGTAAAAAGCTACTGTGAAAGGTCCCTCATTTCGAAATGCCTCTGGGATGTCTTTCCATTCACTCGGACTTACAGCTTTGGTTTTAATAGCAGATTGAGATACACAGCCATGTGAAAAGAGAAAAGAGGCAAAAATGAAGGGCTGTGCTAGGAAGGCCAGAGAGACCTACTTAAGCCAGCACTCTGAAGGAGGTCATACAAGGATGGGAAGCAAGGAACCTTGCAGTTCTGATCTCTTCTTTAGGTAAAATGGTGAAACACTAAAACCAACCAACCAACCAAAAACTCCACCTCAACTAAGAATATTTGCTGTGCCAGTACTTTTGTTGTTGTTTTTCAAGACAGGGTTTCTCTGTGTGGCCTTGGCTGTCCTGGACTCACTTTGTAGACCAGGCTGACCTTGGACTCACAGAGATCCATCTGCCTCTGCCTCCCTGAGTGTTGGGACTACAGGTGAGCACCACCATGTTTTGTCCTCCAAGATCCCAAACCAAGAACGTAAATAGTGCTGGTGGCATTCCTATCCTGTATGCTCCCAGCTAAACAGAGAAACCAACAACAACCCAGGCTTCAGAGCATTCCCGGAAGTAATGTCCGCCCCGTAACACGGTCATAACCACCGGAAGACTCACTACGGAAACAGAGTGACGGTCAGCTGTGCAGCAATCACCCTGGAGCACTAGCCACGTTAGGAAATGAGGACACTGAAAGCAAAGACATTCCATCAGATAATGCAGCAGACAGCCCCACCTCTCAGGAGACTGGGGCCCAGGCATCCTGCAAACTTAGCTTGTCTATGCTCCTTAGGAGAGGAAAAAGGAAAAGGAAAGAACAAGGAGAGAGGGAGAAAAGAGTGGGGATGAAACAGGGCAAGAGAGAAGGCTGGTCTTCAAGAACAACTTTGAGTACTAAACAGACGAAGAACGGAAGGACGCCGGGTAGAGACATAGGTCATAGACTAGACTCTGACTTACCCTCCCCTACTGCCTCTGCAGTGGGTCGCGTCCCTGGGCTTCCTTCAGAGGCCCATCACTTTGTCAATGCTATCTAGGGCTAGGGCTAGGGCAGGCGGTCTTGACCTTCCTGCTGCTCCACCCTTCAATACAGTTCCTCATGTTGTGGTGATCACTCCCCCCCCCCCCCCGACCATCATAAAATTGTTTCCGTTGCTGCTTCAAAACTGTAACTTTGCTGTTGTTATGAATTAGAGCATAAATACCTAATACGAACCTAATATCTGATGGTGAGTGTAAATACCTAATATCTGATGTTGCATCTATGACGCACAAGTTGAGAAGCAGGGGTCTAGGGGCGGAAAGCCTCAGGACTTCCCACACGTACTTTGGAACAAACAACGGACGGGCCTAAATGCTTTAAGTGTGGTTGCACCCAGCTTGGTATATTTTGAAAAACAGACCCAGTGAGACGGTGTCCACTAACTCCTTTGTTTCAGGTATTGGAGACCCAAGCCTAGGCCTAGAGGAGGGAAGAAAGAGAAGTCCTTGTTCTCACAGGAGAGGGGTGATATGAACAACCGGCTGGCCTGGGGTCACCACTATTTCAAGTTGGCCTTTTCTCTATGCTTCCTTTCAAAGGTGCCCCGTTGTGTGCACTGTAGCAGTTAGCTGTGGGTGTACTAACCCTCTTTTGTTAAAGCTCGTGCTGTCTGGACATCCCTCACCCAGTCCACGTGTCAACATACTGGCCTTCCCGGAGAGCTCCCAGTTTGTGGGTGCTGATGGTATCCCGGTGGAACCCTGGCTGAAACACCCCGGCTTCTCCCAAAGCCTCAGGGAGGCCTCTGGAGAGCGGGAACTTCCATTCTGTTGCTCTGGTGCTTTTTTGCAATATTCTATGTTCAACAGAGGTTAATAGAAATGTCACCAAAGGAAACGCAAGAAGAAAATATTGCTACCTCAAAGCTTTCCTGGAAGTGATGGAGATAAGTGTCCTACAGCCATCGTGGAAATACTGTCTGTGTGCTCCATGGGCTCCCGGGGTCTTGGATGAATTCTCCTGTGAGCAGTTTCCTATCTCTGCCTTTATCATAGAGTTACCTGAGCGAATCAACATTCCATGAGACGTACGAAGCAAGCCCCTGAGCTGGAGGGCAATGTGTCAGGTCTCTATGCTATAAATCACTATTTCAACAACCCAAATGCGCTCCATCCTTATCTCTATGGAAGCCTGGCCGTCATAGTCATAGCTGATGCATGACTCAAAGAGAACATTGCCTTTTACGTCAGTGTCTGCTTTTCTCCTGGGAAAAGTCCAAAACAGTCTCCTTGGCTGGATATTTTATCCTCTCTGTTTTATTATCTGCCACGTCATGACACCCACAGCTGCTGAAAGCTGGAACTGTCCATATGGAGAGCAAAGCTGTGGCTCTTCCTCAGGTACCAGAGAGATTGGCACCACCAGCCATGGGAGCTGCCAGAGGCACACTTCCTCATCCCCCACCATCACTGCTCATCTCTTTCCTCCTTCCTGTCTGTAGGGCTCTTACCTTACTTAGCTGTCTGGCCAGAAAAGAGTCAGCTACTGCAGACACCATTCCTTCTTGGACCCTTGTTTGACCCTAAGTGCCAAAGGTAAGCAATGCTGGTCTGTAGAGACGGCCTAGGTAGAGCCACGAAGGTGGCAAATAGAACCAGAGCCTCTGACCTTGGCCTGCAGTTGGCACACTGGAGAAAGGCCAACCCGTGAGAGAGCAGAGGGTACTGGGTTCAGCTTCACCACCGGCACCAGCAGCAAGACCAACAGCCTCCTCCTCTGTCGCCATGACGAGCTATGACTTCCTCTATCTGTCTGTTGCACTTCCCTGATGAGGAGGCCAGAGAGGCAGCAAAAGGTTCTGAAAGGAAGAAGGGACAGAGTGAAGCCCTTTCTGAGCCCCAGTAGAGGGTACCTTTTAAAGCCCTAACAGTGACCGATGATAAACAGTTCTGTAACATTGTCTACACGGCGCGTATTCAGTTTTCTTTTCAAATAATTTTTCTTGCTACAACAGCTCTCATCTACAAACTGTCCCAGTAGGGAAGGTACAGGCAGACGTTACACAGGTGGAAGGCTGAATTTAAAAAACAAACAAACAAATAAAAACAATTAACAATGCTAGGAAAAACTGCAGCTGCCGGGATCCTTGTTTGGAGTTTCTCCTGTGAAATGCAAAGTGGAGAATCCCGTCAGAATTTCAGACACTCTAGGAACACCCGGGACTCCTCAGACACCAACCAGACCCTGTGGCGGGGAGAAAGCCAAAGAATTGCTTTCTTAGATGCCCTGCCCCCCGGCCCCCACAATGTGACCGGAAATGTAGTTAGGGCTAAAAACACCTACATTAGCCTCCAGCAATCCGGACACGCTTGGTAGATTAGAAGATGACCTGGAGAAGCCAGACATAATAAGTGTGCTGGCTGGTCTTAGGTCAGCTTTGGAGGGACCCTAGTAGGTGTGGAGGACACTGGAGGGAGAAGAGGGTAATATCTATGGAGTAATTGCATTGCCGATAACAACGCCGTTCCCCGGTGACAGCACTTTTGTCTGTTTGTTTTTGCAAATTGCAAATGTCTTCAAGTTGCGGCCACGTTTTGGGACCCAATAATACGGGTCACAAAGTAATTTGTAGTTACTGGGTCTTTTCCAATGAGGTGACTGCTGGTTCCTCATGTGTGTGACCTCCATGCCGTCTTACAGGGCGTCAAGTACCGTCTGAAGCTCTTTTATTAGTAAGGCTAAGGTCCCCGAGAGGGAACGCCGATTTCCCCTATGTTAGTTTTCCGTTCAAAGTGCAGCCTGCTTCCCTCCATAACGTTCTGCGCCCCTAAATGGGCGGGAGGGGGGGTGGGGGAGAGGCCTAGCAAATTGAAGCAGCCTGTTCCGCCCTCTAGTGGCTATCACGTGGTAGAACATCTCTAAAGACTAGCTGGCAGATTTTCTGTTAACGGTCCACAGTCCACTTGACAGAAGTTCTACGTTTTCTGCCCTAGACGTTTCTCCCTTTGGTACCGGGGCATCTGGGAAAACTGGGGTTCTGTGAGTCTCCAGCGTTATAGTCCCTCGGGGCAAATATTCAAATAAAATTCTATAGCGATGATCTAACACAGCAAAGTAGCCTGCTATGATCCCCGAGTTTAATCGAGCTTATTTATGGAAAGTTCTTTTAGCGTCTGAGTTCCCTTGCTGTTGATGGTGGTGGCGTAGCATTTTAAACAATGGTTTGATGGTTGGATACTCTGCCCTGAGGTCACACTAGAAAGCTGATGGCCGGAAATAACTGCCAAACACAAACATCGCTGACCCCAATAGCTTTCCGGAATCTACCATCGACAATCTGCTAATAAGACACAGAGGCATTTTAACCTCCTTTTGAAGGTAGGTGTGGAAGAAATTAGAGAGAGAAGAGCATATCTACGGAGTAATTTCATTGCCGATAACAGCGCAGCTCCTCAGTGACGGCAGTTTTGTTTGGCGGTGTTTGTTTATGCAAATTGCTAATGTCTTCAAATTGCAGCCGCATCTTGGGACCCACTAATACGGTTCACGAAATAATTTGTAGTTACGGGGTCTTTTACAAAAATGATGATATTTAAGATTATCTTGTAATTAGGTCAGAGGAAAGCAGTGCTCATTCTATAAGCTGGGGCCGGGCTGCAAGTCTGGGCCCTAATTAACTCCACAGTCGATTCGCTGTTGTTAGTATTGCTAGGGTACGCCGTAATGACAATCTGTATCCCAGGCTTGCCTGGTAAGATGTTTGCCCGCTTACTGGATTCTTCTCACCTCGAGCACAGCTGGGAGAGAACATGTTTCTCTCCCCAGGATATGTGTGCAGCTCCGCCCCCTGGAATTATGCGAGTTTTCACAGATAAAAAGCAACCAGGCAGGCATTTTGAACAAGCACAAATAGCAGTGAGGCTTAAGAGAGAAAGCGCTATTTTCAGTGCTAGGTTAACAATAGACTTATTGAGAGCCCTGGTGAGCTAGAGGCAGAATAGGCAGGGACCTCCTGCTCCACACTGCGCCTTCTGTTTGTGGAGTTAAGGCTTTGACTGAAATGCTAATGGGGGAAAAAGTTCCTTGGGAATCTGCAGATCTCTACCTTGTCTCTGCCCCTTCCCCCCCCCAAGATTAACGTGAGTTATTAATTCCCTTCCTAGTAAAGCTGCAGAACTCTATGAAAGGAGCCAAAGGAGATTAACTGAGAGAGAGAGAGAGAGAGAGAGAGAGAGAGAGAGATGTTTTACACTGAGGGTAAAAATCACTAACCTTAGTTTTCTCTAGTATGGTAGAAAGTGTTCTGTATTCCTTGGCCCATTCCCCCAACCCCCTCACTGCAGGTAGGGGCAAGAAAGAATTGCCTCAGTGGTTGAAATCAGCTTTTAGGAACTTCACTGACTGCCAAAGGCGTGTTACCTAGACTGTTCTGAGGCTGAAGAGCTTGGACATGACTTCCTGTCTCATCTGCCCCGACCCCTCCTTCCTTCTTTCCTGTGCAGAAGCTCCTCACCTACCTGCAAACCCCTGTGTCATCATCCTGCTGCCTTCCCCTTGAGGGAACACTGACTTTGAGAGCTATCTCGCTCCTCTTGGCACCATGACTGGTAGGAAGAGGCTGGAGAGGAAGAGGCTTTGTGGTGAGGATTCTCAAGAGGGTTCCTCCCTGCCTCGGGGTACTTGCTGGGAGATTACAGAAAGCCAGGCTGTTTCCATTTTAAGTGCAGGTTCTGGAGGGTAAAACCTGAAGAATTGGCCCTAAATGTTTGCCAATTCTTTTGTCTTTTAGCTTCCCCTCTCTCCTTTCCCCCATCTGTATGCTTTCTTTCACTTCTCAGTTAATCAACTGCAGATTATCCCAAGGGAAAAACTCTCAAACAGCCCTTTCACCTTCCAGCATTTTTGCGTATCAACAATAGTAACCTGATTTTTTTACACATTTACATAATGGAATTTTAGTCATTTTCACACACCCTGCTCCCCTCTTTCACCTTCCTCCTTCTCCTGCTGGAATCTTTAGTCTCAATGAGTCCCGCTCGTACAGGCATAGCTTCTTTTTATGTGTAGTCCTCCAAGTTTAATTAGAATTTCTCACCTGAGTGTGGGTGTGAGGTTATTTCCTGAATCCAGGACACCTTACTAGCGGCTCACCACTGAAGAAAATGAGCCCCCTCTCTCCCAGTGACTGTTTATTATCCTGTGATAAAACATCATTAACAAGGCTGTTTCTAGAAGGGAGGCTTGAGGCTCCAGAGGGATAAAAATCCATAGCTATAGCAACAGGAAGCACAGCATCTGGCAGGCATATTCAGTGGAGTAACAGCCATCTTAAACCAGAAAGGGGAAGCAGATGGGGAGGAGAGAGAGAGAGGAGAAGAGAAGGCATGGCATTTGAAATCTCAGCCTTTACAAACCTCAGAGATATATTTCTCCAGTAAGTAGCCACCACATACTGGTAATTGTTATTTAGTGCCTCATGTAGGGTTGAGTCCTTTTGGGCTCTCATCATCCATGATGAAATACAGGTGAATGAATAAAATACACACACACACAGACACACACACACACAGACACAGACACAAACATACACACACACACACACACACACACACACACACACACACACACACCATAATACTATTCAGCCCTAAAGAAAACTGTAATCATAAAATTTACAGAAAAATGGATGAACTTAGGGTATATAATCTCCTTCATATTCAGACTCTAGACAATATACATAAACATATATATATATATAAACAATATATGTGAGTATAGTATAGCATATAGAAAGGAAAACAGGAAAAGCTAAATATTAGAGGATGAGGAAGGAGTGAGCGCAGGTGATTGACAGGAATTATAAAAGAGGATATAGAGCTAATTGTTTTTCTAATTATAATGCTGCCATGAGTTTTTCATTTGGGGGTGGATAAGTACATAAAATATATTTGATACTGAAGTTCTAAATTGTAATGTGAAGCTCCATAGCTTCCACTCTGAGTTCGTATTCTAACTGCATATAAGCTCACTGAGTTATATAGCCTTTGTGCCTTGTTAATTTTGTTGTGTATTTTTTTTCTTTTTACTTGCAACATTTTATACTAAAGTTAAAAAAAATACTGATTGGCCCCACCTTGTGCAGAGGACCACAGTTGTGATAAAAGCAACATCCCAAGGGAATAATGAGTTCAATAGCTAGGTCAGTCAAGGAGGCTCTTTTTTGCTGCACATCTCCTCATCCTCTGGCTCTTACAAGATGAAGGCTGAGTGCAGACTGATCTGTGGGTACTTGGAAGATAGTTTGATAACATGACCATTTAGCAAAAATAATAGTAGTTGTCCTCTGAGGCCTGTGGCTTCTCCAAGTTTACAGAACCCCACATGAATTATCTTCTATGGAGTAGATCTCAAATCCAAGCAGAAAGGGGCATAGTTACCTCCATAACCGCCATGAAACTATTGAACTAGAGGGCACACATTTTCTCACAGGTTGTTATTGTATAGCTCACAGAATTCATTGTCCTGTAAGAATCATGGATGAGTTTTCTCCTCCAGAAATCTACACAACACCTGTAGCACTGTAAAAGATGGCTGGTAGGGAGGAAACTTCCAGCTCAGCATTAGCTTGAGTCCTCCATGGGACTCAAGCTAATGGGATGTCTTTGGCAAATAGGGTTTCACTATACAGTTCTGGTAGGCAATCAAGAGCATGGTAGTTTGTGTTATTTGAGAGATCTCCGGGTTCACTGTGGTTAACAGCTTGTGGGAAGGTCATCTACACTTGACACTGGGATTTTTATTAAGAATCCGTGGCCTCTGAGAGAGATCTGTTCAAAAAAGTTTTAGATTATACCTTCTGATAAGCTTATAAACTACTGAGGTTTTATCTGACTTGTTCTTACATCCTTAGCTTTGATTACCCTTGCCTCCTACCCCATCCTCTTTCCTCACCTCCCAACCCTCCTTAGACCTTCTACCTCCCAGCACTCCCCCCCACCCCCTGCACTTTCATGTCCAATACGTCCTACTATCCCTTCTTCCTTCTGCTAATGACCCCTTTCTGTCTTTCTGGCCTTTACAAGCACTCAATGCTAGACATAATATTCTAAAAATTCATAGCTAGGAGCCACATCTGAGAGAGAACACGTGCCATCTGTCTTTCTGGACATAGGTTACTTTAGTAGGTTTTCCAAATGCCCTCATTTTTTCCGAAATTTTCATAATGGAATTCTTCCTTACCACCGAATGTAAGTTTGTTCTTTGTGCGTACCACATTTTCATATCCTTTCAGCACTTGGTGGACATGTAGGCTTGTTATATTTTCTCCCTCTTTTGACTAGAGCCACAGTGAACTTTGAAGCTTAGTTATTTCTGCTGTGGGCTATTAAATTCTTTGGCTATATGCCCACAAACGGTATAGCAATGTTATACAGAAGTTTTATTTTTAGCTTTTGTGAGAAACTCCACACTCATTTCCATGGTGGCTGCAACATTTTATACTCCCACCAACAGTGAACAAATGTTTCCTTTTACCACATCCCCATTTTTAGTCATTTGTAATTTGATAACACCATTCTGACAGGAGTCAGATGAAATCTCAGTCTTCTTGTTTGTTTGTTTGTGTGTTTGTTTGTTTGTTTTGAGACAGCATTTCTCTGTGTAGCTTTGGCTGTCCTGGACTCACTTTGTAGACCAGGCTGACCTCGAACTCACAAAGATCCACTTGCCTCTGCCTCCCTGAGTGCTGGGATTCAAGGTGTGTGCCACCGTACCCAGATGAAATCTCAATCTTAATTTGAATTTCCATGATAGCTAAGGATGTTGAAGACATTCTAAAGAATTTATTAGTCATTTGTATTTTTCCTCTTGAGAATTCCCTTATTCAGTTCCATCATGCACTTTTCAATTTGATTGTCTGCATTACTTATGTTCAGTTTAAGTTCTTTGTATATACTAAACACTCTGTCTAATATATATCTGACAAAGATTTTTTCTCTCCATTCTGTAGGCTATCTCTTCACTGAAATAACAGTTTTCTTTCCATTACTGAGATCCCACTTGCTAATTGTCAGTGTCATACCCTGCCTGAGCAACAAGAGTGCTATTCAGGAAATTCTTACTTCGGCCTACATCTTGAAGCGGACTCCCTACATTCCTCTAGATGGTTCAGAGGTTTGACTCTAACATTAAGGTGTGTGAGCTGCTTGGAATTGTGTTTGGTTCAGGATGAGAGCGACGGATCATTCATCCTTTTACTGGTAAACATCCTACTCTCCCAACAGAGCTGTAACATGAGATTTTGGAAGGCGTTGATGTCCAATAGGATCCCGTGAAGGGTATCGTGGGGGTGGAGATGAGTTTCAGAAAGCTTTGGGAGGACTGACGTTTTCCCCGGAGAATTTGACCCTATGCATTCCAAGGACCAAGGCTCCAGTAAAGTTTCACAGTGCAACACTTATGAGAACCCTGAGAAGCATCAGGTTGACAGCGCTTTAGGCGTTTTAATAATTGCACATTCAGAAACCTTGTTTACATTTGCCAACTTTTCATGATTCCGAATGTAGTCACAAGCCCTCGTTGAGGAAGTTGCACTCAGAAAGAGATTTATCCAGGGTGAGTGAGGGCAGGGAGAGGAACCTCTGGAGGCTGGACACAGCTTTCACAAAGCTGGTCCCCTCTGAGGGCTACGCCATAAACTGCAAGAGTAGAGCACTGTATCATTTAAAAATATATACATTTCACTGCCATTGGTGGCAATATTCACAATCTGAGCCCACACGTGTCTCAAAGCGTAGAGTCAACAGATAATCTGTGCCTCCCAAATAACAGAAAGCCATTAGAAAGCCCTAAGCCAACAATAACCGTCATGTTTTAACTCTCTCCCGTTCTGTCACCATAAATTAGTCCTTGTTACTAGGTTATCTCATACAACCAATTCTGTTTTTTTTGTTTTTACTTACATTTTATTTTTTACATTACCTATTTATAGTGTGTGTGTGTGTGTGTGTGTGTGTGTGTGTGTGTGTGTGTGTTGTGTGACTGCGGGGGGTAGAAGGTAACACTTGGAAGTCTGTTCTCCCCATCACCTGGTGGAGTCCAGGGATTGAGCTCAAGCCCTTAGGCTGCATCTATACACCCTCACCAGCAGAGCCATCTTGCTGGTTCTATTTACATCTGCTAAGCCCCTGATTATTTTATATTTTTGAAGCTCAGTTTTGTTTTCTGTGCTAGTTTCATTTCTCTTTAATTGCATCTATTCATAGAGCCTGATGAAGCGCACTTGATTATTATCATTTAACAAGAGTTTATGTGGGCAGAGAACTCAGGTCAACTCTCTTTTCTAAGTATCTTGAAAGTACTGGCTTTTGGAGTCTCACCTATACGCACGCTCACTGGACAATATGGAAAAACAGGGCAGTGTGCACCATCACACTACAAATCACTAGTCTTTATAGAAATGTTTGTTTTTTTATGAGAATTAACTGGCTAAGCCTCAAGACAAAGAGTTTAAAAGACCAATTCTAAACATGATCAATAAAATCAAGGCATTTAAAGAGTCCAGGAACAGAAAAACAGAACAAAGTTAAAAGAGAATAGATTCTGATTGAAATCTAAGAACCACAAACATAGGCTGAATGAAATTAAGAAGACAATTCAGAATTTGAAAAAATGAATTCAGCAAAGAGATAGGAATACTGAAGAAAGGTCAAGCTGAAATGAAAGCAGAATTGAAAAATACAACAAACCAATTAGAAAACTTAGGAGAAAGTGACCTCAAAAATTCTATCAGGAAACTTCTACAGCTGATAAACACCTTCAGCAAAGTGGCTGTAATATGAAATTAACTTAAAAAAAAAACAGTAGCCCTCCTGTATACAAAAGGGCTGAGAAAGAAATTAGGGAAAAAACAGTCTTTACAACAGCCACAAAAAATAAAGTATATTGGTGTAACTCTAATCAAGCAAGTGAAAGAATTATATAAAAAAAACTTCAAGTCTCTGAAGAAAGAAATTGAAGAAGATATCAGAAGATGGAAAGATCTCCCATGTTCATGGATCTGGAGGATCAACAAGTAAAAGTTGCTATTTTACCAAAAACAATATACAGATTGAATGCAATCCCTATCAAATACCAAAATAGTTCTTTATAGACTTTGAAAGAACAATTCTAAACTTCATGAAAAAACAAAAAACCCAGAACTGCTAAAACAATCGTCTACAATAAAAGATCTTCTGGAGGTATCTCCATCCCTGATCTCAAGCTGTACTATAGAGCAACAGTAATAAAAACTGCAAGGTACTGGCAGAGAAACAGAATGGTGGACCAATGGAATCAAATGGAAGACCAAGAAGTAAACCCACACACTTACAGAAACTTGATTTTGCAAAGGAGCCAAAAACCATAAAATGAAAAAAAGATAGCATCTTCAACAAGTGGTGGTTGTCTAGACATGTGGATGTCTACATGTAGAAAAATGCATATAGATCTGTATTTATCACCCTGCACTAAAGCAAAGTGCAAGTAGACCTCAACATAAAACCAGACACACTAAATCTGTTAGAAGAAAAAGTGGGGAAGAGCCTTGAATTCGTTGGCACAGGAGACAACTTCCTAAACAGAACACCAACAACTCAGGCTCTGTGATCAACAATTAATAAATGGGACCTCATGAAACTGAAAAGCTTCTGTAAAGCAAAGGACACTGTCAGTAGAACAAAATGACAGCCAATAGACTGGGAAAAGATCTTCATCAACCCTACATCTGACAGATGGCTAATATCCAAAACATATAAAGAACTCAAGAAATTAAACACCAACAAACCACATAATCCAATTTTAAAAAATGTGGTACAGAGCTAAACAGAGAATCCTCAACAGAAGAATCTTGAATGGCCAAGAAGCATTTAAAGAAATGTTAAACGTCCTCAGTCATCAGGGAAATGCAAACCAAAACAACTTTTAGATTTCATCTTATACCTATCAGAATGGCTAAGATAAAAAAACTCAAGTGATAGCTAGAGAGCTTGTGGAGAAAAGAGAATCCTCTTCCATTGCTGGTGGGAGTGCAAACTTGTACAACCACTTTAGAAATCAATCTGTCCCTTTCTCAGGACCCTAGGGAGGATGCTTAATTCTCATTCAGAAGGGAAAATAGAATAGACACCAGAAGTGGATGAAGAAAGGGAACAGGATGGGAGCCCTCCATAGCTATTCTCTGAGAAACTCCACCCAGCATGAAATTGAAGCAGATGCTGATACAGCCAAAGTTTGTTCAGAGCGCAGGGAGTGTTAAGGAAGTCTTAAGATAGAAGGATTGGGAGAAGACAGAAGCTTCACCTGAAGATCAACAGGAGGGCCTGTGGAGACTGTTATACCAACCAAGGACCATGCATGATGAGGACCCAGGTCCCCTGCTCAGATATAGCCAATAGGCAGTTCAGTATCCATATAGGTTGCCCGTAAGGGGACCAGAGGCTGTCTCTGACATGAACTCCGTTGCCTGTTCTTCTATCACTTCCTCTGGGTGAAGTGGACTTGCCAGGCCACAGAGGAAGAGGATACAGGCAGTCCTGAAGAGACTTTAAAGTCTGGGTTCAGTTGCTAAGGGAGGAGGACTTCCCATTTCTGAGGACTAGGGGATCGGGATGGAGATGGAGGAAAGAGGGAGGAAGAGAGGGACTGGGAGGAGACTAGGGAGGAGGCTACGATCAGGATGTGTAAATTAATAAAGAAAAGAAAACTTGGGGAAAGACTTAACCATAAAATATATCAAGTAGAAGATAGAATACCAGGATTTAAAGATAAAATAAAAGTATTAAACCATTCAGTCAAAGAACATGATCAGATTTAAAGATACACACTAAAGGAATATGCAAGAACATTCAGACATCATGAAATGGGCAAGTCTATGACTTATATGAATGGACTAAGGAGAAGAATCCCAGGTCAAAGGCATAGATCTTCAACAAGATCATAGAAGAAAACTTCCACAAACCAAAGGAAGACATACCCACACAGAAACAAGAAGCACACAGAGCACCAAACTGACAAGACTGAAGAAGAGTGACCCACATCATGTTACAGCTAAAACATTAACTACGTAGAGAAAAGCAAAGGCATTGAAATCTGCATGAGAAAAACCACAAGTCATGTAAAGGGAAACTTGTCAGACTTTAACATCTAACTTCTGCATGGACACTTTAAAGCCCAGAAAAGCCTAGAGCAATGTACTATAGACATCTTGTGAGTTTTTTAACAGCGTGACTCTACCATTTTCAGAATGTTCAAAAAGTGCTTAACTATGTAAGTGTGGGAAAACCTTTGTACGCGGTGCAGGAAACCTCAGAAAACAAGACAAGAATCTTAAATCATTTTTTGAGAATTTTATACATAAATACACTGAATTGATATCATTTCCACCTCTCCTCCTCCCTCTAATTCCACCTGTCTTCTCATATTATCCGTCTCCTTATATTATCAGTGTCCACAAACACATTTTTCATTTGTCAGCATTGTATCTGCTTATTTTCTGCAGTTTTATTTTTCTTAATTTTTATTGTTTTATGTATTTAATCATTTTAAACACATTGAATATACAGTAGGTAGCTGGCCGACCTGAAATTCCCAGCTGTTCATTTATGCTGCTGGTATGGTTTTTTTTTTTTTTTTTTTTTTTGGTACATTTGAGTGTTGCATAGATTATAAACTTTTGTCCCAGCCTCTGTCTGTGAGTCCTGGATTAAGTTGAGCTTTTTCAGAAAAGAGTAACAGTTGCTTCTGCCAAATACCCAAAGGATAAGAGTCCATTAATCCATTAATGTGTCAGTTACTCTGACTAAGAGTATTGAGTTCTGGGAGATAAAGCCCAGATCCAGGCCAAGGAACATCTTGGTTGGGAATTATGGTGGGAGATGTTCTTCTGAAAATGAGCTAAGTCAACTGCCTGCTTCTTGCCTCTCATCAGTTGAACTTCTTCAAGGGTCTCCCACCTACAGAAAATAGCACCCTTTAAAATTCAATATCTGGTACTTGCCCATTAAACTTAGAAGTTTATTTGGCATAATTTATTCAGCATTTCTAGGTGTTTTGTAATGTGAGATACTGTGGTTTTCTACATTGTTAGAAATGGATGTTCTATTTATGCTTTTAAGACAAAAGTCACAAAATGATTTTTATCTAGGTTAGAAAATTTTGTTATGCAGTACAGTGGTCCTATTAGCTGGCTAACAAACTAAAGAGAATTAGTCATGGCTAACATACCCCTAAGTCACAGATCTTGATAGTAAGGAACTTGATGGTTCTAACACACAACCAACTCCTCTAAGGGAAGAGATCATCAAGCAGAAAATGGATAACCAAAGACACCATGGAGATTCATTCTTCATTCATTCATTTGCCAATTCATTGCCAATCTGATGTATGTTTCTAGCATAGAAGGATTCAATTCCTTCTCATAAATCTCAGTTTCTGCAACACAGGAGGAACGGTGAGCAAATGCTTAAGTTAAAAAGGTGCAGATCCTGATAAAGGCTTCAGAGAAACTTAGTCTTGTGAGGGCGCAGAGGGAGAGAGGGGTAAGACAGGGGAGAAAGAATCTTCTCCATGAAGAAATAATAATTGAGACATCTGAAACAACAAGGGAAAGCCGTCAAGAGGAGAAGCTTGGGATGGAGAGACTAACAGATTGGAAAGAGTTGATCCTGAGAAGAAGAGCAGGGAAGAGGCCCATTCTGGGAGGCAGTCTGCAGTATGGCCTGGGAGAGTGAAGAGATCACGAATAATAAGGGAGCAGACAGAGGATCCTAAAAGCCAGAGAGCAACATTGCCTGAGCTGGCCCCAAGCAGGTCTTGAATCATCCCTTCCTTATTCTCTAATGTACAACTCTCCACAGCCACTAATCCTCTCGCCAACTGTCTCATACAGTCCTGTGTTCAAGCTAGCTGTTGTCTACCACATCAAATACCTCCAAGGCCCACGCAAGCCACAGGAATGCCTAGGACACCTGCTTCTGGGGTATTTTGGACCTCGTCCTCTAAATCCCCAGCCCTGCAATTGTGACTCTATCTAGGAGTTCTTGCATCTGTTGTTTTTATGTAATTCTGTCTGCACATGCTCAAATAACCACTAATCATGTTTGAATATAATTAAAGATATGCTCTTAAAGCTTTAGAAAACACGAGGTTTTGCTATGTGATAGAAAATCTCTAGACTTGGTTGTAAGGTCCTAATATGTTTTTGTGATAGGTGAACTTATATAGCTCCACTTCATGTCAACAAGATACATACATACATACATACATACATACATACATACATACATATTCAGACTGGAGAGATGGCTCAGCCATTAAAGGCTAGGCTCACAACCAAAAACCAGACATACATATTCATTTGATAATCTCAAAACAGTAACAGCTGTTTAGAAATTTATTGTCTCCCTTGTCTTACACTATTATTCATTCATCACCGCATGGTCTTAATGGTTTGTAAATTGTTGATTTGATTTTACTTTGCTCTTATAATTGTCTTTTTAGTAAGTAGTACATTTCCTTCTCTTACAGAAGATTTGAAAGGTTAGAGGTAACAATTGTGCATACCGGGGATCTTTCTCTGTTGTAGGAGAGCATCAACATTTAACGGAATCCACGTTAGCCCAGAACTTTATGTGACTGTCTACTGTTTCTTCCCCACGGTGAGTAGGAAAGATGCTGGGCAGGATATGACTCCTTTTAACATGAATAGTCACTGACCAAGGGTCATCACTGAGTCTCAATGTCAGTATTAAAAATTCAAATGTTAAACTTAGATATATGATCTCATTTTCTTTACCTGACTCCTTTGGGGATCTCTCTAAAGCTCTTCGCATTTCCTATTAATTCTCAGATGGAATATACTTCCGAGACATTAATCATATGAGATGGAGTTATTTTCATTAATCCTTTATATATAGCTGAAAATAGACTTGAGAGGCATGTGCTAAAAACATTGAGCTTAGATATGAAGAACATCCCGTGGGAGGATGATCTGGGCACAGTTACATTTTCCAGGGTGTTGTCCTAACTCTAAAGCCATATCACAGCATTTCTTTGCAAAATTAGTATTTGTCAAGTGACTTTCTTGAGTGATGGCATTGCTTTAGTCCTGCTGTCCCGCTGTCTATCTATTTGGTGTGTTCAGGACACACCAAAGACAAGTAAAATGACATGACCACATTGCATTTGGGGTTTTGTTTCACCTATTCTAGTCATGTATTTCTACTTCTGTGTAATGTGTCCAGCTACAGACCAGCTGCTTACAAGTTAGGGCTAGAAAATAAACTGTTATTGTGTGTGTCTGACTTTTAATCATCCTTTAAAAAGCTAAGCTTTGGGAGGAGAAAAAAAAAACAGCTCTTAAAAACAAAACAATGGCCAAAAACATAAGACTTTCCTTACTTTATTACATTTTAATTCCTCTGGACTCAAATCTCAGCAGCCATTGCCACAGTGCTATTTGGTTGAGCAAGATTTTTAGAATCAGTGGGAAGGGACATAGTTACTAGGTTGGTTTCTTGGTAAAAGCAGCATTATACTTACGAATATTTTTCCCTTAAGAAAGAATGTTCAGTTTTTAATGAAAGGAGACTATTAAATGAACCAGGAATTTTCTAATTACTCATAGCTAAAGTTTGCTGTGTGGTGAGTGGTATAGCTAGAACTTCCTAACCATCGTTTCTTCTATCTGATCTTCATAACCACCCAGTAAGCCTGGCACCTCCATCAGCCCTTTCTACAGAGAAGGAGCCAGAAGCTGAGAGTAGCTACTTTCTCATTCAAAGTCAAGATGTGAGAAGGAGGATTCACCACAGGGCCTGAGTAGTTAAATACCAATAAAACAAACATTGATCACTCCTTATGCACACAACTGCTGTTATATCCCTTGGATTCAAATCCTAATAACAAACTAAGTTAAGAGGCTTAGAGGAAACACAGTGAAAAGTTTAAGATTCTTCATCTATTCCTCAGTGACCACTTGTTTTGTGAGTCAAGATATTTTTTTTCTCACTTAATTACCTACCACTTAGCACCCTCCTACCTGACCTGGGCCTCTGTGATGTCTCAGCATCTAAGAGACATTCTTCAGCTCTTGCAGATGAAAAGATGGGCTGTGTGAATGCTCGAGGTCAGCCACAGTCTCTCCATCTGTCGAAAGCTCACTTTGGACACTCCACATCCAGGTTTGCCTATTAGAGTGATTGTCTTAGTGCATTCAGGATGTTATAGCAAAACAGACTGGGTGGCTTGTAAAAAAATATACCTTTATCTCCCACAGTTCTGAAAACTGGGAAAACTATGATCAAATTGCCAAAAGAGTCGGTGTCTGGACTGAGCCTTTTTTCTGGCTTATATCTATACCTTCTGTGATGACCTCCATGGTGGATGGGAAAAAGGCTTTCTGGGGACCTTCTATGAGAGGATCCAATTCCTTAGGCTATTACTTCCCAATGGCTCCACCTCCAACCTGGGGGGTTAGAGCATCAACCTGCAAACTTCTGAGGACATGAGCTAGCGTGGGTCTTTGGGATCTCTTTTTTAACAGCGTGTATAAATAACCCAAACTGTACATAGTTGCCACTTGAGAGGTGAGAGGCACCGTTCTCTCAGACTGACAGCGAACGGGAAGCTAACCAGGATTCAAAGGAGAGTATGAATGTAATAGAAAAAAATCAGAAGATAAAATTATATGCACAAATGAATAGAGTCAGCATTGGTAAGCAGGGTTCACATGAGGGTCTCTTCAAATTAAGAGAAGAATCAAACCGGGTCATCTGCCAGGGAAACAAAATAATTCAAATGTCTTTTGCTCTCTCTGCTTTTTTCCCCTTGAAGTGAGATCTCTCATTGAACCCAGAACTCGTTTTCCAGTTAGACTGGCAGCCGGCAAGCCCCAGCTCAAAACGGGAGTTAAAATTTTAAAAGTGAGATTACTCTTGGGACTATAAATTATATAATCACTTTGGGATTTGGTATCTACTGGATTTGAATCAAAAAATCTCATGACACAAGAAATACACTTTGGGGTATATTTCTAACACAAATGTGTGCACATATATCCACCAAAAGGAACGTTCTATTAATGTTCTAGGCAGTATCACAATGTGTGAAAGGAAAAACAACTTTGATGGTCACCTGCAGGTTGAAAACACAAATTCACACGTGGTATAGTCTAAGAAAGGTACTATATGGTGCAAAAGGAACACAATTGTGTACAACAACATGAACGAATTTCACAAATATGTGATTAAAGCAAAATAAGGCACATGCAAAAGCATATACTGTATGGTTGAATGTATATGAAATGCTGAATGATAAAAATGTAACGGTTTGACTGTGGAATCTCCACCCACATGTTAAGTGCTTGGTCTTTTGCTGAAGATGCTACTTAAAGATGCTCTGGAAACTTCAGGAGAGAGGGCATAGCTGGAAGAGTATTGGGGAAGCCTTTGAAGCTTATACCTACCCTCCATTCCCTTCTCTATTCTTTCTCGTTCACTATGTGGCGAAGGCTCTCCTCCACCGCATGCTGCTGCCACCATATTGTTCTACCCACATGTCTAGAGCCAAGCAACCGTGAAATGAACCTTCTGGAATCATTAGCCAAAATTAAACCCCTCCTCTTATAAGTTTCCATGTCGGATGTTATGGTCACAGCAACACAAAGGTATAATAAAGAAGGAAGTGTGAATTATATCAGGAGCTCTTTTCATAATAATGCCATGTGCCCTGAATAAAAGTTTGTTTCCCAAGTGTGAAAATACGTTGAAAGCTTTAATTTGGGGGAGCATACAGCCTGGGGAGGAGCCTTGGTAGCTGAGTTATGAGTGCGAGGTAATAGCAGGTATCCTGAGAGTAGGAAAGTCATACAGGCGAGAAACAATTGTGTGTGAACCAGGCTGCCGTACACCGAGGCTCTCCAAGCGATTTCATGCACCAGTCTGGGTGAAAAAGAGAGTGAAAGGAAACGCAAGGGGAGAGCCAGGCCACGCCAAGCCCTTCTGATTTAATCATGCTCTAGGAAGCTGTTGGGAACGGTTAACGATGGAAGCCTGGATTCTCTGGTTGACTGTAAGATAGAGTCAAAAGGTGCTATTCAACCGATCCCACCCAGGTCCACATGTCCTCCCCAGACTGCTCCCTTGATCCAATACGTGAGGCTCAGTGAACGAGAATGGGAATCACCATGCCCACAGGAGCTGTCAGGCTCATTCTTGAGCTCATCAGCACCAAAAGCCGTATCGGATCATCAGAACGGGGAAGCAGGCGCAGAAGTCCCTGCGGAAACTCTTCTACGGAAGTGTCTTAATGGTGATGACTGAGTGGCTGACTCAAACCCAAAGCACCGGCATCTCCACACACATAAGCAGTGAAGTGCCTGCCTGAGCATTAGTCTGCTGCTCGCTCTTCCTGTCCTCCATCAAGTCAAAACTCGCCGTTCCTGGGCCTTTCTCTTCAAAACAAGTTATACCAGTTAGGACATTAAAATTCTAGCTGTAAGTGAAGGCATTCCACGTTCCCATCACTTGCGAACTGAGACATCTACCTTGCCCAGCCAGGCAGCTGAGAGCCTAAAAGGCATAGCAGTAGCTGCTCAACTTCACTATTAAACACAAATGTGAATTAAAATGAAATGTCATTTCACAGCTGTCACATGGAGAAAGATTTGAAAAACCAGGCCACGGAACTGGGGGGAGGGGGCTGGGAGGGTGGGAAAGGAAACCCACACATTACAGATGAGATTGGATTGGACGGGTACTCTGTGAAAGAACCCCTCAGAGCTAAGAGCATGACCATTGTCAAGATGGAGATTCTGTGTCTGAGTAGAAACCATACAGACCGTTTTCAACAGTCCATAATTTAAAATCTAGTTTGATTAAAAAAAAAAAAACAAAGCGTGATAAAAATGAATTGCTAGAACCACATTTAAAATAGACACACAAAGTCTACACCTGACTGTTCTTCATTATTAGAGTTAAAACACATAAAAGCACTCAGTCGGATTACAGTAAAGTTGCTTCGCGTTTCTTCTACACTTAAGTAGGTACAGACCAGGAAAAGCCTGTCGTTCAGAAGCCCTCCTGTCAGTAACACTAGTCCTCAAGAACAATGATGCATTCAGAGAGAAGGATTTGTTGCAACAGTTGCATGTACTGAGAAGAAAGTCCAGTTCACGTTCTGAGGAGGAAACAGACGCTGTGATCATAGCGGAGCTGCAACGCAACCACTAAAGTGAGCCAGCATAACGACGTTCGGTCAGCGGTCAGTGGTCAGCGGTTCTCCTCCCGGGGGTCGACACCCTGTTGGGGTCGCATATCACATATCCTGCATAGCAGATATTTACATTATGATTCATAAGAGTAGCAAAACTACAGTTACGAAGTAGCAACTAAAATAGTTTTATGGTTGGGGGTCACCGCAACATGAGGAACTGCATTAAAGTGCCGTAGCATTAGGAAGGTCGAGAACCGCTTTATTAGGTGAAAAACGTCGGATGGGTATTTATGGCATGATGTTGCTTACGTAAATTTGACATTTTTCATAACAGGGTACAAAGGTACAATGGATATGAATAAAGCTGTAAGGAGTGGAAGATCAGGCTTCCGTTTCAGCATAGATTCCCAGGCTGACAACTTCGTATACTCAGACTCAGGAGAAGAACTTAGGGGTCACCGACTTCAGCTTTATCATTATAACAGACATTGGCTCAGACAGACAGTCGGTGGACCGAGGCACATGCTTATGGTTGGCAGAAGTGACTGGAGGTGATCAGTATCGGGACGTAAGTCCCAAGTCAGGACTGGTACGATGACTCAGCCGGTAAAGGTGCCTGCCAGCCTGAGTTTCACCCTTCAAACTACACGGAGAAAAGAAAGAGCTGGCTGCCCTGCGTGCACAGTGTCACACATGTGTGAGCATGTCGCGTACACACATATACCTCCAAACTAAAATGGATACAAACATAGAAAAAATCCCAAGTCAGGAAGAAACAAATGAACAAACAATAGACAATGGTGTGCCGTCAGATTCATTCTTGTTTCTTCAAGTCAGCGTTTCACATACTTAAGTCCAGGCAGCCCACAGCCCTTCAGAGAGTCAGTGAAGGCTCTCATACCTCCATTAGAGGCAAAGAAAGACCCTGAGAACCAGGCAGTCATTGACGTGTGCGGTGATTCCATGACCAGGAGACGGAGGTTTCTCACTTGTGAGCATAAGAACACGTTCTAACCCACACCTATAGTGCCTGGTACATGAACATAATAAGCAGTGAAGAATGTTTTCTTTACCTTAGCTGCTAAGGCACAGAGTGTCGAACGGGTCCATGTGTGCTCTGAGATGGTGAGACAAATGTATGATGGATGGCCAGAAACAGGCACCGAACAGGAGGGCCACTGGATGACAGCAGCTAACCACTGTGCCTACTCGCCAGACCCAGCTTTCAACTCATTCACTTAAAACATGGTTCTCTGCTTTTTAAAAGGGAGAAGGAAAATGAAAATACTTGTTACGTTAGAAAGCAGTGTTTCTCGACCTGGTGCTGAGACCCTTTAATGCAGTTCTTCATGGACGGTGAGCCCAACCATAAAATTATTCTTGTTGCTACTTCATAACTGTAATTTTGCTACCGTTATGAATCGTAATTTAAATATCTTTATTTCCTGATGGTCTTAGGTAACACCTGTGAAAGGGTCATTTGACCCCTTACACAATTGTGCACATGCTCTCCCTCTCCCCCTCTCCCTCTCCTTCTCTTGCCGTGGCCCAGGGAGGATCAGAACCCTGTGATGGAGCAGATCTGATTCCATTCTCTGCTTGGAACTCAGAGCCCAAAGCCTCCAGTCAAACACACCCTGGTGGGTTTGTTTTTGACTTGTAGACTATGAATCCAAGGATTACTGACTCAAAGTACCATGCCTTTGAGTGATTTTTTTTTCTCACAACACTAGGCCAACAGCTGACTGGTGAACCTTTCAGATGACAGCTTTTCTAAGCGCTCTTCCAAGAGGAAGGAATATGTCGTATTCTGTGCCTGTTGTTCTGCTACAGATGGATATATATCTGACAAAAGTTTCTCGAGGGCAGGTTATCTAACGTTGATTTTGTGATCCATAGCATGATTCTCAGAATATAGCAGGTCTTAATAGCTTTTTATGAAAATAAAGTTAACTCAACGGATGGAAGGAGCATGTCCTATGTCTTGACCTTGAGGTAGGAGCAATTGAAAGGGAGGATCAGATAGATCTCTGAGCTGCTGCATGTGGCTAAAAACACTCAAGGGGCTGTGGGGTTTTTTGTTTGTTTGTTTTGGCAAACTGAATAAACATGTTTAAAGCATAGCTGTTCCATTTTTCGAGTATTCATAAATACTGTTGTGATTCACGAGAATAATTTATTTCAAAGCAATAGCAGATTCACAGTTGCTTGGTGATAGTATGCATTTCCTCTACCGATGGCTGGGGAAAACTTAGTGCCCGTGAGGAACAAGCAGTTCTGACAACTATCAAGAGGCCATGATAGTTCAGGATATTAGGACATTCCGTTCCCGGCTGCTCCACTTAAAGAGATCACAGAGAAATCAGCCCCCCACTGCCTCCGTAACTGTTGACTAGTGATCCATGGAGCAGAGACACAGCCCACCACCCTGGCTTGGTTTCTCCTGACACTCCCGGTCACTGCACATTCCCATCACAAGGTCAGGCTGTTGTCAGGCTTCAAGACACCTCAAAGGAAATTATAAGCTTTCATTCCTCCTCCACCTCCTACCACCGAAGCTGCTACACATGCGGTCTCCCAGCCTAGCCTTGGGTTGTAATTAGAGTCATTGTTGGAAGGTCTCTTCTAAAGGAGAGGCTTTAATAGGGAACAGCTCACTACACAAAGGATTGCGAGCAGAGGAGTAATGATAGCACCCATGATTAAAAATGTGAAAACTACACACACTGAGTTATCTTTAACCATGGATCTCCCCATCCTAAATTTTAATGCTAGTGAAACAGTGCAACTTGTTGAAGCTCTTTCTTTTCCTTTAAAGGTGTATTTTTTTTTCCTTTTTCATTCTAATTCATTTAAAACGTGATGTTTCTAATTGGTATCTGGAAGATTAGATGGAAATATTCGAGAGTTTCAAGTCATGTTATGGGGAATGGAATAGAGGTTGGGGGAAGGGAGGCAACAGGCCAATGATGACTTCATTGAGAATCTATAACTACTCACAGGCAGCTTCTAAGGGGTCTTGGCTTAAGTCATGACCCAAACACAGCTCCTTCTAGGTGACAAAACTGTATACTAGGGAAGAGTATTTCATTGAAATACTTATTGCTAGAAGGAATGAGCAGAGAAGGAACAAAGAATGCTAACCTCTTATTCATCTAGGTCATCCTCTATCGAGCACTCTAGACCCCAGAGGCAGTGAATGGCTTTGCATTTTCCAACACCACGGTCCATGCTGCTGTTACTTCTAGATTCTTTATCTCTTCATAGAGTTGACCATAGGTTGTCAAATCTTCATTTAACCTTCAAGTCAGTCTATTATTCCTTGCACCCACATTCTAGAAATGTTTTTATACTTGCGTAATGGTCCAACCTCATTATGCTGTAATTATCTCAAATGTAAGAAGAGTCACTTTTTGTCACCAGATGTGACTTTGGAAAGGTCACTTATCCATTTGAATTTTCCAGTACTTTCCAAGACAGATGGTAAGCTGCTTCGCTGAATGATGCTATCTTGTGTTCTCGTTCGTGTCATCTTTCTCTAGTACGTATCTGTTCTTCGTCCTTCTCCAGAACTGACTGAGCGGTTGTGAACAAGACATGGCTCTCGGTTTTGGGGCTGATGTGGGAGAAGAGAAACCAGTGGGAGGATATTAGGGAAAGTACCAGCAGATTTAGCCATAGGAAGGAAATGAAGTTCACATTTCAGTGTAGGCAACAAGGTCAACAAGGTACACGAGACTTGAGAACAGGGCAATGAGGATGGTGCTGGGATACATGTTATCATGCATCTTTCAGGTATGACACTTAGATTTATTGACTGACTGAAGTGCCGAAAAGTACGAGAGGGACTTAGGCTAACTTGAAGACAATGCAGTGACACTGTGTGGGAATCCTGGAGGAACAGGTGCGTGTCGGGAGGAAAGTGCAGACCTGCTGGTCACACAGCAGGCAGCAGTTTTTCAGGAAAAGAACCTGGTGTTCAGATGTTGCGCATCTTGACAATCATCGCTGAGCACAGTTCTATAATCGCTGTCTTAGGTTTTATGTTTGACTCTCGAGCTGCAGCATGCACTGCCAGAGAGCACTTATCCCTTCTGACTGAGGTCCAGCATAGATAGCTTCAGCCCACAGATTTCAAGTATTTTACAGATCACAGGATCTCACTTACTGTGTATTTCAAGAGGAAGGGCTTGTCACTGATGTTTTAAAGCTAGGGAGAGAGGAAACAGCCTGGCCATGTTACCCAGCTCCTGAGGAGGTTGAGCCACACTCAGGGGAGCTCTGAGCTCTTCCCTCTTCCATTCGCCTGTGTCCCCGAGTCTGGCTCAAGGCCGAGAGCACTCTGAAGGATCCTGACAAGTTAAACACAATGTGCAAGACTTGTGTGACTTACCCTGTCATTCTTTTCTAACAGACATCTTGGCATATCAGGTGAGAAAACACTAAGAAAAGGAATATTTCACACACCCACTGTAAAGCAATCCAGGTGGAGAATAGTAAAACAAACAAACAAACAAAAAACCCACAAAAAACAAAACAAAACAAAACAAAAAACCCAAAAAACAGAACCAGAGAAGTTTCTGGTTCTTTTTAATCTGATAGAATGAGGAGCTTGTTTTCACATGTTTCTTGTATGAATAAAGTGATCTTTAAAAACAGGAAATTAAAACTTTAGCTGTGCTTTGGGCCTTTTGCTAACCGAAGAAGAATATAATGTGTAGAACGTACACAAAGAAGACAATGCTGAGCAAGCATGGGATCTGGAGAGGAAGTTTTATGGTGGAAAAGTGCTAAGGGCAAAATGGAGTCTCACCCTTCTGTGGCTTCGGAACCACTGCTGACCTATACCACCTAATACAGCCAAGGTGGTCTTGCTTCTTAGCTGGCCAGAGCACCTTCCTGGGAGCTGTGGAGAGTCGTGTAGGTCACAGAGCCTGGGATCTAAGCATACAGAAGAGATGATGTTCAAATGCCACGGAAGGTCCATCCAGCCTGCATATCCCCATGGAGGATGAACCAGGGGCCAGATTTCTTGTCTAAAATTTTGCTAAAGACTGAGCATGAATAAGGAGCCTGGAACGAAATCTCCCTTGTGGTGGATTCAGATGGGAGGCCATACTCCTTAAGTGTTGGATCTGGCTTTTTCGAAGGCTTTGGGGGCTGGTATGATTGCTAGCCATTTGACTGGCTTTAGAATCACCTAGGAGACACACCTCTAAGCTTGTCTCTGGACTGTTTCAGAGGGAAGAACCATCGTAAGGGTGGGTGGGGCCAACCCTTGCGCTACAGTCGTAGGTAGAATGAATAGGAAAAAAGGCAGAAAGCAAGCCCAGGACCAGCACTGGTCTCTCTGCTTCCTGACTGAGGACAGACGCTCCACAGTCACGCTGCTGAGCCTTCTACCACGATGGACTGCATCCCTTCTTCTACCAGGAGCCAAAATAAATCCTTTCTCTCTTTACATGCTCTTGTCAGATATTTGGCCCCAGCACAGGAAGTACCTAACTAATGTAGCCCAGCACTGAATTGGGAAATTAGGTCCAAGCGGGATAAAAAGCAAAAGTAATGAGCAAGGCGGACACATCCTTCATAAATCTTTTCTTATAGCCCTTGTGGATAAAGTCCTTAATGCGAGGACACAGATCTGTGTTCAGGAAAATACTGTCCTTTCTGCCTGAAGAGCAGGCCACAATAGTGACTCTTTGTTCCATGTAACTTCACATCTGTTCTTTCTTCGTTTCCTTTTTTTCCCTACCGCACTATTTAGAACTCATATCTCCCAAGTAAAATCTCAGCACAAATACAAGGAATAAAGCAAGACATTACATATTTCAGCTGGGATAATAAAAGAAACCCTAACAACATATGCCAGAAAACAGAGACAGGAGAGATATTTCTAGAGGGAAAAAAATTATGCCCCACGAATAAATTGAAAAATTCTAAATCATAGAGAGAAAACTATAACACACCTCTAGATAAGCTGCTACAACTTTTTCAGTGTTTCTCCCTTTGGACCTAAGAGGCTGAAAGAACAAACATTAGCAGGCCTGTAATATATTTAAATGAAAAGAACAGACGTAAATTATTTTTGAAAATCCCATAGAGCCCGGAATCTATCTAACTATCATAGCATACTGTTAAGGAAGCGCAGGTCCTCATGACTGATGGAGCAGGATGGCCCTGTCAGCAGGGAGAGATAGGTCCTCACAGCCCACTCCTCATGCTTCAGTATCTCAACTTCCTGTGGGGAGGTGCCCACTGTTCCTGCTCTTGACTCACCCTACAAGTCCAAGATTTTAAGGCATCAAAATCACTGGTGTTCAGGGTCTACAAATGAATTGTAAGGTAAAAGGCAGGCTTTTTAAACAATGTGGTTATTTTCTTTAGCCTCTTGTTTCCTTATCTTGGGATGGTAAATCTCTACTCCCCTTTTTATTTTATACTTTGTCTTATTGATCCATTTTTAGTGTTGTGCTGTGTAGCAACAGAAAGCATGAAGTAGGCCATGGAAGCCTTCACTGAGCCACACACCACGGTAATCCCAGGAGATGGAAGCTCTGAAGGATTCGGTCTTGATGCAAACAGTTTTTACTGTTGTGCATTTCTTCCATTTATAACCAATTCTTGTTCATTTAGTTCCTCCCTTCCCAAACATTATATCTGGAGTTCTCCAGTGTCACATTTTATTAATGTAAAAGTACTTTCCTTGTAGTTTTAAAAGTGATGCATCCTCGTTGTAGTAAATGCAGTAAAGACAGAAAATCGTAGAGAAGAACATAAAATTTATCCTATTACAGATGGATAGGCATTTTATTTTACACTTAATTAATTAACTAATTTCAGTGCTGAAGATTGAACTCAGAAGATACTAGGAAACTTTCAAGCCACTGAAGTAAATCCCCAGCCCCTGTTTGTTTTTGGTTTTTTTGTTTTGTTTTTTAAATCCCGTAACAACTTTTTGGCTTGCAAAGTAGATTTTCTGGGAGCACTTGGCCTGCTTTTTGTTCCCGACTCGACTATTTCTTCCTGGCCATTCCATTTTTTTTTCCAGTTTGCACCCTTTATACTTAACTAATGAGTGTCAAAAGGAGGGAGGGATAGAAAATCTGAATCTTATTACACGTGTTCAGAAAATTTGTTTGTAACAGATTCATGTAGGAAGATGTGGATTTGCCCAACAGATCTGATATTAAAGTCCTAGCTACTAGCAAGTCATATCAGGTGTGAACCGGATAAGAAACTTTGAATCCTCTGCCCCTAGCTTGCCCGGAATCTCACTTTCCCCCAGCTGGATAGCCAATAGCCTAGACCTCTCTGGGGGCAAGGCTATCTTATTTCCTGAGCTCTCATAATAGCATACAAAGCACGTAGCCCGCCCTCACTAGAGCTACATTGTAAACAGCAACTCATTTGGTTGGCTTCGGGTCTGAAACAGAGGTACTATCACTGTGTAAAATACTATTCTGTAAATCTCAGCAACTGCCCAGAAGACGAGAATGGAGCAGGGTGGAGGAAGACATGCCCTTTAAGGGAGCGTGGAGATCAGACAAGCAGGCACATCGCAGCGAGCAGAGCTTTGGAGAAAGCGTAAGAAAGCCCAAGATGAAGGGGAACCCATGAAAGCGATGTGTCCAGTGCCCATAGGTGGCGCTGTTGTGTCTGGGAGCACACGGAGCAACCGGGACATTGAAAGTGACCCTGAATGTCATTTAGACCCACCTCCCACGGAGTGGGTTGAAATCAAATCAGTGACTGTCTGTGTTGGCAGAAATTTAAACCCTTTAGAAACCAACATGCTAACCTTGTATGGTGCTTCTTCCCATTGAGAAAACCAACTACGTTGGGACCATAGAGCATTTTTCCGTTTCCTCCCCATCCTGGACCAGATCCCTTGTCCTCCTGAGTTCTCTTGAGTTTTTCATGGTGAGACAAGAACTAGTCTGTAAGTGCAAACACAAGGACTGAGAAGGCGATTGGTCTCTGTGTCCATTTTGCAACAAAAGTAACAAATTTCATCCCGGGGCCTGAGACCTCTCTATCCACAGGCTTTTATTTGTGTGTATGTTTGAGACAAGTTCTTTCATTGGCCTGGAATTCACTCAGTAGGGCAGGCTAGGCCGCATCTACCTCCTAGGTTCTGGGAGCATGACACCACCACTGCTGGGCTTTTTGTTTCGTTTTGTTTTAATGTGGGTAATGGGAACCAAAGACAAGTCTTTCGTGTTTGCTTTCCTGCCTTAGCAATAGGCTTTTGACCAAGTTCACAGTAAAAGGTATGCATTCTCTCCCATGAATAGAATCGGCCTCCAATCCAACCCCAAACATGCCAGGGGTCAGTCATGTCTTGCCCGGGGAAGACCTGACTCTCTTCCCCCAGCAGCCTGCACAGTGCCTTCTGTTGTTGAGAATACTAGCAGCGATGAAGCTTTCAGCTCGGCTCCAGGTTGGCCTTTTTATATTTTGTATCTAAAGTGTGTGGTATCTTCAGCCACAGACTTACCTCGTAGTTCTAGTGAGTAGCCAAGAGCAGTGGCGGTATCCTGCAGTCTCCTTGGTGTTGTTGGGGGCTCCAAGGCCAACAACTCAGAGAGAAGCATCCTGACCCTTGTGGGGTTTTCGTTAAAAAATCCATAACTTCCAGAAACAGTGTTGTCCACCCACACAAGACGCCCCTGTCCAAACTTTTCACTTTAAAAGTTAGCTTGTAAAACAGCAGGCTTCTATTCGACTTTTTCATACATTTTTAGTTTTAGTTAGCCCTACTCCACATCCATGCATTTTCCCCACCCCACTGCTGACCTATACCTGTTTTTAACAGTTCCGTGTTAGCACTCACCCGATATGTTCATGTCATACATGTTTTACTACCTCACACCTGAGTGTTTCCCCTCCCCCATGGTCATTTTCTTTCTCCCTGGCCTTTAAAGACAATACAACTCTAATACAAAAATGTAAAAATTCAGGAGCTAGAGAGATGGATCTAGGGCTAAGGGCACTGGCTGCTGTTGCAGAGGACCAGGGTTCAATCTCAAGAAGCCATCCGGCAGCTCACGATCAGAGGTAACTCCAGTTCCAGGGTACCTGACACTCTCTTGTGGCCTCCGTGGGTACCAGGCGTGCAACTGGGGCACATGCATGCACGTAGGCACAGGAAACAAAAACTAATAAAAATCTTTTTAAAATCTAAAATGTTAAAGCTAAGATCCAGAAAGGAAATGTAGCCCCTGCCTCCTGGAGCCTGGGTTACCTCACTCACGACAGTTTGTTCTGGGTCCATAAACTTTCCTGTGACTTTCATAATTTCATTTTGCTTTATAACTGAATAATAGGGCACCTTGATTGCGTGCCTCATTTTCAGCATCCATTCATCAGTCGATAAACATCTAGGCTGATTTCCTTTCATAGCTATTGAGAGTATCATAACAAGGCAGTTGGATGAGCAACTATCTCTGTAGTAGGAGATTAGAGCCCCTTTCGGAGAGCAATAGCTGGATTGTATGGGAATCAAAATTTTAGCTTTTTGAGAAACACTCATCCTGATTGCCATAGTGGCTGCCCCAATTTACTCTTCTACTCACAGTGAATAAGGAATTCCTATTTCCCACACCTATGCTGTTTTCTTGATATTATCCATTTGCATTTCCCTTCTGGGTAGTGATGTTGTTACTTTTTTTTTTTTTTAAGTGTTCATTTGGCATTTATGTTTCTTCTTTTGAGAACTCCCTGACCAGTACCATCGTTCTTTTTTTTTTCTCTTTTTTTTTTCCCAGTTTATTTACTTTACATCCTCAGGGTGCCCCTTTCCTCCTCTCCTCCCAGCCCCACTCCCTTTCTTTCCTCTTCCCCCTTCCCTTCTCCCCAGAAAAGGGGAGCTCTCCTGTCCCCATCAATCCTCTCAGCACATCAAGTCACATCAGGACTGAGCATATCCTCATCCCCTGAGGCCAGGCAAGGCAGGGGAAAGTGACCCCAAAGCAGGCAATAGAGTCCATGTTAGAAACAGCCCCCACCCCCCCAACACACACCACTTGCGAAGTGTCCCATATGAAAAGCGAGCCACCCATTGGCCACATACGTGCAGGGAGCCTAGGCCCAGACCAGGCACGCTCCTTAGTTGATGTCTCAGTCTCTGTAAGCCCCCATGGGACTGGGTTAGTTGTCTCTGTTGGTCTTCTTGTGAGGTGCCTGTCCCCTCCAGATCCTTCCATCTTTCCCCCAACACTTCCACAGGACCCAAGGATCTCTGCCTCATCCTTGGCTGCCAGTCCTAGCATCTGCTGCCGTTAGAGCCTCCCAGAGGACAGTCAAGTTAGGCTCCTGTCTGAAAGCATAGCAGAGCATCATTAATAGTGTCAGGAGCTACCGTGGGTTGGGTCTCAGGTTGGGCCAATTATTGGCTGGATTTTCCCTCAATGTTTGTTTCCTCTTTATCCCTGCACTTCTTGTAGGCAGGGTAATGTTTGGATCAGAAGTTTTGTCGGTGAGTTGTTGATCCCCTCCTTCCACTAGTCCTGCCTGGCTAGGAGGTGGTCACTTCAGTCTTCATGTCCCCCCTGTTAGGAGTCTCAGCTAGAGTCACACCCATGTCCTCCAGCTTGACAAAGAGATGCCCCCCTCAGTTTCCCTTCTGGTTCCCAGCCCTCTTACCCCCCACCCCAGTTCTCCCCACATCAGATCTCCACCTTGTTTCCCTCCCCATTCCATCTCCTGCCCAGTTCCCTCTCTTCATCCACTTCTGCTCTCTATTGTAGTTCCCCTTCTGATCGACATTCCAGCACCCCTCAGGCCCTCCTTGTTACTTAGCTTCTTTGGGTTTGTGGATTGTAGTATGCTTATCCTGTACCATAGGTCTCACATCTGCTTATAAGTGAGTAATACCAGAGGTGATTGGATTGTTTCCTCAGTGTTTTGATTTTTTTTAGTTCATTGTGCATTCTAGATACTAATCCTTTGCCAGAGGTATAACCAGTGAAGATTTTCTGCCATTCCCCATAGGCTGTTTTTTCATCCAACTGTTTCCTTTGCTGTATGGAAGACTTTTCATTTCTCAAAGTCCCATTTTATCAATTATTGAGCTTATTTCCTGAATGACTGTTTTCCTTAGGAAATTCTCACCTATGTCTACATCTTGTAGGATATTCAATACTTTCTCCAGTAACTTCAGGCTTTATAGTGAAGTGCTTGATCCATTTGGGGATGGTTTTTGTGGGAGGTGAGAGATAAAGATCTAGTTTCATTATGACATATTTACATATCTGGTTTTCCCAGCATAATTTGTTGATGATGCTGTCTTTTCCCCAGTGTGCATTCTTAAAAAAAAAAAAAAAGAATCAGGTGGCTGTGGTTGTATGAATTTATATCTGGGTCTTCTATTCTATCTTACTGATTCACAGATCACAGAGAATACTTCAGATTCTTTCCCTATTTGGATCTCTTTTATTTCTCTAGACTTAGTGCTCTACTAAGAATTAAAGACATGTGTGCCACCCCACTTTTTCAGTCTGATGCAAAAATTGTTCGTATTCTCGGAGGTGTAGATACTACATAACTTGAGGCAATTGATAAGGATAATTACTTGCCATGTGTTGACATAGTTTTCTGTGTTGGTTTGCTTTGCTAACACCTCTACTCTTTCCCCGAAAATCTTCAATGACTAACCTTTCTTCCCTGATATAATAAAAACTCTATGGTGGCTCAAGGACATATACTTTTAATACGTTGTTACAGTGGTTCAAAGTAACCACAATTTACTAATAGAAATTCAACATGAACGTGCCACGTGCAGCATAAAGAGCTGCTCACACTAGCAGTAAAGCTAGAACATCTTCAGAGAAGTTGGAATGCTGAGTAGGTAGTTTTTCTCAAATGTTCACTGAAGATGTGTGAAGTAAACTCCATCTGTTTTTCCTCCCATGAAGTTATTGGTGGGGGATCTGGTCCTAACAATTTTGGGTAGGATATTTGCAAGTATGTGAAGATGTGCTATGTTTCAGGTTCCAGGGAGTATGAAGAAAGCCAAAGAGTGCCGCTGGGCACAGGAGCTCCAGCTTGGGCATTTTCCCAGGAGGCACTGCTGACATTGGAGTAGAGATCAGTCTTGCTACCAACTATGATCTCAGTCTCACAGCCATCTGCTGTGGTCCTACTGTGAGTTTAAAGCCTGTCTTATAAGAAAAAGTATTTATTTACACATAAGACTGCCTTATAAGAATGGCTAAGAGCTTGTGGGATGGCTCAGTGGGCAAAGCAAAGGCACTTATGACCAAGCCTGATTATCTGAATTTGATCCAAGGGACTCAAATGGAGGCGGAAGAGAACCAACTCCTGCAGTTATCTTCTAAGCCCATCATGCGTGCTGCGACACACGTGCCTTCACACGTATGCACAAAAATAAAGAAATGCAATTACTTTTTTAAAAAGAAGGGCGTACATCTGAGCCAGATCACAAAGCAAAGCCTTTCTATGACAGTTCTTCTCTGTAATCATCCATTTGGAACGAACCCCACCCTTTTTCTGGAAACTTGGGCTTTGAGCTAGCTTCCTGCTGGTTTTCTGAAGGAGACAACATGCTAGGCAGAAGTCAGTGGATCAGGTCTCAGGATACCTTCCTGTTTGTCCTTGTCTAAATTGCTATGCACAAAGGGTGTGAGTGTCTCTTGTTGTAAAGGGCTTGTGTCAAGGGTGCTGGGGAAATCCTAAGAACCTCCATATTTGGTGAAGTATATCAGCCCTAGAACAATCACTGTACAGGGAACATGAACATCAATATTAATAGCTATGGAACTGCTGAAATGAGTTTCACAATGCTTTAATAGTTAAAATTGAGATATAATAACGTGGCACAACTTCCTGCTTCTGATTTGCTTCTAGTGTCTCCGAGTACCCTGAATTAGCGCTGTTTAGCCTAAAAGACTGAATAAGAGACTTGCCTCCCCCCTTCCCCCTTTAGTTAGTAAACTTATCAGGAATCACTTAAATTAGATCAAGAACTGTATTTCTACTGTTCATCAATTTGTGAGGCACAAGTTTTGTGAGACTCAAATAAAAAAAAAACAATAAAATATATGCTAGAAACAATCTATACCAATCCTTCAAATATCTGAGCAGTGTTTCTCCACAGGAAGGCATTTTGTCCTTGTCCTGGTTTTCTTCCTTTTGGGACAAAGCATAATGACACAAAAGTGACTTAGGAAGGAAAGGGCTGGTTTCATCTCGCAGTGCATCACTGAGAAAAGTCAGGGACAGGAACTCAAGCATGACTGTGAAGCAGAAAACATGAAAGAACATCACTTGCTGATTTGCTCATTGGCTCATGCTTAGGTAGCTGTTTTTGTTTGTTTGTGTTTGTTTTTTTGTTGTGTTTTTATTTTGTTTTGTTTTCTGAGTACGGATTTCTCTGTGTAGCCCTGGCTGTCCTGGAACTTACTCTGTAGACCAGGATGGCCTCGAGCTTAGAGATTCACCTGTCTCTGCCTCCTGACAAAAAGCATACACTACCATGGCCGGGCTAGCTAGCTATTTTTATTCTGCCTAGGGTTGGTGCTGCCCATAGTGGACTGTTCCCTCTAACATCAATTAATAGTGAAGATGATTCCCCACAGATATGCCTACAGGGCAGTCTAATCTAGGCGATTCCTTCTCAGGGAGCTCTGGGTTGTGTCAAGTTGACAGTGAAAGCTCACTAGGACAATACTTCAGCAGAAGCACAATAATACCTGGAAATATTGTCATTGTAGTGACTAGGGAGTCACTGGCATTGAGTGAGTAATTGGAGGGTGCTAGCCAGCATACTGCACAGAGCACAGGACTCCTGCTCCTCTGCAGAGACTCTTACAACCCAAAACACGAAGAGTGAACAGGCTGAAAGCTACTGTCTGACGGAGTGGTTCACACTTCTCACCCTAACCTAAAACGCTTCATGGATGCAGGGACTGAGTTAGTGTTAGACGCAAATGGAACTACAGTTGAGCCAAGGAATCTTCTGAGTTCCTTGAGGATAGAGGTGGTGGCATTCAGCTGAGAGTAATGTGATCAGCTCTTCTGTCTCTATTTTGGAGCGCATGGCTTAATTATATGTGATGGCTCCTGTAGAGAGAAAAGAAAACTGCGCTTGCACAAGAATAACCACCTCCGAAAGTTCTAGACAAGTTTAAACAAAAATGTCTCAGCTGGGGAAAAGACAGTCCAATAACTCCCCCACCCCCACCCCCACCCCCACCCCCATTCCTAAAGCCGCTGACCTCTCCTGGGGGTGGGGGGAAGAAGAAGGATCTTGTCAAGAGTGCATGCTGTAATTGCCAACTGGTTCTACCAGAAGACTAGAGAGAAAGAACACTGAGTTGTAACATGAAGCACAAAGCAGAGGTGAGTAGGACAGCTTTCAGACAGACAGCCACTTTAGGTGAGTCTAGAGCTGAGTGGCCTTTCAGATAGTTCTTGAGCCTAGGAGAGGACCCCTTGCTTCCCTCCACTGGGCACAGAGTTTTCTTTGTGAAGCCTTAATTTACTGTCCCGGAATTTTCCTTGGTTACCTATAAAACATGGCAGAATAAATAGTTCTGGAGTCAGACACATAGGAAGGTAAAGAAATTAGCAGCAGGCACTCTTTACACACACACCAGGAAGATCCCCCTGCAAGGTAAGTGCCATGACCCTCTGTGATCTTTAAGTAAGTGGCTGGTAAGTCTAGGCATTGGCACAGATCAGGAAAGCTAGAGCACTGGCTCTGCATTCTTCCTGAAAATGGCAAGACAGACTAACAACTCCGTCAAACTTCTTTTAAAGGGCTACCTACCCTGATCATGAGGGCTTAAAGGTCCTGTCTCTTAATGTCATCACAGTGCCGGTTACATTTTAACACATGAGTGCAGGGCATGCATTCAGACCAGGGCAAGCCTTAGCAGGCATATGTACGCTTTAGAAAATATAAGTGAAAACAGTACTGTGCGGATAGATCCAGAATGTAGGCTAGGACCGCAAGAAACTCATTACCACAATTAGTTCCTTTTTTGCTCACAATTAGAGGATACATTATTAATGTATTTCTTCAGCTGTGGTCTGACAATGGCAACACCAAATTCCTCTCACCAAAATGCCCCAGATGTATATACTCAATAGTCATTTTTTTATTATTCTTTCTTTTGTAGTAATTCATTTTATTTAATTGTTGTGGAGGGACACACCCTTCCGGAAGGAAGTGTGAATGTCAGAGGACAACTTACAGGGAGTATGTTCTCTTCTTCAATCAAGTAGGACACTGAGTTTGTACCCAATTTATCATGCTTGATGCTAGGTGATCTTACCTGCTGAGGCACCTCACTGGCCCTTGACGAAAGATTTCATCAAAACTTATTTACTCGATATAATATGTCTATCAAATAATAGCAACATTTCACTTCACCCTTTCTTTTTCTTTTCTTTTGAGACATTATATAACCAGTGCAGGCCTTCCCATGCAGCTAGCCTCAAACCTGAAATTTTCCTGATTCAGCCTTCAGAGTAGTAGGATTAGACGCATGTAATTGTACACCTGACTATAAACAGTCCCCTTTGAAAGACTTTCTAATGAAAATTTTACTTCTTACATCATTAGGCCTTACCTCCGGGAAACAGCCACTTAAAAAAAAATAGACACTGGCATATATCATGCATTATTTATGGTACATAGTGTTGGGTTTCATAGACAAGTTCTTTTAAATATATCACGTAATTGGACCATATTGACCTCAGTCTTATTTCTTCCTCTTAAGCCCCTTTCAGATTCTTTCCCACCTATCTCATCCCAAACCCCAGTCTTCTTCTGAGTTCATATCATATATATACATATAAGCACATACATGTTTTATATAGATATGCAGAATTCTAGAATCCATAAATAATAGAAAGCATGTAGTAAATATTTGTCTTTCTATGACTTATTTCACTCAGTATGATGATATCAAGTTGCAACTATATATTTCTTCATCCATTCATAGCTACTGACAGACACTAAGCTGATTCTGTATCTTAGCATTGCAATGATAAAGCATGAAGGTGCAGGTATCCCTGTGGTCCACTGACTTTGGGCATATACCAAGCAGTGGGACAACTGGATCACATGATAGCTGTGTTCTTAGTTTTGTGAGGAACTTGACGCCAGTTTCCACAGAGGCGGGTCCAGTTTGCATTCCTAATAAAAATGTACGAGTCCCTTCCCCAATACTTGTCAACATTTGTTATTGTTTGTTTTCTTTTCTTTTTTTTAATTTTTAAAAAAATTGTGCTATTTTCCTGATGCCACTGAGGGGTGTGGCAGCAAATCCCTTTACTACTTTCTCGGCAGTCATATATTTGTTACGTGAGGTACATGGACACTTCACTTTGTTCCTGCTAAGAGACAGCAGTGTGGCAGTTCTGACTGCAGAAAGTATAATTCATAGATTATTCAGAGCCTCAGGTATGAATACTTAGATAACAAAATGATGAAGGAATGGAGAAAGGAGGAGAGTGGATAAACTGTGAGCAAGGAGGAGAGCATATGAGTTGAAAGAATAAGAAGTAGAAAGATCATTATAGCTGTAGAAATGGAGATCAAATTTTTATAAGTGTCTTTCCCGGTTAGAGAGATGGTTCGGAGATTAAGAGCACTGGCTGTTCTTCCAGAGGTCCTGAGTTCAATTCCCATCAACCACATGGTGGCTCACAACCATCTATAATGAAATCTAGTGCCCTCTTCTGGCATGCAGGTGTACATGCAGGCAGAATGCTGTATACATAATAAATAAATAAATTTTTAAAAAAGTCTTCCCCAGTGAAACTGAAGTTGAACCATAATATTAGTGCATACAATTTCAAATGGTAATGAAAAGATAAGAAACTTGGAAAGAAAAAACTAAACTAGGATGTCAAAAGGCTGAATAGCAAAATAAAAAGAAAACATGAAGAGAGCATATCCAAACTTCTTCCCCTGTTGCGATGATTTGGTTTCTCTATTTCCTGGGATTGTCACTGGTGTTTATTTCTATGGCCAGCATAGACTAGGCTACTCTCAGCAGTTCAGACGAGGTGTGCCCATCCAGACGAGACGGACTTCTGTGTAAATTCACTTTTTAAAAAACAATTATTTATTATTTATTACGATTTATTCACTTTGTATCCCAGCTTAGCCCCCTCCCTCACCTCCTCCCAGTCCCCACCCTCCCTTTTCTCCCCCTATGCCCCTCCCCAAGTCCACTGATAGGGGAGGTCCTCCTCCCCTCCTCTCTGACCCTAGCCTATCAGGTCTCATCAGGACTGGTCGCATTGTCCTCTGTGGCCTGGCAAGGCTGCACCCCCCAAGGGGAGGTGAACAAAGAGCCAGCCACTTAGTTCATGCCAGAGACCGCCCCTGTTCCCCTTACTAGGGAACCTGCTTGGAGACTGAACTGCCATGGGCTACATCTGAGCAGGGGGTTTAGTAAACAACAAGGAGGACCCTATGCAAGATGCTTAATCCTAATTCAGAATGGTAAACAGGATAGAAAGCCAGTGGAAGTGAGAGAAGACAGGGAACAGGGGGCCTACACAGAGGGCTTCTCAAAGACTCTACCCAGCAGGGTATTGAAGTAGATGCTGAGACTGATAACCAAACTTTGGGCAGAGTACAGGGAATCTTAGGGAAGAAGGGGGAGATAGAAAGACCTGGAAGGGACGGGAGCTCCACAAGGAGACCAACAGAACCAAGAAATCTGGGTCCAAGGGGTCCTGTAGAGACTGATGAATCAACCAAGGACCATGCATGGAGATAATCTAGAACCCCTGCTCAGATGTAAATTCACTTTTTGCCGCTATTCTCTGGCCAGATTCCCCCGATGCTTCTCCCAACAACCTCAGCAAGGATTTAGGGAAAGAGCATAATGGACAGGGCTGTCTGTAATTCATGCAAGGACCCGAGGATCCTCTCACCTCTGTGTGAGGACAGAGCCCTGGGTTGTACCTTGCATTCTCCTGGGTGGGGAAGTCATCTTCTCTGGCTGGCATTACAGCATGCAGATTCCTAGACACAGTTTATGAATGCAAACTGCCATGGCTTCCCTAACGTAGTCTAACGCCCTTGATTGCTTTTCACCAGGCTTCTCCATTGAAATTTCTGGCGCCATTCCTTCATGATGTTAACTGTCAGGGACTGTGCTAACCTATGGATGGGTTGTGGCTGAGATGGCCATGGCCTGGAGGGGGCAGGAGTCGTGGCAGCATGAGCTTTAATGGGTGGGTGGTGAGGACTGTGGCAGTGATGGCAGAGATGTTGGCAAGTGTCCCCTTCAAAGTAGAAGTTCCCTGGCGATGTCACTGCTGCCGGAAGTTCCCTGGCAGCAACATTAAAGGCTTCTCCACAAGGGACTCTCCTCCACAGATTATAAACGACAACTTTGCTTGATTACGGTAGGTGAACTAGTTGTCAGCCGTGTGTCTTCAAGGCCTGAACTATGTGATTCTATGGTTTTGTATTCTATCAGGTTTTCTACTGGGATATCTGATGTTATTCTAGTGGATTTGCTTCTGTCCTTTTCTCCTGCTGCTTTTAGTGTTCCTTCTTAGTTTTAGTCTCAAATTTTAACTGCAGTGTGTTGTAGAGGTCCTCCATGTGTATTTGGGGTTCTAGATGCCCTTTGTGCTCCCAAATTGAAATCTTTCCTTAGGAAGATTTCATCTATAATTTCGTGGAATAGATTCTCTAGGTCTTTAATTTCTTACCTCAGTGCCTCCTTGTCTATAGAGCTGTAGGGCTTTTTCCTTCTTGATCATCTTCCAGAGTCATTTCTTTATTTTTGTTTTTCATATTGATTTTTGGTACAAGTTCTCTGTCTCTGTCCTCCTTCTTTGGCTTGATCCAGTGTATTGGTGATTCAGTGTGGGTTCCATCTAATTCAGTGGGTTTTTATCTTCAACACTTCAACTTCAGTGTTTTTATATTCTCAACTCTCCTTCTGGGTTGCTGACTTTCACTGGTGCACCTGGCTGTTGCTAGATCTTTGTTTTCCTGTTCACAGTGTGCTTAGTCATCAGTAACAGGCTGTCTTTCAAAGCAACGCCCAGACATAGCACTGAGACCTGGAGAACGACAAAACAGAGCTCCTCTTGAATGTTCCCCGTCACACTAGAGAAGTGCCATCTCCCCACAGGCCCAACCAGACTGACGACTCCTAAGAACTGCCCAGTGATCCGGATACCTGGCTACCTGGATCACCTTTCAGGCGAGGCCATTCTCCAAACACACTTCCTACCAGGAGCCCAGAGCTGGACACAGGCTGCTGGTTCTCTCACCACCCCCAACACCTGCATTACCTTTTGTTTCTCTGTATTTCTCAGTGGGTCCATCAGTTAGTTACTTTGCTGGTTTTTCTCATCTACTTTGTTGATTTTTTTTTCTTCTCCATTGCTTGCTTTCTTTCCTAAGCCTTGGATTAGATCCATCTACTACTTGTAACCTTTTGGATGTAACTAACCATTTTTTATTTAATTATTAATGAATTAATTTTTTTTTGAGACAGAGTTTCTCTGTGTGGTTTTAACTCTCCTAGAGCTCACTCTGTAGACCAGGCCGGCCTCGAACTCACAGAGATTCACCTGTCTCTGTCTCTCTGAGTTCTGGGATTAAAGGCATGCACCACTACCACCCAGTGTAACTGACTATTTTTACCGGAAAACTTTAGAAATCTGCTTTTGGCATTTTTCTGATTCCAGAATCTTTGAGTACAGCAGTTGAGGAGTTAAGATGTCTCAGGGAAGTCATATTGCCTTGATTTTCCTGTTACTTGTACTTGTGCTATAATTTCAGCATCTGTTTAATTTGGATGCCTAATCTGGATTTTGATGAGGAAGGGGATCTTTTTTTACTGAATGCTATACTTTTTTTTAACATTTTTTTTATTATATATAGAATGTTCTGCTTACATGTAGGCCTGCACAACAGAAGAAGGCACCAGATATGATGGTTATGAGCCTCCCATGTGGTTGCTGGGAATTGAACTCTCTGGAAGAGCAGCCAGTGCTCTTAACCTCTGAGCCATCTCTCTAGGCCCGGATACTATACTCTTGAAGCCTCAATATCCAGTGAGAAGAGAACAAACTCCTGTAACACTGACATCAAACTACACAGGATAAAGAAATACAATTATACACCACCAATGACCCTAAAACTAAAAATGCTATCAAGTTGCTTGCATGGGGGAGGTCAATTAAACTTGTGGGTCCTTGTCTTTCCTACAGTTTATGCTGAGAGCTGTCTTCAACGTTAGCAGTTCTCCTTTGCATAGCAAAAGCCTTGGCTTGCTACACTTGGTTTTGCATTCTGTGGGCCAAGTAGACTCTTTCACTTTTTACTTTTGAGGCCCCCCTAAGTGTTAATCCCCTCCACTGGGGAGCTGCACTGTGACCATCACACACACCTCACACCTTCAGAGTTCTTGGGAACTGAATGACTAACCTGTGTCTTCAGGGTTTGATCCACAGGCTGGCCACAAACTCAGACCTGTCACACTCTAGGATCCAGGGTAATTCCCAGTTGACATGATCCATCCCCAATCACTGAGGGTGGAGTTATCTCTCCTTGAGCACTTCTCAGTCCTAGCCAGCCACCTGCTGCCCACAGCCTTGGGCCAGTCCCCTTGTTTTTCATCACCGCCTCTCCAGGGCCTTCACTTACCCAGAAAGTTGTGTGTGGCAGAACAAGTTGAGGCTGTGAATCCCTGATTCTAGACCCCTTCGGTAGCGCAGTTTTAAAGAATAGTTTACTAGTGTTAGGGAGATGGCTCAGTGGGGAGGGTACTTGCTGTGTAAGCTTGCAGACAGGAGTTTTGGCCCCCAGGACCCAAGCAAAAGTCAGGTGGGTGTGGGGGCTAGCCTGCAATCCCAGTGGGTAGGTTGCAGGGAGAGGAAAACCCTGGAGCAAGCTGGCTAGTCCGAGTAGCCAAAATGGTGAACTCCAGGTTGAGGGAGAGACCCGGCCTCCATGTATAAGGTGGAGAGCGATCAATACACTTACTTGCACACATCTGTGAACCCCCACTCGTGTGTACTACACATATATAGTCAAAAGCCAAACAAAGATTCTCTGTCAAGATAGCACTCGGTGAATCATAGAGTGTGGGCGGGGGCTTTCGGGGCCCCTCCCTCCCTGAGGGAAGCTAAAAGGAGTCAGCAGCTGCTGGGGGTTGAGGTCATTGTCCTTAGCGATGGAGACACTGGTGAGTTACTCCTGCTCCAGTGGCTAGCTGCACACTCATGCTCATGGGAATGGCCCGTTTTAACCTAGTGGGTCACAAAGAAAAAACAAAAGAAAACAAAGCGACATGAGAGTGGAATGGGGCCTTGGTGGGAGGACTCGGTCATGGTTACTGGCTTCTGAATCATACAGTGTGACAACATAAGACCTCTCTTGATCATTAACCTTTCCTGTTCATCAAAGGAACCACTGTTACACCTGGACCTGGGTTTGAGGTCTTTGAGGGCTGGGGGCTTGAGCTGAGTGGATAATTGCTTGCTATCCTTGGCCTTTCGCTTTGGACGTGGCTTCAGTTTCTCCTTCCCACTGGAGAGCAATGGGCGCTGCGTTCAGCTTACTTCTCTTGGCACATCATCTTTCTCTTCTGCTCTTTTCTTGATTTCAATTCTTCCTTGATTACCAAGCTGTTTCTTTTCTTTTTTTTTTTTTTTTGAGATAAAACCTATTTTCCCCCTTTGATCAAGTCTTTCAACTTTTCTTCTTTATATTGTATTTGCATCGTTTTAAAATTTATTTAAATGTAGTTAAAAAATTTTTTTATTGTCCTAGTTAGGGTTTTATTGCTATGAAGAGACACCACGACTACAGCAACTTTTATAAAGGAAAACATTTAATTGAGGCTGGCTTACAGTTCAGAGGTTTAGTCCATTCTCATCATGGTGGAAAACATGGCAGCATGCAGGCAGACATGGTGCTGGAAAAGGAGCTGAAAGTTCTGTGTCTGAAGCCGGAGACTGTAGAAGTGAGAGTGACATTAGGCCTAGCTTGAGCCCGTGAGACCTCAAAGCCTGCCCCCACAGTGACTGCCGCATCTACTCCAACAAGGCCGCAACTCCTAGTGGCGCTCCCTATGGACCAAGTATTCAAACACATGCATCTGTGAGGGCCGTTCCTATTTATCCCACCACGATTATGCAGGTGTGTGTGTCTTACGGTGACTCTATGGCACACACATGGGGTGATGGTAGAAGCCAGAAGAGGGAATCTGCCAACCCTAAGTTTAAGTTACAAGCAGTTGTGAGCTAACTGACACGGGTGCTAAGAATGGAATTCAGGTCCTTTGGAACAGCAGCAGGTTCTCTTCATCACTGCGCATCTCTCCAGCCCATTAATATAGTTTAAACAGAAGAAAAGAGAAGAAATTTTCAAGTTACAAATTCCCTCACCACAACAGTTTTTAAGTCACTTTTTCTAAAGGTTAATGTGGAAAATGTATCCAACAACTTGTCTTTTCTTCTGTTTAGAGTTGTATCAGGTCATTCTACTATAACGTTATTTAATACTATAAATTATGTTGCTATGCATAAAATATGGTTCTGGAAAATCTTTAGGTTCTTTTATATGCAAAATCCTTATTAATTTAACATGATGCTAATCATGTCTAGCGTGAGACCAATGATGTCCATATTAAACTGTGGAGAGTGACCTAAGATACACCTACAAGGTTTCTGGTATCTTATTTTGCACAATGTGGTGACTCTTTCACCTTTCCCCTGCCGACCTCTAACTCCCCCACTGCTCCTTATTGGCTGTGTGATGCTTATCTTCTAAGGCTCATAAATCACCTCTAATTTAGCAGCTTAAAACACACACACACACACACACACACACACACACACACACACACACACACCACCTCAAGTTCTCTGTGGTCTAGGATCTCAAAACAGCTTCGCTAGCTGTTTTGGGGCGACCATTTTTGGAAGTTATAATCTGGATGTTAGCTGAAGTTACAGTTGTCTCGGGCTTTAGGGAGGGAGAACTTTGCAAGTTCACTGGTGCCCTGACATGGGCAGGAATCTGCTGCTAAGATAAGTCATGAGGTCGCTCTACAGGCTGTCTCAGGAACATGCTGGCTTCCCCCAGAGCAGTGAGTCCAAATGACAGGGAATGAACACTCAAAAGGAAAGCCATCTCTTTCTAATTGAATGTCAAGAGTGACACCCATTGTTATCTTATTTGTTAGATAGAGACAATAAGTCCGCCCAACACTTACATGAAGGAGTAATACAACAGCATAAGCACTAACAGATCAATGCATTCCCAGCACCCTGCACCCACAGAGATCACTGGGACCATGTCAGGTCTATACCACATGATTTACTCCCACGGCGGTAGCCTCAGATTGTGATCTCACTAATCCTGTCTCATTACTCTGTATAGAAAAATTAATTCTGTCTTCATAAGTGAAATTTAGTTACTCTGGGCAGATCAGGATTGCTATCATGGATAATGAGCTACAGCAGGAATCAAGCTGCAACACAAGTCACACAGCAATCATGACAGTCACGCTGTGCTTCGCATTACCTTACTAGCTTTCAGCCCTGTGTGCCTCTCCATGCACTGCTATGCCTTTCCTTTGATCCAGTTTGTTTTTTTTTAAAGTCATTCTGGTTTGGCTGTCTGCTTGGTACATTTTCTACTTCCTTCTCCTGTCAGTACACACAGACTTCCTTCCTTCCTGAGGGAATGTCAAAGGGAATTGTCATGTTGGCAGTCCCATGGAAATAAAAATGCCACTTCTCACCCCTACACCCGGTGGGAGACGTCAATTAGTGAACTCCAGCCACCTCCTGTGAGCAAAGGTCCTCGCTCTGATTTGTCTACTTTCCCCTTTCTCCTGTTGGCTTCCTATGGCACTATATGGTGGCATTAACGTGCAAACCTGAAAACATTGAGAGAAATGGATCAAATGGAATCTGTGCATTCAGGTTTAAAATAAGAATTGTATAATTACTAGAATATGTGTAGTAGAATATATATAAAAGCATAAAATACCTATTATAAAAACTTGTTTTGGAATGTAACTATTAACACATGTGTTTGCTATCAATATTCCCCATGTGACCAACAACGAAGGTGTAGGTATTTTCTGGTTTTCGTTTCCATGAATTATGGATAACCTACTTTATTAAGCTTTTGTTTAATTATGGAGGTGCCCACAACTGCCCATCATTCTCAACAAAGTCTATTTTCACATAAGACCTTTTTGGTAAAGTAAAAAGAAATGAGAAGCCAAATAAGCGGATAAGGAAAAGAGGATGAGGAGCCGTGGGCATGTGGTGTATTCCGAGGTAAGTGGGCTTGACTGTAACGGTTACTTTGGGAAGTAGGGAAAAATGTGATAATGGAAGAGAGCAGGGTGGGGAGAGGGAGGGAGGGGCCAACTGTGAACTGAGAATGCACGAGTTTACAGAGTGGGAAGTGAACAGAGGGGGATGTGGACTTCCTGCTGTTTACAGGTGTTAAATGTCTTAGCAGAACATTTCGAAGAAAAATCACAGTCACCCAGAGTTTCCGGGGCCTTTATCCTCATCTGCTCCAGCTAGAGGTGAGACACCAAGGCATCGAAGAGGTAAAGTCTCTAAAATCCATGACGTTCTGCGGTAAAACCAGGACCGAGTCTCACTGAATTCCAGTTTCGGGTGCTTTTAATCACAATTATATTTTATATTCTGGGCAAAAATTGTTTCTTCTATTGAAAAATATGATGTTGCATTTTCCACATTACATAAGATATTTTAAATTTGAAATAACTTCCTTATATTTTGTGAATAGGCAGGTATTAGGATGGTATGCCTTTAATGTGAATCTTCCCCAGTTATGGTCACGCAGATGTGTCTCAGAGAAAGTAAAACCCCTAGATGAAAGTTCTCAAGCTGTTTAGAATTCTTGGGTTGTTTCTGCTTTAATTTTCTCACTTAATTTTTTTTTAAACATAATATATTCAGGACTAAATATAGTTATGCTAATATAGTTATGGGTAGCTTTATGTATTATACATCTGCTTATAAAATTAAGTGACACTTAATTTTCAGTAAAAAAATTCCATTTTGGTTACATTAAAATAACTATCCATTTCAGCCTTCGGTAAAGCCTTTTAGCATTCCCCGAGAGAGCAGGAATCAACTTCCCATTGAAATGTGGTCTAGGATGAGTTACTCATGCCTTTTGTTTTCTTAAAGCAGGATATGCTGACAGTGCAGATTTTGTGTCAGTTGATTCAGTTAGAGAGTTCAATAATATCAGATACTGATGTTTTCAGCAAACCCTCCCCCCTTTCAACTGTTTGACGGTTCCAGTAGAATTAATTTTTAAGAAGTGTGCTTGTTTATTAGCTACTCATAGGTTAGCTACAGCAAACTGATAGTCTCTAAAAAGATTGCTCCCTTGTGTTTTGTGGAAAGAAAATGGTAAAGATTTGTTAGTTCTTCCAGGCAAGATGGCAGCTTAAAAGGTACCTTTGTGCCACTGAGTAAAAGAGAGGGGTCAGGTTAGAAAACAGCAGATCGAGTTCATGATAGAAAATGCAGAAGAAGAAAGAAATAAAGCGAGGTGACACCTTTCCTGAGAAGCAGCCAGTGTGACAGCTGACCGGTCTCCAGGTACACTGAACCGCCTGCCCTGGGCTCTGGTTTGCAGTAGCTGCCAGGGAGGGATTCTCCCCTCCCAGACACTGGCACTATAGCAACAGCGAGCTGGAGAGATACTTACTGGGCTGTGAAGACAAGACTGGGCCCTGCCTGCACCATGGACCAAGAGACATGAAGCCAGCGCAGGCTGTGGAGATAGAGATAGGACAGAGGCACAGAGATCTGAAGAGTTCCTCTGTCCGGGCCAGTGGTAACGGTACCACTGCCGCTGTTGTCTGGCTGAGCAGCAACAGGCCAGGTTGAGAAAGGCAACAGTGGAACCAGGCACCGTCTCACTGAAGGGAGAAATGCAGTGCTGACCTTGGCGCTGTGTTGCTGATAAGGAAGGATACATCACTGAACTCGGCACTATCTCACTGATGGGGAGGAACGCACAGCTGAGCTGCCTGGAAGAGGCTGTGAGACGACTCCCTTCAACCTGTTAAATTGGCTGTGGCATGTGCAACGTGTTCCAGGTTTCCAGCTTTGTGAGATGTCACCCACAGGGAGAGGCGCTTTGGTGATGCATCTGTCTTTGAGTCATTTCATCCCCAATAAACCTCATTGGTTCACTAAGCCGGACTCTGGTGGATATACGTTGGTGTGTTGGCAGTTTCCTGTTTGGGGTGTGAGGATGTCTGTTCATGCCTTTCCAGGAATAGTGCCACACGACGCCGTGATGCGTGCATGCACGCACAAAGCTGTACACACAGAAATCAATACATTTAACACAGCTTATGAATACATTGAAGGACACAATTACCCCCCAAAAGATGCAAAAAAAGAAAAAAAAAGCTTATGATAAAGTTCAACATCCTTTCATAATAAAAGCCCCAAGACAACTAGGGATAAAGGGACTTTACCTTAATATAATAAAGCCTATTTATGATAAGCCAATAGCCACTATACTGCTAAATGAGAAAAGTGAGGACATTCCTTCTAAAATCAGGAATGTCACAAGGTACACATCTTTCTGCTTGAGTTGTTTGAAGTCTTAGCTAGAGTAGTAGGACAAAGAAAGAAATAACGTGGATACTGCCAGGAAAGGAAGAGGCTAAATCATACCTGATTGCAGACAATATGAGCCTACATTTAAAGGACCCCAAAGACTCCACTGCACAACTCCTGCATTTAATGAGCAGTGTCAGCAAAGTAGCAAGTTATAAAAGCACACAAAACCAAGTGCCTTTTTCTGTATATCACAACAAAATTGTTGAGTAAGAAATCATGAAAAAATCCTATTCACAATAGCATGAAAAATTAACTATGAGCACACCTTATAGATGTGAAAGAGCTCTATGATGAAAACTGAAGTAGACCCAGAAGATGAAAAGACCTTCCATGCTCACAAATTGGTAGAATTAATATCCTATACATGGTTTATATTACCAGAAGTTGTCTACTAGTTCAATGCAATCACCATTAAAATTCCCATGATATTCTTAGTAGAAGAATTCATATGGGAACACACAAGACTGCAAATAGTGCAGTCCTAAGCAGAAGGAGCAATGCTTTGGGTCATGGTTAGCCTTTTCCACAAATGGTGCTTGGAAAACTAGACTTCCACATGTACAAAGAATGAGGCTCAATCCATGTCTCTCGTCCTGCACAGAAATCAGTTCAAACTTGAGCAAAGATCTCAAATTAAGACCAGAATCTCTATAATTAGCAGAGGAAAATCTTTCAACATACAGGCAAAGAGCAGACTTTTTGAAAACAATGTCAGCAACACAGGTAATTATCCCAAGAATTGGTGGATAAAATTTCATGAAACTAAAATGTTTTCGCGGAAGAAAAGAAATCATCAGTAGAGCGACATGATAGCCTACAGAATGGGAGAAGATCTTTGCTCGTTTACACATCTACTAACGTGTTGATATTATACACATTTCATTGTTATTATAAAGAACTCCAAGAGCTGCTCACCCCCAACATGCCATCCAGTAAAGCCACAGGCAAGTGGATATGACTGACAACTATCAAAGAGAGAAATGCAAATGGCCAGTAAATATTTGAGAAAAAGCCTCCAGTGTCCTTGGCCATCAAGGGAAAGAAGTGCGACTGTCAAGCAGCTAAGTGAGCTTGTAGGATGGCCTCTGCAAGACGGTTTGGAGGGGAAGTACCTGGGCTCTCAGTCAAGCTGCTGTGTTTCTGTTTGCGCTGCATCACTGCCATTGGCCCGGCCACGGCCTGGGTGGGATTCAGAGGAAAGCCTCCTTCTTGCTTTGCAGCTTCCCCAATAGCCCAGCAGCCTGCTCTCTACCCTCTTCACCCTCAGGACAGCCCATGAAGAAGTGCATAGACCCAAGGGGAGTGGCCACAATCACAGGGGCTTTTACAGTGGCTCTGATCCTGTGTGATACAGATGAGTACAGAATCCCTGTTTGGAAACCTTACCTGTACGGCTGCAACAAAAGTCCCTCATCCTCAGAGGAGTGCCTGTAAGTGTGAGGCCCAAACCAGAGCAAGGTATTATCGGACAGATCACCCACCACCTGATCTCTACAGAAGCAGCTGGCCAGCTGTTACGTTTTACCAGAGGGAGTGGCCTCGTTTAGGAAGAGTCAACAGCAACTAAAGCATTCATTTTAGCTTAAGATTTTCAGGTCAAAGTAGACACAGAAGCTCTACTATCAGGGGAAGTACTTTCAGGGAGAGCGGATCCTATGATCTGTGACTGGTGGCCTGATTACTCTCTATATTGCAACCAAGGCAGTGGGACGCATTGCCAAGATGATGACAAATCCAAACTATGAGCACAGAGGATACACAACCATAAAAAAGCGCCAGCTTTCGGAAAACACATGGCTGCCCTGACAGAGAAACATAACAGAGGTGCTAAAGACCAGCGTAGTGTGTCGTGGATTGCTACATTCTGAGGATCAGTCTAGCATGAGTACCCTACCACCTACCCGTCGGGTCCCATTACATAGGGAGAGAAATGCAGATTGTAATTTTGACATTCATCAGCAGTGATCTAAGGTCACTCCAAATAGCTGTCATGAAAGCACAAGAAGATGTGGAACTTGGACCCAAGGATGCTCAGGAAACCACATACTGCCAAGTAGCCAGTTGTGGCTGACAGGGAGATAGCATCTAGTGGTCCTGATTCTGACAGACTGTATTTCAAGTAGTGACCCTAACTGTAGATTTCAAAATGGCTTTTGACAGAGATGGTGAGAAAAATAAATATTCCTGTCCATTCATGAAGATATCAATGTGATCTTAAACAGGACATCGGGATTTGCCAGTTCAGTACCTTTGTCTACCTTGGCTTCATAGTGTCTACCAAAACTATGGATCTTGATGAGTACTGGAAGCCCTTCCCAAAAATCCAGACTGCTACCACCAGCTCACTGCAAAGCCCTCTGGTACCTCATGGAGTTCTAAACAGGGTGACCCTTCATGAGAAGGAGAATCTGATGGGTACAGATAATGTTAGGATTGTGTTTGGTCCAATCCTTATGAGGTCAATGCAATGGCTAAACAATGGTGTCTGTTTATCCGCAATGAGGACATTTTACTTTAAATTTTTAATTTGAGGGAGAAAGAAATATTTTATAGATAAAGGAATGTTTTATAGTAAGAAGACTCTGTTAGCTGATTTATTTTATTTTATTATTTTTTTGGGGGGGTTAGGGGTTTGGACAAATATCCAGCTGTAAGTGGAGGAACTGTCTGTCATTACTATAGCTCAGCTCAGCTGTCCCTGAGAAACAGTGACACACATTCAGGTCCCAGCAGTCCTCAGTGTCTGTCCTGGTAAGGAAAACTTACTCTGTTACATCATTACCCCTACCTGGTAAGGGAACCTCAGACCTCTGTCTGCATCACCTTTTGGTCTCAGGTGGTCTCTGGTTGTTCCCCAGTGTGTTCCCCAGCGTGTACTGTGTTGGCGATGTGTTTGGTGTCCATGCTGTTGGTTTGTGATACTTGCACAAACACATGCACAGGGATGGACAGACAGCACCACCGGACCAAACTGTATGCTGGCATCTCAAACATTTATTTGTGGTTTCTATTAGCTTTTCTCTAACATAGGGGAGTAGACTGTCTTTTCAGAAAAAAGCAAAAATCTGCTTTTATATTTCTTATCCCAATTAGTCATTCTACCAATAAAAAATGGAGAACACAAAGGGTTTTTGTTAAGTATTGTCTCTCCATTGTAATTTTATACTTTTATTCAGTATGCATTCATGAACTTTTTACATTTGGTGTTTATAAATATAAAAATAAGAGAAAACAAAGGACAAAACCAAAAATCTACTAGTGAAGATTGTGGGGGTAAGTGAAACACTTTGATTATGCAGGCAGAATGTCAGTCTGATGCAGCTACAATGGAAAGAAGTATGCAGGTCACTCAAGAAACTCAAAATAGTCACATGTCAATCTAGCTGCTCCACTCCTGGTGTGTACCTGAAGGACTGTAGGTCAGCATTCTGCTGAGATCTGCACACCCATGTTTATTCCTGCACTGCTCACATAGCCAAGATGTGAAACAAGCCTGAAAGTTCATCAGGAGGTAAGCGAAGACAGTCTGGTGCATGGACATTGTGGAATGTTATTCAGTTGTAAAAAATAATAATAATAATGATAATAATAACGGAATTATGGCAACTCCCGGGAAATAGATGGAGAGCATCGTGTTAAGCAAAACAAGCCAGACTCAGAGAGACATGTCATGTCTTCTCTCATATACAGAACAGACTCAAGTGTGTGTCTGTATGTGTGTGTGTGTGTGTGTGTGTGTGAGCATGCCATACTGTACACACTGGGGTCAGAGGACAACATGCAGGAGTCAGTTCTCCCCTTCTACCACGTGGATCATGGGGATTGAGCTCTTGTCTTCAGGCTTGGAAGAACCAAAGAGAACTGTCATTAAATTCTTTATTCCATAAATGACTAAGCTAAGACTCCCCACCTCAAGAGAACACACAAATGCTCAGCACTTGGGTTAGTATCTGGGCCTCATGCTGCTTTTTCCACCTCATACATAGGTTCTGACTCCAGAGGTCCTGTGCAGGATTAATTCAGCTCCTCCCAGGCCTGACTCCTGTGAACTGACCTCTGGGGTCCTGGCTAGTACCCTAAGCGGTCAAAGGCTCATCAGGTGCCGCCTGTAGCCACGCCCACTGCCTTTCAAGTGTGTTGAAGTCATGAGTCTCCCACTTTCAGAGTCTGGTAGTAAGCAGTTTTCCCTGCTCTTAGCTCTTGCAGCAGGCCTCTGCAGCTTAGTGAAATGTTGCAAGTGTTCATTTAGAAAGGGCTAATAAATAATAGATTTGCGTCTACAGAGAGGAGCAACACACCTCATTTACATAATTCCTAACAGATTATGCATCTTAAAAGTCCAGTACCCCAGAATCCTTTTTTTTTTTTTTTTAATAGTAGTTTCCACTTGAGAGAAGAGTAAAAACAAACAGGTATCAACCACACGCTCAGCTTCATACGAGGATCTGGATACGTGGCAAAAAGCTCCCTGATGTTTTGTTTTTTGTTTTTTTTTGTTTTTTTCAAGTATGTCTTTGTGGCTGACCAACCACATACTGGAGAAGCGATCAACGATGTACATAACCCACACAAGCCCTCCACCCCAGCAAAAGCGGGCGCCACCTGGGATATCTTTTCCCCTCAGTGAAAGGCACGGTTAACTTTCTCAGTGCGCAAGAAGTGTCATTCTCAAGCCATTTGCTTCTCCATATAAGAGGCACCCCATTATAAGGCCCCAATATTGGTTCGGCCAGACTGTGAAAGCGTAAAGACGCACACGCTCTGTTCACTAGGACAACTGCTATCACCAGCAGATGTCATAAAATGCAACCTGAAAATAGACTCAAGAGCAGGAAAGGAAAGTGTCCTCGGGCTGAAACAACACACAGGTCTATTCCCCCCGGAAAGGGAACCCACAACAGACCCAGTAACCACGGCACCCAAGCTCCACTTGGTGAGCCAGTGAGTTTTTTACTGGGGTTACTAAGAGGAGTGCGGGTGGGAGGTTCCTTACAGGAGCAGGGATGACTTCAAAGCAGCTACTTCCTCCAAAAGCCCACCTCGGGCCTGGTGACACCTCAGAAAACTGTAACCCTGGAGCTCTGTACAACTTACAAGCCCACCTCTGAGCTTGGCTGGCACGCCTTCCTCTCCAGCGGTAGTCTCCCGCTTCTGAACAGTTGTTCAGGGAGCTTCAAGAAGGTTTCAACGTTTCTCTTTCCAGACAGCAGGATGTTTGCTTACTGCCTCTTTGTCCACCTGGAGGGAATGTTTCCATTCAGAGGAAACTGAGTTCTACAAGGGAAGGAAGGACGGGAGTCAGATGGCATCAACAGAAAATAAAATATAAACAGAAGATGTAAGTACAACAGAAAATAAACAACAGGAAACAGAAGAACAACAATCTCTGGACTATCTTGAGTGTAAATGTGATAAACATTTGGATGGAAAAACAAGGGAAAGGGCCAGGGTAATGGCTTAACGGGTAAAGGCACCAAGCCTGATAACCTGATTTGTCAAGCTCAAGTGTGGACACATGTAAGCGTGTTTGCATGATCGCATGCACACACACATAAATGTCATGTCCATAAAAGCCAAGGGAGGAGAGAAGAATTTAAGCACCAATTGGAAATAGGAGACTTCAGGTAGTGGCCTTGCGTCTGATTATAAATAGATTGAATTCTAAACAACTCATTTGAATTCTATAGGTTCTCAGGTTTCTGAGTGGTTTGAATGTCTTGTATTCTAGTCTCTGGAAAAATATTTTTATATACAAATTTGGGGAAGCACGATTAAAGTCTGAGAGTTTTATTAAAGGTGCCTTGGGGTTTTATGCAAATTGAGCTGTTTTCTCAGTGTCCAGCTTTGCGTATGATTTGATTAGCTTTTTGATCTGTATATACATCCTCAGAGGGTCACTCCTGTGTCCTTTACAAGATGAAAAGGTCAGCCACTTGATAGATTTTCTAGATTAGGAAAAATGACCCTCTCTCCTATTATAGTTTATATCTTGATATCATTCCTGTGACAACAGCCTTTCTTCCAGGAAGACTCCAAGCTCTGCCCCACTCCCTTTGTTTCCCAGAAAAGTAACCCAGTGCCTGGCAGATGGCAGATACTTGGTAACCACCTACCATAATTCCCAGCCTGGGATTTAATTTACAACTGCCTGTAGGATACATTTACCTTTATTTTATTTGTAGGTGTGTCTCTGTGTGTCTGTGAGTGCATCCTGGCACTTCAGTCTGATGCTAGAAGAAGATATCAGGTTCCCTGTCTCTTATTCTTCCGTATTCCCTTGAGACAGGATCTATTACTGAACCTGGATCTTGTTGGTCTTTTGGCTAGGCCGGCAAGCCAAAAAGCAAGGACAAAAGCAAGCTGGGGCAGTTAGAAGCATGTGTAGCCAAGCTTGGATTTTATATAGTTGCTGGGCAGCCAAACTCAGGTCTTCAAGTTTGTGTATGTATCATGTGCTTGTAGCCACTCAGCAATCTTATTTGTTAATTTATTAACAGATAAACAATCTTATTTGTTAATCAGCAGCTTATTTGTTAATTTAAAAATCGAACATATTCATATACACATCTCGTATAGTTAAAGGCTGCTGCTTTAAGTAGATCATTTTGTGAGTTTAATAAATGCACACCCGTAAGTAACTGCAATGCAAATAAATAGTCTCATCACTTCCCCACTTCTCTCTAGCCATTTGCCATTTATGGCTGGCCCCCTTCCATTTTCATGCAAACCAGCTGCATGCAGCCACCGATTTAGGTTGTATCATTTTATATTAGTTTTCTTTTCTTTCTTTTTTTTTTTTTTAAGAATTCTATATTACATAATACAGTACAAACTTTTTTATGGATATTTTGAGATACATTTATTTATTAACATGTAGTAGTTTATTTCCCTTTATCATTGAGTTCTGTTCCATCATTTTGGTAAGCTACGTTTTTAATCTTGGTGAATATTTAGTTATTTCAAGATTTTGACTAATATTAATAAAACTAGTTTGTGTGTGTGTGTGTGTGTGTGTGTGTGTGTGTGTAAAAATACTAAGAAGTGGAATAGCTGGATGATTAGGGCATTAGGGCAGACATGGAAAATTCAAATTGTTTTGAATGCTGGTTTCAACATTTTACTTTCTTGTCAGCAATGCTTGAGGTTCTGTTACACTGTATTTTTATTAACACTTTCGATTTTAAGTGATTTTGTTTTGTTTGTTTGTTTTGTTCCAGTGGCTAGATGGTAGTATCTCACTCTCATTTTAAAATTTACATGTCTGGACTCCTGAATTCCCAGTCATTTCCATCTTACTGGCTGCCACTTGGATTTGCAGTTTAAAAATGTAATGATTATACCATTCAGCAAAAAGTTAGGAATTAAAATAACAAATCATTAGTCGAGCCTTTTTCTTTCTCACTGTGGTAAGGGACATCTTGTTCTTACTTGGATTTCTGGTATCTAGCATGTGTCTGGTGAGTAATGTGCACATTTATTATCTATTGTTACGGAGTAAACTGTTCTGAGTTATATAAGAATGCACAATCAGTAAACCAGGGAAAGCAAGCCAATAGGCAAGACTTTCCCATCACCTTTGCCTCAGTTCCTGCTTTGAGTTCCTGTCTTCACTTATCCCAGGGTGTGGATTGTGGTCCTGACATTCAAGCCAAACAATCCCTCATCTCCCACTCTCGGCTGTCAACTTTATACAAGGTGGAGTCATCTAGAAGGAGCAATTCTCAGCTGAGAAAATGCCTCCATCAGACTGACCTGTAGGCAAGTCTGTAAGGCACTTTCTTGATTATTAACGTGGGTTATATAAAAAAGCAAGTTGAACAAGCCAGGAGGCAGCATTTCTTCACCACCTTTGTTTCCGTTTCTGTCTCCAGCTTCCCATCCTGCTTGAGTTCCTGCTTTGGCCACCTACAAGGATGGACTGGGAATGTAAGCCAAACAAACGCTTTCCTCCCCAAGATGCTTTTTGGCATGGTGTTTACCACAGCAATAGTAAACTAACTAGAACACAGAGTTAGCTCAACACAAATCTGGCAGTTAAGTCATGTGGACTGTGGTAGTTTTCAGGATCTGCTTTTCAGAAGGCCACGGTGTTTTTTGGAAATAAGACAACACATGATCACAAGCTCAGAGAAGCATAAGGAACCCTTATTCAGGAAGGAATAAGTAAAAGAACAGACATATAAAAACACACTTATCACTTGTTAAAGCAATCTAGTGTGAATATCTCTAAAAATGAACATTAAATTGAAGCCAGGTTTCTGCAATTTTTTTAAAAAAAGTGGTTGGAAAACCCGAAAAGTTAATGACGTATCCTCTTGAATGTCTCAATCAGGAACCAGAGCTTTCCATGGGAGGTGGCGGAAAATGGGCTTTATACACACTTCTGGAATGCAAGAATGAAGGAGGAGGGGAGGCTCAAAGTCCTCCTCAAGAATGCAGGAATCAAGTCAGCAAAACGGTGAAGGGCAGAGTGGCAGGAACTAGGCTCTAACTATCAAGTCGAAGTATTAATCCTGAGGTAGAAACAAAAGCCATTTCCTCCCTCACCAATGAAGACAAAAAGGCCCTCTGATAGAGGTGAAATGATTATGTGTCCCTTCCCCTCTCCACCTGGGCAAAGTGGCCTGTGCTGTTAGAAGCACCGAAAAGACAATGAATAAAGTTTCAGAGCATATTTGCCTTCGTCGCTATGCTCAATTTTCAGTCTTCTGCATAATATAAATTTGGTGACTCCGGATTTGAGTGGTGGGTTCACAGGGCTTCCGCATGAGAGAGCCTTGTAACAGTCCATCGTTACAGTGTTTGGCTTACACCAAATCAAAGGAGTTCATGAAGGAGTGACTCTGCTTCTTCTGAGAGCATTGACTGTGAAGAAAGGAGAAAAGGGGTAGTTCAAGCGTCTGGCTGTGGCAAAGGGAACTCGACAAGGGCAAAGGGAGTGTCGTCCCCCCCTTCCCCCCAACTACTACTTGGGTTGCCATCTCTTTTGTGAAGGAGCCCGGTGCTGTCAAAGAAATACAGGAGCCAGGCTTTCTGGACCAGTTCCTTCTCCACTTCTGCACAACATCTGGCCATAGTAGAACCCGCCCAGAAGCACCTTTGCCAACTCCTTTCTTCTGGGAGCATCTTTTAGAAGATTTGGGAGATCCTGACACTCATACTTTCGACGGCACCGGTTAGGGGGTGACGCTTACATCTCAGATAAGTCCTGCTAACTGAAGATGCTCTCAGGTCACAGAGCCCAGGTCACAGAGTGTGTGGGGACGCAGGGCAGACGGGGAGCGAGGGCTGCGTGTGTGGGAAAGCCAGAACCGGCCCCCGGCTACCCCGCGCTCTAGGTTCGCGGCGGGGCGGTACTTCCTGACCCCGGAAGAGAAAGTTGTTTTGGGGAAGGGGAGCAAGGAGAAGAGGAGGCACGGTGAGTAAGACTAAAACTCCGAAGTTGTTCTGCTCGCCCTGGCCTGCGGTCCGGGTCCTCCTCAGTTCCCTTCTGGGGCGCGGCGCACCCCAGAGTCCCAGGCTGGGTTAATCCCCGCGGGGGAGGGGACCTCAGAAGCCCCATCTTCCCCGACCCTCCCGGGAGCCAGGTCTCCAGGAAAACCCGGAGCGGAGCATCCCCGGCAGGGACACGCCCTCCGCGCGCGGCCGTGCGCGCATGCCCAGTGCGCGGCCGCCGCGAGTAGGAAGCGGAGCCCGGCGGAGAGGGGAGGTGGGAGGGGACGCTGTGGCGGTGGCGGAGGCGCGGAACGCGGCGAGGGTTCCCGCGGCTTCCTCGGGGCGTTCGGGTCGGTGCAGCCTTTGCGAGGCGCGAGCGAGCCTGGGGCCAGCAACGAGCGCGGAGCGGGCCGCGGGCGGGGAGCGGCGGGGCGGCCGGGCGGAGCGGGCTCCCAGCCCCGGGCTCCGCGGCTCGGGACGCGGCTCCGGCGGCGGCGGGGGCGGCGATGTTCCACTGCATCCCCCTGTGGCGGTGCAACCGTCATGTGGAGGCCATCGACAAGCGCCACTGCTCGTTGGTCTGTGTCCCCGAGGAGATCTACCGCTATGCCCGCAGCCTGGAGGAGCTGCTCCTGGACGCCAACCAGCTCCGGGAGCTCCCCGAGGTAAGTGCCCGGCTCACCTGGCGCGGCGGCGGCGCCCGCGCGCCCCTCCGCAGGCTGCTCCGCTCCGGGGGACCCCGGGCTGCGGGCCACCGCGGCCACCCCCAGCCGCCCTGTTCCTCCTTGCTCCCCCCGGCCCCATCCTCCGATGAAAGTTATCATTATTAATAATATATATTTTTAAAAAACTTCATTCATACCCGAAGACTTGGAATTTAACAAGTTAGTTACTTGGCGAAGGGAGAGACGTTCTGGTTCACTGAGTGGCTTAGATCCACGTCTGGGAGCTAACGCCGGTTGGGTGAGAAGCCAGGTAGCCTACACTGTTCCCAGCTGAGGGCCACCGCGCGCCCCAGTACGCCCCAGGGGGCCGATCGGCTGCTGGTGGCCCTGAGCGCCGCCTCTCTTAAGGCTGAAACAGGTCCCGGAGGGCATTGGGACCTGGCAGCGCGAAAGTAAGCCTCTGTATCTTGGTATCTGTAAGGAATGTGCTCCTGGCCTTATCTCGGTGGGCTGTGCCCTGTGGAGATGGCGCTGTGTCGGCTCCAGTCGCCCCGTGGCGGCATTGGAGTGCTGGTCAGGAGGAGAGCTGGTGCAGGTGCCCAGGTTCCCGCCGCTGGGGCACTGCGTGCGTGGACCTGTTGCGTGGTTGGAACTGCGATGAACGTCCGTAGTGGCTCCCTCTGCGAGTCAGCCTCGCTGCTGCCTACAAAGCTCGCTTGAGTCCGTCCTGTGACTGATGCCCGTACCTATTCAGAGTTGTTTACAGAAATTAATCATCTGCCGGACCGAACTTGGACAGTGACAGACACTGATTGTGCTCTTCCGAGGGTCCGGACGCGGTTAGACTCTGAACTTTTAACTCTTGAATTTGCTTCAGGACTTGAGCTTTAACTGTTGAAGAGGAAGCGTCCCTAACCCAGGTGTGTGTAGGAAGTAAGCCTGTGGCCATATGAAGGTGCAGGAAATGGAAGACTGCTGGGAGGCGGGGAGAGAGAGCCTAAAGGCCTGAGCGTTGGAATGCAGATACCTTGTTTGTCCTTTGGTAACGCTAATGCCCTGTCAGTTTCAAAGAAACTCTGCTCAGATGTCTGGTTTGTTGGAACACGGACTGATAACGATCTCCAGGGCTGACAGTTTAGAAAATCAGAACTGTGTTTTTTTTTTTTTTTTTTTTCAACATCTCAAGTGATGTTCATCTTGAATTAACTTTCCTTGGTTCCCATGGCCTCTTCTGAGAGGAATCACAGAGATGACCCTCACTAGGATCTTTGCAGAGCACCCCCACACCACCCTTTCATTTAATTCAATAGAAAAACCATCCAGTTCCCTCAGGCATGTATTACTTTGCAGGCATAATCTGGTTTTTAGCTTCACTCTGTTTTACTTAAGTGGTAAGCTGTGTAATTGTTGAAATGTAGCAAATGTTACTTAACCCTTTTCGAGGTATTTGAAGTGAAGTTATTAAAAGACTTAGTAAAAAGCTCTTGACTGTAAACTTCCCAGTGCTTTTCGTAGTATTTGTAAAAGCTCTTGACTGTTAACCTCCCAGTGCTTTTCATAGTATTTGTGTCTTGTTGTGGGATTGGAAGCTTTCTTCGGGTTGGATTGGCTTTTCAGTCCCTTCTGCAGCTTTGTTAGATTTTCTGTAATGCTGGAGAGTTTTGCTTGGCATAGGAGATTGAGAGTTTTGGAAGTGTCAGTTATTTCTACAGATGGCAAATGACAACTCAGAAGCTCAAAATAAGGCCTGGTGGCCTTTTTGAAAATACAGTAAATAAACGTTGCAAAGCCAAAGGATGGCCTGCCTTATTGGTAAACATTGCTCCAAGAGCCTTAAATCAGGGTCTTGTAGCCTGGATTCCTCTCTGTCTTATTTCACCCAGACTGTTGGGTTTGTACATGCCAGACAGGAGTGACTGCTTTGAAAGCCTGTTTCTTTCTTTCGGTCTTTTCTTGGGCCGGCCCTTGTTGGTGTTTGAGATCAGTGTAACTCATCACTGTTGCCCACTGGTGCCCCGGGCCTCCAACTCCGAGCTCCTTGTCTCCTCACCACCATATCACCACTTTTGATGGAAAGCTTCAAAGGTTCATAGTGCGGTCGTGGCCATTCCAGCTGTATGTTTTATTGCCTGTAATTTGGGAGCACAGGCCAAGAGGGAGGCCCGCGCCCTCTACCTGAGCAACAGGCTTTGGGATAATGATAGGCACCTACTCTCCACCGAACGGCCCGCAACCTCTCATTTGCTCCAACATTTTCATTTACAAATTGAGACTCAGAACTGCAGCGATTTTTCTCAGGGCTCTGCACCTTGTTAGGTGGATGCAGTCTCCGGCCTCCTCCATTTATTGACGTGTTAGACAGCTGCAGTCACAGTGAACACGTAGGATGCATCTGGCCCACTCTGCTTCTCACGTCCATCAGACCATTAGCTGTTTAGACCCTCCTTTTTGGGCCATGTGGTTTAAACTCGGCCTTGTCAAACATTTACTGAGGTACCATTACTTCCTAGTTATTAGGAAAATAGAGATTAAAGAAGCTATGATTCTTATGAGCTGGTCCCAGCCTTGCGGAGAGGCTGTTGACTTAAATACAGATGCTGCCAGTATGGGGTGAGGCGGGCACCTCATTTCCTCAGCCTACTTCCCAGCCACAGACATGTCGGTTACTTACCTAGTGTACTGCCCCAGAAGCCGTCCAGCGTTGTGGCGACTTCTCAACAATGCAGGTTAAGGGTCAGGCCCCTCATCTTGAGCTTGCCTTTCGTTGGGTGACAGTCGTTCCGGCTGCTGCTTCTGCCTTCCCTAGATTCTTTTGGTATCTACACTAACAATCTTGCTTTCACCTCCTTGAAACGCCTTCATGCTTTTGTTCTCTCCTGTAAGCACAGAGCCCCAAGCTCAGTAGGTCTTGATCAGTAAACAGTTGCTTTTCTAGAATTTTCTGTTGTCTCCTCTTAGCCTTTAGCTAATCTTCTGTTGCTTGCCCAGTGGAAAGATTTCAAACACCCACCCCCCACTCCCATCATTCTTTCTTATATCCTGGCTTATTTGTTTTCTAGTTTTAGAGCACTTATCATGACCTAAGCTCAAACCATTTATGTTTATGTGTTCCTTGTCTGTCTACACAGCTAAATCATTACCTCCATGAGGGCAAGCGTGTTCATGGCTGAACCCAGGCCACTATGTGGTACATTGCGGGTCTTCAGGTGCGTGTTGCATAAATGTGTCCTCATGTTGACATCAGAAGGCTGCCTTACCTTCTTGCCCATCATAATTCCTCTTCCTGTGGCCTGAAACTAGTAAGTCATCTCTTTTCGTTCAGAATCATTTGTCTTTTCCATGGAGTGCTTTGTCCACAGTCTCTCTTGCATTAGAAAAGACTTGTCCACCTTTGAAATAATTCACATACGCTATGAACATTTGCCTGGAATGTGAGTTCAGTTTCTGTCCCTGTAGCTTGCTCTGGCAAGGGGCTGTCATCCCCACTCAGAACAAGTTAGCCATGTTTCAGTTAGGTCTTCTCTTTGGAAGTGGTGTTTCTCCCTGCAGTTCCATTTCTGAGGGATGGGGCTCCATTTTTCCTGTCTCCAACTTTGATTTTCCATGACCTTTTTTTTTTTTTTCTCTTCTCTGTCTTCTTTTCTTCCAGTCTCTCACACCTTCTTCCTTGGTTTCACTTGGATTCCTATGGACTTTTGGCCATCTTTTACCAAGGCTCTTTGGACCTTGTTTTGAAGGGACAGTGGGGCTCATATATTGGATATAGATGGTTCAAGATAGGATTCTGTCTCTTGGATGCTCTCCTCTAGCCTTAATTTCTGCAGATGTTAGAGTACTGCTTGCTTTACAGGGTTAGCCTGAGGATTTAGAAGATCAGTATAAGGCCAAGAAAACCTGTGGCAAGAACTACTTATTATAGTGTTTCTTAACTGACATTTAGAACGTCCCTCCTCCCTTTAAGGAGTTTGCTAAACCCACATTAAGTTCTTGATATTATTTTCAGCAATTAAACACAGAAACACACGCACGCACACACACCCTCTGCCTTCTAGATGACTTTATGAACAAGTAATCATTGCTTAGCTTTCTCTTAGCACTCTTTTTATTGTTTATAGCTAGCGAGGGAAGAGTAGATGTGGCTGCATGAGTCAGGTGATGTCTGACAATCTACTGTACTTCATTAAAGAGGAAAGATGGGGAGCAAAGGGGTAACAGCCTCTGGTGTAGTTACTCAGAGTTAAAACCCAAGGACCTGTGCCTGGTTAATATTGTTTACTGTACCGTGAGCAGCCTTGTAGCACCTACACAGTCAGCCATTGCTCTTTGCCGTCAAGGTACTGTTGAGGTCTCCTTTTTTGTCTCTATTGGATTTGCAGAGTTGTTTCACTTTATAGTTATGTAAAAGCTAAGGCATAGGATGACACACCTATATGCTTAAATGGGTATGTAAAAAAAAAAACAGCTCAATTATTCAATAAAAGACCAATTACACATTTAAGGACTTTGAATGCTTAGAGCAAAGGGGATTGAAAGGCATGTTTTCCCGCTGGGGCCACACATTTCTCAAGCTAGAGAAGCAACAGTTCATTTCTTGGACATCCTGCCATTACCATACAATTTAGCACTTAATTGCTTTCTGATTGTTTTCTGTGTTGATTCACACCTTCCCCATAGGTTTCCTTGGTCCCTACACTTAGAGGTGAGAAAACCAAGCTAGAGACACCGGGCAGTTTTCACAGGTTAGTGGAGATTAGAATCTAGGAAGCACTTAGATAGTATCTGTGACATCTTTATTACAGCCAGCCCTTACTAACTTCCAAACTTCTGGTAGCTTCTTTACACAAATCATTTTTCTCACTCGGCATAACAGCCTATTGTAGCCATTAAAAATTCAGTTTTTCAAATGCATAAAAAGACTTAAGGAAGTTAAGAGGCATGGGAACACTGGATTCCCTGTCACCATGTGTGACCTACCTGGGGGGCCGGGAAGCCTGGCGTGGGGACATTTCGAAGCCTCTGTTGGAGGCTGTTACAGCTTTGAGGAGGTTCATACTTTTGGGGGGTATGAGAGGAAGCGTTAAGGTGGTGATTCAGAATAGATCAGAAAGAGGGAAGAAGAGCTTTGTGTACTGTTGAAGGTGTGGAGATGGAGGGGCCTTCACTACAGTGGAGATGAACTCTGCCCTGTTAGCAGAGGAGACTGTGGGTGGGCATCTTAGGAAGGGGGTTTTGGAGGTAGAGAAGATCATGCTGGGTGATGATGAGTCAGGAGCCCTGGCATGGTGTAGTCACAGGAAGGATGGCGTGCGTGTGGGAAGAATAGGGACAAGGCGATGGGTATGAGTTTCTTTTGTTGGTGTATTTCTCTTGAATATGGGGTGCCTTCATTCAACTAAAACATTGAGTTTTTTATGTAGGCTTCTCCTTGGGAAGAAAATGGCCAGCCAGATATGTTTTATTTCAGGCGAATAAGAGTGTGCCCACTGTGACTCTGGTAACTCCAAGGGCCCTGTTTTTTCTGAGAAACGTGTGCATTTATGTGTGTGTACTGTGCCATGAACTTTCAATTTGGGGGTTAAGACACTGCTGACTTTTATAGAATGTCAACAATACTAGTGGCGACAGGCGCAGGCGTGGAAGGGAGGGTTGCAGTGTGTGCTGGGCAGCCGGGGAGTGCTGCAGTTGACTTTCTCACTGTGCCTGTGGAGGTCACGGGTGAAGGTTGACAGTTGGAGGTCTCCACCCGAAGTGCAGGGCTAGAAGTACGCTTGTCTTCTGCCGCAAGATTCGCATGAAGGGTGGTGAAATCATGGGTCAGGCCTTGGCAAGTGCTCAGAAGCAGCCTCTGGATGTCCATTAACTTTCTCTTAGGTGTAATTTAGTGGACAGGAGTGGTAATTTACTGTTGCATGTGGTATTTTAGAAGATCTAATGGTACGTGTGTGTGTTTGTGTGTCTCTCTGTGTGTGTCTGTGTGTGTGTAGTTTAAAATACATTGGGAGTCCTTGAAGGAAACTTACCCGATTAATGTTGAAGAGTTTACTTATGAAGGCTCTAACGTCTAAACCCATTTGGGGGAAAATGGTATTTTTTGTTTCTAAGAGCACCGAGGAATAGATATACCACAAGGAATGGATCTGCCTATTTGGGTTGAAGGAGGTGTTGTATGTAATTATGGAGCACTCTAGATGATTCCTTGATGGCGTGGCCAGGTAGGACCACTTTGGCTCCATCTTCACACTCACTTCTTTGGAAAACATAGTTAGGAGGAAGAATCAGCTGCTGTTGGGGTTGAGGGTTCTGGCTTAGACGGGCGGTTATGAGGGCCAGAAGTGGCTTCCAGACCTCTGTTTGACTTGATTAGAAAATGCTGCCATACATCTCTGGGCGTGATGCTGTTACTCTGGGTGACTTGAGTACGGGCTGCGGTATCATCTTTCTGATAATATTGATTTGTGCTCTGTGCTTGAAATAAAGGAAAGAAGGAAAGAAAGAAACCCATTTCTCTTGTAGTGACATCACCCATTAATTGTTTTAGTTTTCCTTAAAAATAATTTTTGAACAAGAAATGCTGGTTGTTGAGTTTGGAGCACAGGGTGGTATTGCAGTACATGTTTAAATTATAGAAGGATGAGTACAGACTCATCACCATACCCGTTGACTTACATCTTTATCATTCATTCCTTCATGGTGGAAGCCCTTCCCTTTTATGTGTATGGGTGTTTTGCTTGCACCTTTATCTGTTGTACCACATATGTACCAGGAACTGCAGATGGTCGTGAATGAACATTTTGGTGTTGGAAAACAGCTCTTCCAGGGCCTCTGGAAGAGCAGCAAGTGCTTTTAACCACCAAGCTATCTCTCTAGTTCCCAAAATCCACTCTTAAAAGAACATATTCTTACCTCGCTACAGCAGTATGCCTGTAATGCTAGTACCTGGGAGGCTGGGCTAGGAGGTTTGGGAGCTTAAGGCCAGCCTGGGTTGCATAGCAAGACCATGTATTAGAAAACAACATTAGCAAAATGAAAACGAGGAAGAAGAAAGAAAAGAAAGGATTCTTAGGGATTTTGCTTTTCCCTTCATACATTGATTGCCATGTATTATCATTTAAACAAAATAGCTTTGCTGGGTGCTCTTTCTGCTTTCACACTGTTTCTTGGGCATTTTTCATATGAGTTTGCATTATATAGGTTAACGTTGATGTAGCTTTCTGTTGGGTCTTACATCATCATTTTTAAAAGTTGTCCTCTTAATGTTAGGTATTTAAATTGTTTCTAATTTTTTGCAGAGATGAACAAGGCTGGTTTAAATATGTTGATATGGTTTACGCTGTATGCTTAGGCAAACAGAGCCTTAAAAATGAATTTAAGGAATATATATATATATATATATATATATATATATATATATATGGGTGAAACAGTGGGTGCTTGCAGTTTCACTCCCAGGCTGCAGATTCTCTTCTAGTCAGCTCGTTAGATGTTTGTGTCAGATCTTTGGGAGAGTAGTAAGTAATGTTTGCCTTCAAGGAACCAGCTAGTTAGGGAGAGAAGTTTAGCTTTCTGGAATTCCTGACGTAGATAAGTGTCCTTTGCGGGTGAAGACCAAGTATTGTTGTGTACCTGTGGAAGAGCTCTTTGCTCTGGCTTTCTCAGCACCTGAGCTCAGAGGACCTGAAAGTGGATGGGGCATTGCAAGATGACACGGTGCTGTGTTAGGAGAAACGATGGTCTGAGTTGACGTGGTCCCGTTTCGAGAGCAGGGGACAGTGGTACGAGGCTGTCTGGCAACAAAAAGCGTGGGCATCCGCTCAGAGTGACGGCTGTGTGAGTCAGCCCTTCCAGCTGTCCTTCCTGCTGTGGTCGCTGCGCAAGCCTGAGTCTCTGACTTGAGGACAAAGTATGTGTGGCAGTTGTGGGGTTTTTCTAGTTGTGACACTCTACAGAGCAGCGTATCTGCCATGAACCTGTGCTTTGGTCATCTTTGGAAAGAAAGCAGTGATAGTCTCTACCCCATAGAGCTGTGTGAAGATTAACCGTGTTAACACCTGCACAATAAGGAGACCAGTAGTCAACAGATAGGAGAAGACAATGCAGTTTTGTCCTTATCCGTACTGATGAGACGTTTAGTATCTGAGGCCCAAAGACCTTCATTGTTCCCTCCTTTGACTCCTTTCTCAGTACTTGTTCAGACTGACCTGCGACACAGAGGTAAAGAGCGGTGCCTCTGAAGCGGCTCCCCTGCACTCGCAGGGTAAGTTAGGCAACATTCTTGTCGTCGGCTTTCTCCTGTCCTCTTTGCGCTGTGCACTGTGCCGTGTGAGGCCTAGATGCGGAGCCATTAACGCGTCCTTTGATGCTGTGTGCCTTTATGTCAGGGACGGTGCTGTACATCTCCCTGTTGCCTGTCTCACTGCTCCGGATCCTACTGGACAGAAATCAGGAGAAACGCTTTTCTGGGAAGCCTTCCTTCTCCTCTGTGGTGTCTGGAGTCCATTGATAACCACTCTTGACTACAAACATCCTTGTCCTCCTTCAAAGCAAGTGAGTTGGAAGCTACAGCTCCCACCCACCCCCATCCTTTGTGTTGGCTTCTGCTGCTCACTAAAGCAGCTAGCATAGAGAAGACATCAACATCATACTTGAAAGATGTTCTTGAGGAAATTTGTGGCCCATTTGGGGAGTGAGAACGAGTGAAGTTAAGAATGGGTTCTGAGGGGCGAGGAGATAGCTCAGTGGATCCCGGAGCCTGACAACTTGAGTTTGGATCTTTCGGACCCACGAAAAGCTGCTCGTACAGTAGCACATGCAGCTTTAGTGGTAAGGAGCCTCTACCGGGAAAGAGATGGGAGGTGGAGACAGGAAGTTCTCCTGATGCTCTCTGGCCAGCTAGCCCAGCATACACAGCAGCAGGAAATGATGAGACCTTGTTTCAGACTCACAGCAGGCAAGGACTGACACTTGAAGGTTGTCCTCTGATCTTCATCCCTCCAGTATATGTCTCTCTCTCTCTCTCTCTCTCTCTCTCTCTCTCTCTCACACACACACACACACAGTGGCTTTTGATTATACTTGTAAATGAGAGACTGAAGATCCTATCAAGGAGCACTTGGATGTCAGCAGTCCCTACTGTGTATGTGGATCCATGATGATATAGGAAAATAGCACCGACTTAGGGCACAGTTCTAGGTCCTTGTCATCGCCAAATTCTCTTATATGAATGATGGAGGGTGTGGGTGATGCAAGGTCCTTTTGTGTTCTGACTTTCTTAGATGCTAATGTCACAAATTCGTACCCCAGGAAGACCTGTAGGAGAGCAGTGCCATGGATGAGCACATTCCTCAGGAGGCACTCAGTGAGGTTAGTGGAACCACAAATCTAGGCTTAATTATTATAATCAAGGATTTGACAAGCAGGCAGAGCTCTTCCCAGTGAATATCTCTATGTGGTCAGTTGTTGATTCCCAGAGTCAGTTGAGAGTCAAAATGAGCAGATTTTCCCTGGTTAACATGCACACATTTGCACACGTGTGTGCTTGTGCATCTCTCCCCAGACCACACACTCATTTTGAACACTGAATGCTTCTCTTCTGTCAGTTTTCCCCCCCTTTTCTCAGCTTTTAAAGCTGCAAGGAACCCGGGATTTTGACCAGGACCTTTTGCGTCTTTAGTAAATTAGCTCAAGCAAATCAGAGGTGGTGGTCCTGCTTTAGGCTGGCTTGATAACCCAGAAACTGCATTTGAGAACTGTAGTTCAGGGACTGTCAGTAGATCAGGGTAGCCTAAGGTGGTTTTTCAGGCTGTGGCTCTGTGCCCCTGAGGAATAGAATCAGCTCTGACAGAATAGTGGCGCTGGGCTGAGGGCATCCCAGCTCCTCAGGGGTGGGGTCTGGGATAGGACTCCCTGCATCCACACAGGCCTTCTGCCACCTTTCCTGCTTCCATCCAGGTACTTATTGAGTACTGGCTGTGCTTCAGGCTTTGTTCTTTCCAGCAGGGCAGATAGAATCTTTGTCTCTGGAACGGTCAGGAAAGCCAGATAAGCAAGTCCAAATCTCTGATAACAAAAAGGCTACAGAATGGGAACACAGTGGAGAGTAAGTCTGCAGAGGTTCCTGTTTCTCAAAAGGCCTCTTGAGGAAATGAGACTCGTCCTAACGTGTGGTAGGCAGCCACTCCAGGACATCAGAGGATGAACTTGGTGCTTCAGAGTCTTGGCACGAGAGGGGTAGCAGTGGGAACCAAGGTGACAGGGTTCACTTGTCACCAGTTGGTGTATGGCGTGCGGTAAGTGTGAGATCGTGTGGATTTATGGAGGACCTCATAAGTGGACTTGGCTTTATAGGAACTGATGAATGTCTGAGTCATGGTGGGGGTTCTAAAGAGACCCAGAATGAAGGAGGGGAAGCCTGGTGATGAGAATTACAAAGACATTGAGTGTGTTCTGGGTACAGTGCCTCAATCTATTCTACGCCCTTCCAGTGATTAACATGTTTTATGCTCATAAAACCCACGTCCTCATTTTACGTAAGTAGTTTTTTCTTACAGAGGACACTGGGACACAGAGCCCCCGAACAACTTGCCATCCAACTATTAAATAGCAAAGCTGGCATTTGAAGACATACAGTCACTCAAGAGTTGGGGCTCAAAACCACAGGATCTTCCTCCTTCAAGGTCAAACATATTAGAAGCCCCCGCTGAGCCAGGAGTCCCATCTGTTTTGTAAAGGGCAACAAAGAGATTCATGATGTTTGGGCTATTTTTGAATCATTAAGAAAAAAGCACTGAGCTGAGAGATCATTTTCAGAATCAGGTCACCGAGTATTAATGAGCTCATTCATGCATAATATCTCAGAGATTAGTGGTGTCCATTCCTTTCTTACCTTCAGGAGATAGATAACTCCAGTTGGGTCCTTACACATTTTTACAGTAAAAGCACATTGGCTAAGAGAGAATGATGGGGATCATGAGCACTGGCCTTTTCAGAGCTGTGCCCATTGTAATTCTGCTCATACTGATTTGAGGACTGTATTACCTGTCTCCATTTGCAAAGCATGAAATCAAGAAAGTGGCTTGAGACAGTCTTTAGTCTTGACCGTGCCCGCCAGTATTGTTGTACATTGGGCCTTAATATAGTTCCTGGAAATGCCCATATTCTCACACGGCCTCCTCATTGGGTGCTATTAATGAATAAATATGAATATCTTACAGTAGCTCCTGTTGCACTTTCTGTGACAGGAATAGCTGCAGACAGAACTCGAGGAGCAAAGGTTTGTTTCCGCTCATGGTTTGAGGATCCCCAGATCCAGGTGTCAAGATTCTTTTCTGCATCTTCCAGGCTCTTTACTTTCATATGTTGCTAGAAAAATAAAGAGAACAATGATATAGATAATTATAATGAAACCTATTATTTGGTATAATGACTGTTATTCATCTGAGGTTTGTGTGTATTGTTGCTGTTTTATGTCAGCTCGATACAAGCTAAAGTCATCTGGGAAGAGGTGTCTGCCGATGAGGAATAGTGATCTGCCCTGTGGGCATGTCTGTATGGCATTTTCTCGGTTGATGATTGCTGTAGGACCCAGCACAGTGTGGGCAGTGCCACCCCTAAGCACATGGTCTTGGGTGTATAAGGAAGCAGGCTGAGCAAGACAGGAAGAACAAGCCAGCAAGCAGCACTCTTCCATGGTTCTGCTTCGCTCCTGCCTCAAGGTTCCTGCCTTGACTTCCTTTAGCGACTAGACTGACATGGGATGTGTGAGCCGACCTGATGTTAGTGATTCCTTTTTCCCAGCCAGGCTCCGTCTATAAAATCTCCAGCTTTCAAAAATTTCACCACTGGCTATAGAACAAGTGTCCCAAATTAACATCACCCATAGGGGATGTTTCAGATTCAAGCCAACTCGCTAACTTAACTAATGTTAAGTTAACTGTGCTTAACTGTGCACTTAACTGTGCTCCATTCACATGTCTCTGTTTCCTACAACTTTGTTCTAAAATGGCAAGGGGTTAGGGACTGCGGCATTTGCTCAGTGTTTTCTGTTTTCTTCTGCTGCTTGCCTTCCTTCGTTCTTTCCTTCCCTCCTTCCCTCCCTCCTTTTCTTTCTCTCCTTTCCTTTTTTCTTCTCTTTCTTTCTTTTCTTTTCTTTTCTTTTTTTTTTCTTTTTGAGACAGTTTCTCTGTGTAGCTTGGGCTGTCGTGGAACTCTCTCTGTAACTCAGGCTGGCCTCAAACTCAGAGACCCGCCTGCCTCTACCTGCTGAGATTAAAGACGTGCGCTGCCACCACCCAGCTATGCCCCGTGTTTTCTGTAACTTGTGATTCACGGAAATTGCCCATGGGCTAAAGACAAAGCTTATGAGACCTCAGCTTTCCAACTTTACCTTCCTTTCACCTTTTTTTTAGTTGCTGGTGCTAAAAAAGAAAACCCGCAGGAAGATATTTTTTGGAATGTAAATATGGCAGAGGCTATTTGCTTGTGATATAATTGTCTAAGAAGGTTGTGTTTTTACAGTGTTTAGGTGTATGTCTAAGGTTGAGGGGAGGCACCGGGTAAGTCATGGTTTCTTCTCTGGCACTTTCACACACTTAGTCCTGGACAGACAGTAGTGTCTTCCACATACTCTCTGCAAGTAACAGAAGTTCTCCCGCTGAAGTGCCTGCAGTTGAGGAGGCCTTTAGTGACCTCACACATCTGGGAACCTGAATTGTGTTAGGTCAGTAGGCCACTTTCTCCTCGTGCTGGCCTCCTAAACAGAAAGGGAAGGCGTGGCTAGTCGGTGGCTTTGGGGAGCCATGAGAGAGCCTGGGATTAACAGTGCCTGGCTTCCTCATTCCACTTCTGGTGAGAAGTAGATAGCCGGCATAAAGACAGTAGGGATGATGTGTGGGTGCTCTGCTGTGTCTGAGGGGAGGTGCATGGAAGGAAAGTGAGTAGTCAGCCAGCATGCTGAGCCTGCTGGGTTTTTGCCTACACCTGTCTTTCCCATCATGGAGTAGCAGGTAGCTGTTGTCTCTCATTTAACCCTATATCTTCTGCCAAAAACAGAGACCGTCTGTTCAGGGAGAATCCTTAGCAGGAATGTTTTTTTTTTTTAAAAGTACAAAACAAAAAAGAATGACTGTACATGCAGATATTTCCCCTAGATTTTATTCTCACCTTGTGTTTGGGGAATTCTGTAGAACAAAAATTAAGTAAGGAGGAAGTTGAAGTCTTTATACCACTGAGCTTATGACTTGTGGAATCTCATGAATGCCTGCGCTGTCCCTTGTGCTCACGACGACACCCTTCTCCTGTGCCCATTTCACCTCCTCTGAAGCCCCTCAGTCCCCGGCCCAGCCACACCTCATGCTTCCTCAACCTCTCTGGTTATTTGTGAGGGTGGAATGCGGCTCTGCATCTGTTTGTTTTCTCCCTGTTTTTCATCAGGTCTGAAGTTATGTGTGCCTGTATCAGGCTTTGGAAAATTCAGTGCCTGAATCACAGGGAACACAAAGAAGAAAAGAAAACAAATAAAACAGATTGTACCGAAAAATGCATTATAGTTCTTATGAAGCAGTTCAGGTTTGTAAACACCTTGGCCTGTATTCCAGACCACCCATGCTGGGATTCCTGTTTCCTTAAGCCTCCCATGTCTCCAGTAGTCTCTAAGAATTGCCTGGGTTTCGTTTACTTTCTGTTGCTGTGGTAAAGAGCGCGACCAAAAGCAGCATGGATGGGACGGGAAAGGTTCCATTTTACCTTGACAGTTGCAGCGCATCGCTGAGGGAGGCCAGGGCAGGACTGAAGCAGGAGCCGGGAAGGAGTGCTGCTGCTTACTCGCTTCTTTCCCACAGCGGGCTGCCTCAGTGTGCTTTCTTACACAACCAAGGACCATCTGCCTAGGGGTGGCACCACCCACCGTGGGCTGGGCCCTCCATAACATTCATTCGTCAAGAAAATGCCCTTCAGGCTTGTCTACAGGCCAATCTGATGGAGGCATTTTCTCAGTTGAAGTTTTTCTTCCTAGATGACTCTAACTTTTATCAAGTTGACAAGAAAAAAAAAAAGAAAAAGAAAAAGAAAGAAAAGAGAAAAAAACAACCAGTACAAGGGCCGATGAATCTTCGTTTCTCCAGAGCCTGTGTTGTCAACTGTAGGCTCTCTGCAGCCCTGGCCCACGGTAGACATTTTATTATTGACAGCACACTTTACCATCCACCTGTGAGGGAAAGCAGGGGCGTTGCTGAGTCAGCACATGGTGCTGGCAGAGGGTCAGCAGTAGCTCCACAGATAACAGGTCATTAGCCATGTTGACAGAAGGGCATTTCCGCCCCTTTTGTGCCCCTTAGCAGGGGCATTAATGAGGAGTAAATGGCCAAAAGGCAGGAAGTGTCTCTGAAACCATGGCCTTTGCTGTCCGCATGCCAGATAATGTGCCCTCCCTCTGGAAAGAGTTGCACAGTTACAGTTTCTGAAATACTAATAGCAGCTGTGTGTTAACTGCCGGGAGGTTTCTAGCTGCACTTACTCAGAATTTGGTCCCTAGGTCAGCTTGATGTGGTAGTTTTATATATTTTTTTAAAGCTGACACTGAGGGCTTCTCTGAGGCTGTAGGTGTAAAAAGACTAGGCAAGGTTAAGGCCCAGTCTGCCAGACTCCAAAGATGGATGCTTTTTGATGTTGATTATGCAGGCCTTATAATATTTGTGCCACTAGATGTGAGTTACTAGGCCATGAGGATATGAGAATTGTTGTTTTCAAGTGGCTCAGACATAGCTTTGGAACCAGACAGCTGGGTAGATCAGGCTATCAAGAAGCCTGGCTTGTGGAGCCAGCAGCAGACTCCTTCTGGAGGTCCTGGGTGGCCTGGGAAAAGGTATTGGCCACTGCCGAATCAAAAGTAAAGGCGTGGGTTGTTTAAGGAGAGGGCTTGGAGTCCTGTCTTGGGTTGCCTTGAATACGGGTGAAGGAGCCTGTCTTTTGTTCAGTGAGTGAATGAGTGGACATACATTTAGAATCCGCCTCCTAATGGCAGCTTGTGGATGGATCTGAGGGGAGCAAGGATGGAGATGGATAATGTTGGGAAGCAGGGACAGAGTCTGGTGATTAGCCAGATTGGAAACCAGAGGCAGGCGGTTGGGGGAGTCCCTGTAACAGGGGGGATTCTCAGCTGAAATGCTTATCAGGCTGAGGAAAGGGGCAGGATGAGGTTGGGAAGGTAAAGATCAAGGTCACTTTTCTCATGACGCCATGGCCTGCTAGGCGAGCAAGGTGGGGCTTGAACATGGGGCTTCTGAGGACTGAAGGTAGGGGGGGTATTGCTGGATACACTCTGCTGCTCGTTTTCTTTGGAGAGCTCCCCTGTGTAAGACTGAGATAGACAAAGGGAGATTTGGGTACTAGGTCACCAGGTCTGTCACAAGCAGTGGCTGGATGGGAGGGGGTGAGACCTTGTAGGGTTCTGATAGAAAGGTGCTTGGGACGCTGTAGGTGGGGCAGGGAAAGAAAGGAGTTCCAGCGAAAGTCAGAGTGAAAGTGGAACTGGCTATTAAGGGGTGAGGTTGTCTGGAGAATGTCGCCAGGCCTGAGATACCGAAGTTGACCCTTGTGAAAGGGAGGGGAAGTTCCGGGTGAGGCCACCCGTGTGACTCATGAGTAGGTCAGAATCAGACAGAGGGGTGTGGTGGCCCTTGCTCTTGAGAAAGGCCAGTAGTGGCTGTGCTTGCCCTGTGGGTGGAACAGCTCCACCATAAGCCACAAAGCCAAGACTCAAGGGAGGCCCAGGTGGGCACATAGTACTTGTATTTGAAGATGTAACTGTAGACAGGCCTGAGGCAAGTCCAAAGGCCTCATCTTCAAGGGACAGCTCTGCCTGTCCCACCCAGCATGGCCAGGTGAGAGTGGTTATCTGTCCCCACCCTGTGAAGCTCTGACTGCTTTCCTACCCTGCCCCTCATCCTTGGAAATATTTTGTTTTTGTGCGTGTGTGTAGAAGTGTCCTGACTTTTAAGCATTCAGCACTTGAAAATAGACAGTTATTCAAGAATTTGGAAAAGGCACTAACGGGCTGTGAACAGAGTCCAGTGTTCGGCTGGGATCTAGGACTGGGGAGGGAGGCAGAATGGATGGTGCTCGTTAGTCTGATGCTAGAGTCTTGGAACATCTTCCCATTTCTGGCCCTCTCACCGACTGTGAAGATAAAGAACTCTGCAGCTAATTAGTTTTCAGTAGGAGCTAATAGGCTTTGATTGTAATCTGAAGCCTGGGGCCCAAGGGAACTGCAGGCAGGATGAGTAGCCTTTTTGCTCCTCCTGACGCCTTGCGAGCTTGCTTCTTTCTTCATGTTGAGTGCCTCTTCCCTTTGGCTCTCTAGTTTGTTTTTAAAGATATATGTGGTCTTTACATTATCGTGTACGTGTGTGGGTTTGTTTGTGAGTCAGCTGCCTTCGGAGGCCAGAGGTGTCAGAAGCCCTTGAACCGAAGTTACAGGTGGTTGTGAGCCGCTGATATAGGTTCTGGGAACCGAACTCGGGTCCTATTCAGGAGCAGTACATCTCTCCAGCCCGGCAGCTTGTTTATTGATCCACAGCATTTTCTTCCCGTAGCATATTTTCTTCTTTATTTGTGCTCTGTCGGACTTGTTTCTTTGTAGAATTCTGCTCAAATTACTTGGCTAAAATATAGGTCAGGTTTTTTTTTTTTTTTTTTCCTGTAATGATCCAGTACAATTTTGTAGTATTTTTCCTTAGCGCCTTTGAACTCAGTGAATTAACTGTGAAAGGTGTGACTACATAGTGGGGAAACTTTATTTGAATCAGCAGTTGAAAGGTACACATCTAAGTAGATGCTTTGCCCCTCAATTTAATCACTTTGTGAGTTTATTCACATTTCAAAATAGTATTGAAACTCGTTAGGATTTATTTTTAGGCTGCCCATGCACGTCATTGGCCATTTTTGTTTGCATATTCTGGCTCTTTGAAAATACATTTGTTGGTGGGGTTAGAGAACTAAGTCTAAAGACTCAGGCTGTGGATCTACTGGGAAATTTAGTTCTGTGCTAACATGGAGTCATGACATGCCGATTCACTGATGAGTCTAGATTCAGCGCAGACGGGGAGGTGCACAGATATCCGAATGTTGTGGCCTGCTTGGTAGAGTAGCCTCTGGATCCCTTCATTCTCAACGTGGCTTTTTAGAAAACTTGTTTTCCAACGTGGTGCATTTATTAAGGGACTAACAGTTAAAATTTCCAACTACCAAAGACAATTTAGTTAGGTTTTTGTTGTTGGAGATGAATGTGTAATTTTTTGTTGATCTTTGGAAATCTGAAATGATTGTGAAGTTGCATTGCTATCCTCCAGAGGAAGAATCATGGGGAAATGGGTTCCTCTAAGAGGTTTTAAACAATGATGTGTGTGGGTTCTTGGCTATGGACACTTAAACTGGGCTTATTGCCAGGCCTCTTGAATTCTTGTTAAATCAACAGCTGGGTTGCCTTTCTCTGGCTGGTCAGCATAGGATCAACACGGTGGCTTAAACTGAGCGCTGTGTCAGAAGCACCAGACAGTTCCTTTAAAGAAATGGATTCTCACACCTCAGGTCCCATGAATCTGATATGTTTCTGCTTATATTTTGGTGGGTCTTGATGGCACTAGGGACTTGTAGTCTCAGTAAGGGTCCTATGGGCTGTTTCCAATGGCCCTGGGGCCACACTGTGTGAAGCACTGGTGTTTACTAGTAAACACAATGCAGGTTCATGTCCTTTTTACTACCTAATGGCCATGTGATCTTACAGAGTTAGTTAGCATTTTTGAGCTCCTTCCTTCCTTCCTTCCTTCCTTCCTTCCTTCCTTCCTTCCTTCCTTCCTTCCTTC